>NW_011888782.1:12426587-12431641 GCF_000151845.1 Pteropus vampyrus
GAAGCCAACTAACAACCCGAAAGTTTCTTCCTGAATGTGGAATCAAAACAAGGGAGATGTGTAATGATAGACAAGCCTCACTGGCCTGAAAGCAAGCACTCCTGTCTCTCTGTGGTGACTTACAAATCATTTCCTCAGCGCATATAATATATACTTTTGTTCTCAACTGCCAATAGCATCTCCAAGTGGAGGCGAGGGGGGGAGGAGGCGTGAAGGTTAGAGGATGGAATACATTATTATTTGTTCTATTTGCTTTTGGTAGGAAAACTGACACTCAAAGAAAGTCATTAATTATAGCCTAATAAATGGCGGAGGCCATAGTTCTTTCACAGATCTAGCTAGTTATAAAGTGTATGATTTTTCCATTATATTAGATAGCTTCACTAATTAGCTATTCTTGCTTTTTCAGTCTATTTCAGTTCTCTGGAATTCAGTTTTTATAGGTGTAAAAAGATGTAGATTTTGTTTAGTTTTGCTTCTTGTAGCATCACTTGTTTAGCAGATATAAAAACTGAATCTTTGAGAATTTTCAGTTTCAACATGGAGGCAAGAGCCCATTAAAGCATACTTCTTCTGCTGATTCCAACTAAACGTTTTCAACAAAACAGAAAAGGACTGTCCAAGGATGCTGAAAAATAAACAAAACAAAATGGATTGAGGGTGGATGTCAAAATTTAGAGAAGTGACTGAATGGAGTGAGCTTCTTTGTTTTATTTTGTTTTGTTTTTTTTCTTTAACAGCTATACCCTAAAGAGTGAGTTCTTAGCACAGAGCTGTGAGGTAGTGGCAGCAGCATAGGTAGCTAATACTTGAATAAAAACTTTATATTTCAGGCCAGAGAAACCAAGGAAAGTTGACCTTGGTAGCTACAAAATGATTAGAGGATCTCAGAGTGAAGAAAGTCAGAAAGGGCACCTCCTAACTGTGTGTGGGAACATGCTAAAATCTTCAGGCTTACCGTTGAGCTACACAAGTGTGGCCAGACACGACCAGCCTGGCAAAGCTTAGAGACTGAAACTGGAATTTGAACTGCCTCCCACAGAAGGCAAGACAGAACTTTCAGTTTGAATCTAACCAGGTTAATTATGCTAAAACAAAACTATCAGCATTCCCCAGAAGATTATAACAGGACTCAGAGTCTAAACTTCATAACATTCAAAATGTTCAAGACACAATCCAAAGTTACTCAACGTGCAATGAAACATACACACACAAGAAGCAATAAACAGAAGCCAGCCCCTAGAAGATCTAGATGTTGAGATTATTATTAAAGCAACTATTATAACTATACTCCATTAGATAAAGGAAAACATACCTGAAGTAAACAGAAATATATAAGTTCTTAACAAGGAAATAGAAATTATAGAAAGAAGATAAGTAAAGATTTCAGAACTGAAAACTAGAATATTAAAAAAAAATTTTAATCACTTGATGGGCTTAAGAATGACAATCGTAAAAGGGAACCAGTGAACTTTAGAGTATGTAAATAAAATTATCCAATCTAAAAAACAGGAAAATTTTTAAAAATATAGATTCTTGTAGATCAATGAGACAACATCAAAACAACTCATATCTGATCAATGAAACCTCAGAAGGAGAAAGAAATTGTGGAAATGAAATATTTGAAGAGATAATAGCCAAAAACTACATATTTAAGAAGGTGTATGATTCAAAATAGGATAAATTCAAGCAAAACCACAGATAGACAAAATCAAAATCAATCTACTTTTAAAAAAGATTTTAAAAATATCTTGAAAGCAGCCACAGAAAAATTACATATTACATACAAGGAAATAATGATTTAAATGACTGGATTTTTTCATTAGAAAAATATAGAGGCAAGAAGACTCAAATAATACCTTAAAGTACTGAAAAAATAAATTTTCAACTCAGAAATCTATATTCAGTGAAAATATTTTTCAGAAATGATTGTGAAATAAAGATATTGTCAGGTGAAGAAAAACTAAGAGAATGTGACACCAACAACTGAGCTCTAAATGCTAAAGGAAAGTTCTTTTGGCCAAAGGAAAATGATACCAAAAGGAAATGTGGATCTCCAGGAACAAAGGAAAAGAAACGGAAATGGTAAATATTTGGATAAACATAAAATCATAAATGATTAAATATATATGATTAGTAAAAGTAAAAATCATAACATGGTCTAATGGGGTTTTGAAAGAATATAGCTATAATCCATCTGATAACCATAACGTAAAGGTCAATTGCGGAGCATTAAGTGGATGTATATCCTTTCAATTGGTATCTACATTTCACTTGATGTGTTACAATGCTAACTCTAAACTCTGAAACTTTAGATATGCATATTGTATCTCTAAAAAATAGAGAGAGCCAAAATGTTAAAAGATAGATTAATATTGAATACTAAAATTATTCAAACATTCTAAATCAAGGCAAGAAGGGAAACAAAGAAACAAATCAAAAGTAAGAAAGAAAGTAAATAATAAAATACTAGATCTAAATCCAACCATATTTATAATCTCATTAAATATAAATTAAACAAAACAATTAAAAGACAAATCACCATACTAGATAAATACATATTAGATAAATAATGAGGACCCAATTATATGCTATCTACAGGATACCCACTTTAAAGATATTATATATGTATATATATATATATACTATTTATGGGGAAAGAACTAAACTGTGTATATGGAAAATTATTTTGTCTTAAATAACAAACATCCTTTTTTGATCTCACTAAAACCAAACAGGCATATTATAAGAAAATCAAAACTTTTTTTCTGAAAACTAGACAAAGATTTTTCTAACTGTCAAAACCAGCACTGATAGAGACGCAAGGCCATTTTTGCTTTTGCACACTGATGATAAGGGTTTAAACTGTCAAAACCGCTGGGATGAAAGGAGGACTTCGCAAAATACAGTCATAGACTTTCAACACAATTGTATGTCCTCTGACCCAGGAATTCCATTTTTAGAAATTTATCTTAATAATCAAAATGTGTGCCTTTATTTTAAATCATGTTATTATGGTGTTATTTTTCATGTGAAAAATTAGAAACAGTTTATATACACCAAAGAATAGAACCGCTTAAATTCTGTATGGGTACATCCATCAACATATCTCATTCTTCCTTAGCAGTCTTATTACATAAAAAAGTCTAATGATAACAGAAAAGGCCCAAGATTTACTGGTAAGTGGGGAAAAAAAGTAAGTTACAAGTGCAATGTGTTCTGTTATCCTGTGATGGGCAGAATAATGCCCCTCCCTTACCCAAAGATGCCCATGATCTTTCCCCAGAACCTGTGAATATGTTAGGTGGACCAGATCTAATTTCATGAGTCCTTAGAAACAGAGAACCTTTCCTGGCTATTGTCAAAAAGACATGTGACCACAGAAGAAGGGTCAGGCAGATGTTACTTATTAGTTTTGAAGATTAAGGATAGGAAACAGGAGCCACGGCATGCAGGCAACATCTGGAAACTGAAAGGCAAATAAATAGATTCTCCCCTTGAACCTCCAGAAGAAACACAGCTCTGCCAAACCTGTGATTTTAGCCCAACGAGACCATGTCAGACTTCTGAACTGCAGAACCGTGAGATAATAAATCTGCGTTAAGCCACTAAATTTGTGATAATTTGTTACATCTGCAATAGAAAACTAACAGAAATCTTAATTTTGTTAATATATGTATATTTTACATTAAAAAGGACATATTTAACAAATGTTATCAGTGGTTCTCTCAGAAATTATGGAATGTATTTGATATTATACATATATTTAAAAGTTTTCCTAAAATTTTTAAAATAGAATTCTTTGTTTTATAACCAGAAAACACATTAAATTATATTTTTAAATACTTTACTTACGTGATAATACTTGGATAATATTATTTCTAAGCAAATAAGCCACATCTTTCAAATTGTTCACTTCCTTTTTCAATAAGTCCTCACTACGGCCTCTTAAAATAATCTGAATTAAACAAGCATATGTTTTGTTTCTAAAGAAAAAGAAAGTGCAATTGCAAATGAATCACATAATCTTCACTGTCTGCCACTTTCCAGGACTGAGACATTGGACCCATTTCGAGGCAACAGATGCCGGGACTTCCCTCCTTGTCAGAGGTGAGGGATGTGTTAGCACAGAGCCCTTCCTGGCTTCCCCCACACATCTCTCTCCAAACCAACCAGTACATTTTCCACATGGTGGCTTGGGTTAAAAATAAATGTTTTTTCCAAAAGGACAGTGTAATCCTGAACAGATGCTCCAGATAATAAAAATGATGACATTTTATTGGTGCATTTTCATCTCTAATGTGCTTCCACACATAGTTCATGTAATAATGGTCCAGATACTTCGGACAGCAGCAACATATCATAGAGCAACTTGGGTGAGGAATAAGAGTTCATAATCATCTCATCCTCCCTCCCATGTTTGCTTCCAAACTGAAACGAAGAACAATACCAAGGAATTCAAACAGGTTGGCCTGGCTTGAGGAGAAGTAACCTGGTGGAGGGAGGTCACACAGCAAGAATGAGGGTCAACCGAGATTGGAACCTAAGCAGTCTGGACCCAGAACTCATGTTTATTCTACGACTCTGAGGTCACGTGAATGACTGAATTGAATAGCATTTAAATACCTGGAAGTTGTGGAAAGAACTTCATAGAAAAAATATGAACAGAATTTAGAAAAGAAGGAGTAAATGAATTAGTTGAAATCTTATGCAGCGACTTCCATATGGAGAAATAAGAAACACGTAACATGGAAAGTGAATTCAGGGGACGTGGGCTGTGAACGGAGATGAGAGGCAGAAAGAACAAGTATAAAATACAGCTCAGCCTGGCAGTTGCGAGCTGTGGACAAGAATCCCAGCAGGATCTAAGATGGAGACTTCACAGGTCATTGCAAATCTGAACCAGCTATATATGTAACCTCAAGAATTATTTGAAAAGGTTACCCTAAATATTTTGGTTTAGCATAATTGTGTCATAAGTTGCTATCATCTTTCAACACAAGGATGATTCAAAATTACATATAGAAATATTTAAGAGAATTCAAGCTATAATA
>NW_011888782.1:12432421-12436179 GCF_000151845.1 Pteropus vampyrus
CAAATCAAAATCACAATGAGATTCTACGATACACCGACCTGAATGGTTGAAATTTTAAAAACTGATAACAAATGTTGGTGAGGCTGTAGAGCAAACAATACTCAAACATCAGCTAAATACAAGGTGTGAACCTTGCTTTTTATAAAATAAGAAAAAATGAATCATGAGACAATCAGATAAATTTGAATATTAACTAGTAATTTGTTAATATTAAGGAATTACCAATACGTTTTTAAGTGTTCAATATTGTGGTAATCCTTTAAAAAAAAAAGAATCTTGTGTTTTAGTTGTATATACTAAAAGATTTGCAAATAAAATTATATGTATGAGACTTTTTCAAAACAATCTAGTTGTGTGAAATAGGAAGAATGAGAAAATACAGAAAATATGATGAAATTGGCCATATTTGATAATGGTTGAAGGTAGGGAATAGATAAATAGAAATGCATCAGCCTATTCTGTCTACATTTGTTATGTTTTAAAATAAAAAGCTTAAAATGGTTTTAAAAGCAGCCAACAGGAATAAAAACACAATTAGCATGAACTTGCTTTGGAGTATTTGGAAAAAACTGCCTTTCTGATCAAGATGAAGAGAATAAATATAGAGAGCTGTGAAATGTTATTAAAACACTTACTATAAAAAGATGTAGTAAAGCCTCTTCTGAAGCCTTTTCCAGGAGTAATGTTTTGATGATTGTTTTGGCCCACACACAGCAATAGGAATCAGTGTTCTTAGATCAAGGGACTAAAAAGTAGATGCCAGGCAAAAGACACTACCCATCACCATGTCAAAGCTGCATCTCTGCAGGTGATCAGTGATGGATGTAGACTGCCTCAATCTGTTTCTCAGAGAGTTCACTTCCTAATTCACACCCGAATCTGTAGGAGAAATTGCCAATGGTTAATTGGAAAACACTTCCAATTATGAACTCTATTCCACATCTCATTTTTATGCCTGAAATCTCAAGTTTTTTCAAGTAAACTGTGATTCATTCGCCATCCTCTTAGTAGGAAAAGTAATTGGGTTTTTAAAAGTCGAGCATTAAATCTGCTCAGCCACAAGAAGGAACACACAGGCATTCATTACAGAGGGGAAGGATGCAGATCCTGATTGGCTGGACTAACAAGACAACAGCATTCCTAAGAGCTTTGGTGCACACTCAGAAATCAGATGGCTGTTGTCTGATGAGTTCTATCTCTTTTTCAAAAGTAAGCTGGAGGTATTAACTGTCTTGTGGCATCGAGGTGGGTATTCAAATGAGGAAAACTTAATAGAGGCATTCAGTTCAACAAGACACAGATGTCAACTCAAACTACCTCTGGTTATAAATAAGATATACACTGTTTTTCTTTCTTAATCTGATCCCTATACACAATGGTTTCAATCTGCCAAGGCAGTGTTTCCTACTTAAGCCCTTTACCCTAAGGATCAACCAACTGTAGGTAGTGGGGAAAAAAATATCATAGACTTTTATGTTTGAAATTATAAAAATTATAATCTAACATTTCCCAAAGTGTTTTCAATGAGATGTTCATTGGTCTTAAGAGGAGGGAAAAGATGGAAAAGCATGAATTCAAATAAATTTGGGAGTTTAATTAAACTAAAATAAACAGGTTTTATTGATAGCAGGGCTTCTCAAAGCATTCTATATGCCAGTGCACCCAATCAATTGCTAAAAGACGTATTGAAGGTGCATTTTCCTAATTTTATTTGACTACACACCTCTTTCTTTTAAAGAGCAAAATATTTTTTGAAAAATATTGATTCTAATTCAATCCTTATTTTAGAGATGTTGGGACCAAGGATCAGAGAGACTTCGTGTCTTTATCAAGGACACAGGGCAAAGCCCCTGTAGAACTGGAGTCCCCCATCATTTCTTGAGCCCCGTGCCAGTGCATTTTCCACTTCCTGGTGTTCAGGTCATAACAATAACGACACTCAAAGATATTATCTCTTGGGTTTGGACATTGATCATTAAGTTTTAGCCTTACCATAACCAAGTTTTATAGACCTAGAATTTTTTTTTTCATACAGATAAAGAAAGAAAAGTCAGAGAGGGTAAAGTCTTCTTCATAGGTACGCCAGGTCTTTAGGTGGTAGCCAAAGTAATGTTGAGTTTATCAGTAGACACCTAATCACTTAACAAAATGACAATTTAATTCCTTAAAGCTCTAACTACTTTATGTGGGAGCTTTCTTCTAATGTGTGCTCTCTCAAGAAAAGCAAATCAAATCATTCTTCCATTCCAATTTCTCCCCTTCCTAGCTGTGTGACCCTGGGCACATTACATAACATCACTTGGGCCTGGATTTCCCAATCTGTTAAATGGATACAAAGAGTTTCTGTGAGGATTAAATGAGCTAATATATGTAAAGCTGAGAAGAGGTCTGTCACATAATAAGCATCATAGATGGTTGTGACCACTTAGATCTAAAACTACAGGCTAAACCAGAGAGGGCTGAGCCCCAATTTGCCATGCGATGCCCCGGAAAGCAAAATGAGAGACCATTTTCATCCAATTATATCAAGGGTGCAGTAATAACTAAAGGGACTGTAGAAAATGAGCACCAGCTACCAGAAGAGAGAATCATCATGGAAATGTAATAGGCATGGAAGTTAACTATCTTTAAATAATCACGATGACTCTATCTCACAGATCTTTGGACTGATATTTGAAGTTCATTTTTAATTTTCATTCTAAACGAAAATTAAAATGTTTTAATTTCGTTCTAAACGAAATTAAAATGTTTTTGGCTGACCTTTTTTTTCTTTAATCATCTTACAGCCATCTAATTACAAGCCTCCAGCTACTCTTTGGGTCAGTATTTCAAATAAATACTTTCTACTTATGCTAGCTATTAAATAGAACAATTAAGAAATTACCTGGAGATTTTAAGGGAATAATTCTGGCAAGAAGTGATTTAATGAGTAGCAAAATAAGGAGCAAAGCTTAGCCATGCCTTTATCTGTTTCTGTGGCCATTCTAGTCCTGAATGGCTGAAAAATTTCACCAGGAAGAACATGATTACTTCTTCAAAAATGTGAGATTAAATAAATATTGAACTGGAAAGAATTTAGAAATCACCAAATGGAGTGATTCTCAAACTTGGATGTGCATCACAAGTATCTGGAGAGAAAATGAAGAACCTCAGGCTCATCCCCAGCAATTCTAATTCAGTAGGTCTGGAGTATGATCTGAGAATCTGCGTTGTCCTGAGTAACCCCTTAGTAATGATTCTGGGCCAAATCTTGAGAAACATTGGTGTAGTCTCCAGTCCTTTCAAAGTCATAAGGAGAAAAGCTGAGGCCACACAAGGTAAATCAACAGAATCAGAGCTCAAATCCAGCTCTCTTGATATTCAGATTAATGCTCTTTCCACAACCATGGCCTTGACTTATAGGGTTTTTCTAAAAACAAACGTCCTATGCTGATCCTTTAGGGATATTTAGCAAGAAGAAGTACTAGTCTTGTTAACTCTGAGGACTCACTAACCTGAGAGATCTGTTCTGAGTTATAAAGGAATGAAGCAAATGACTAGTTTGCTAGAAATATAGTCTGCTGAATCAAGAGTCAGTTATAAATAAAAACAAACGATCTCCATATGTTTAGATTTCTCTTCCTGCTAGATTTTTCAATATAGTTCTTTTCCCCAACTCCTACCTGTTGTGTAGATTCTAATATCATAGCATGTGACAGAATATCTGGACTCTTCTGCAATTTGATTTCTGACTTTGCTCAACTGACTAGGCCATTTTA
>NW_011888782.1:12437894-12440379 GCF_000151845.1 Pteropus vampyrus
ACCTCGATACATCCTTACCTGTCTCGCTCGCCTTCTCTCTCACTTCTGCTTCCTGAGATCACCTCCCAGATAAAGAAGTTAAGGTCTTCTGATCTCTATCCTTCCTGCCACTGCCCTAGTCCATGTCCCATTATCTCTTGAATAGAATACTATAATAACCTCCAAATGAATTTGCTTCTTCTACTTCAAATTTATTCCCCACAGAGCAATCAAGATTATCTTTTTAAAAATCATTTACATCATTGTCCAGCTTAAAAACTTTCAGTTGTTTCCTTCCTCATCAAGGAAAAAAAAAAAACTAAATTTGTTTCAATGACCAGTGAAACCTTCGCTGTCTAGTCTTTACCCAAACTCCTAACCCCAGCTCGTATATCTCCCTACACCTCACTGCGTCCCAGCTGCTATGACCTTCTTTCTTCCATGAACGTGCCACGGCTTTTGCACTTCTTTGGCTTTATATTTACTGTCTCTGCCTGGAATTCTCACCTCCCAGATATTTGACTGGTGAGTTCTTTATATGACTGGCTCTTTCACGTTTTTCAAATTCAGCTTAAATTTATTTTCAGAGAGGTCTCTGTAGCCACCTTAAGTATTCACCAACCCTATGAATTTACTTACTAAACCTTATGATGATACAAAGTATTTTATTTATTTGTTTACTTGTTGATTTTCTATCTCTTTCCACCGAGATAAACATTTTTTAAGAGCAAAAACTTTCATCTGTTTTTGTCCCCTGAACCTCACAGCACCTTGCTTGACCCAATAAATGATTTTGAATAAAAAGTGATTAAATAAATAGGACTGGACAACTTACAAAAGAAGAAACACAACTGAAAAACAATCCCAAAACATTCCCTCTCTAGAGTAACCAAAGAAATGTGATTTAAAATAATGAGATTTTTATATAATATAAAGTCAAATAAAGATGTTTCATTCTTAGTTATGCAAGCAAGGGTACAGTAATTCTCTGTAAACAAGCACAAATCTTCTGGATAACAATTTGGTAACATGTATCAACAATAATAAAAATGTCCATACCATTTGACCTAGTAAATATTACATTCAAAAATTTATTCTAAAGAAAAGATATAAATAAATACATGGAAAAGCTCTCTATATAAGAATTTTTATTGAGATATTTGCATAGTTTATACTGAGAGCAAATAAATAAATTCTATATTCACTTATATGAACAGAGGCTAAAAACAATGGTTATGGAAGCAAAGTAGTAGCTTGCAAAAATAACCATGTTATAAAATTAAATTGGAAAGGATACTAAAATGCATGTATACTATTGTTCATATATGAAAAAAGTGTGAATAAAATATACAAAGATAACAGAGAAAACTAAGATTAAAACTGTTTTTTAAACTTCACTTTCCAAATGTTTTGTGTTTCATTCTTCCATAATAAAAATAAATACCTGTCCTACCTATCTGAAAAGACTGTTTTGAAAACAAAATTAGACAATTCATATAATCACTCTTTCAACATTCAGTCCCTGACATAAGCCAGAACATTCTAAATTTCGTGGATAAATATGTTTGTCTTCAAGACCTCAACAATGAGTACAGAGAGAAAATGTACCTAATCACAGCGCAAAGTAGAGTGTGATAAAGTCTGTAAGGGAGGCATCTGTATGAAGAAAAGATAATTCTTAGTCACCCATCATAGGATATCTTGTTGCTCTCAATATATTGCTAAAACTGGAAAAGGTATCAGTCAGAGTAGTCTGTTACACATCCTCAAATCTCAAAAGTCCAATGTAGATGTTCATGGTTAGTGGCTGCTTGGGGGCAGAGGACAGGGACTCTTCTCTAAGTAATGATTTGGGCATCAAGTATTTTGCATTTTTTTAAAATGCTAGCATCTTCTAAGGTCTCCTGAGTAGGGAGCAAGAACCAGGGGAAGGCACAACAGATATTCAACCACTTCTGAATAAAATGACGCATCACATCCACTCTGTATCCACTGACTTTAATGAGTCACATGCCCTACCCCTAAAAGCAAGGAACTGGAAACTGCAGTTCCTGACTGTGCAATGGCTCTAAGCTATGCAAGTGGGGAAGGGCATGTACACGGTAGGCGGTAGCCATATCTCATACAGAAGGCAGTATAAGGATGAACTCAAGCCAAAACCACTGGGTTCAAATCTCTACTGTCAAATAAAAAACCCAGACTTACATAAGGAGAGACTTTATTCTAATAAATTATTACAAGAGGAGAGAAAAGGACTATAGCAACAGGTGAAATGCTCTGACCTTGATATCTGTAAGTGTTTGAGTTAGGCAGAAAGAGGCTTTTTTTTTATAGGGAGAAGTAAACAAGGTCTGAAAGAAGTGGGTATGATTGATCAATGAGGACACAGTTTAGCTAATCATTTATGAAAAAAAGTGGGAATTTGGAAGGTCTTTGTCCTTGTCACAGGTAAACAAGGGTCATCTGTGAATCTTATCTAAGTCATATTAGAAGAGGTGCTTCTTTG
>NW_011888782.1:12440429-12441021 GCF_000151845.1 Pteropus vampyrus
AGGGACAATTATTCTGTTCAAGGGAGGAGTTGGTATTACCAGCCCACCACGGTGATCAAGTAAAAGACCCTGCCTACCAGCTCACTTTTTCAAATGCCTTAAAGTGGATAATCAATTAATCTCCTTTGCACGCACGCATGCATGCATACACACATGCATAAAATGTCCAGAACAAGGAGCAACACCTATAAAGTTGCCTCTTATTGGGTTTCCTCAGTGGAACTATGAAGTCTCTTGCTTGGATGTGACTTTTTTCCCCTCCACCATTACTTTTTATGATAATGTTCAAACACAGGAATGTTGAAATAATCATACATTAAACACCTTTATACCAAATATAGATTCTGTTAACATTCTGTTATATATGCTTTATTTCAGAGCTATCCATCTGTCCATCCTTCTATCCATCAACCTTATTTTTAGCTGCAAATTGCTAAAGTTATTGAGCACCTCTAAGTTATTAAGCATACATAGTTAACTGAAGTTCAACATAAATTTACATATTTTTTAAGATTTATGTACAGTGAAATGCACAAATCCTAAAATGCCAATCAGGAGTAACTCAAGGTCTAATTATTATCTAATATTGACA
>NW_011888782.1:12441636-12442803 GCF_000151845.1 Pteropus vampyrus
CTCTGCCTTTGATTCTCTTGCCTCTTCTTTAATTCATAAAAACCCTTGTGATTACACTGGGCCCACTCGGATAATCTAGGATAATCTCCCCTCTTGAGGTCCTTAATTTAATCACATCTGCAAAGTTCCTCTTGCCATGAAAGGTAATAAATTTACAAATGCCAGGCCTTAGGACAAAGACATCTTTAAGGGACAATTATTCTGTTCAAGGGAGGAGTTGGGATTACCAGCCTACCACGGTGATCAAGTAAAAGACCCTGCCTACCAGCTCACTTTTTCAAATATCTTAAAGTGCATAATCAATTAATCTCCTTTGCACACGCACACGCATGCATACACACATGCATAAAATGTCCAGAACAAGGAGCAACACCTATAAAGTTGCCTCTTATTGGGTTTCCTCAGTGGAACTACGAAGTCTCTTGCTTGAATGTGGCTTTTTCCCCTCCACCATTACTTTTTATGATAATGTTCAAACACAGGAATGTTGAAATAATCGTACATTAAACACCTTTATACCAAATATAGATTCTATTAACATTCTGTTATATATGCTTTATTTCAGAGCTATCCATCTGTCCATCCTTCTATCCATCAACCTTATTTTTAGTTGCAAATTGCTAAAGTTATTGAGCACCTCTAAGTTATTGAGCATACATAGTTAACTGAAGTTCAACATAAATTTACATATTTTTTAAGATTTATGTACAGTGAAATGCACAAATCCTAAATGTACCAATTCATAAGTTCTGTGATATCCATATATCTGTGTAACCTAAGCCCCTATGAAAATACATATAGCTTTGTGATCTCTGACAATGTCCTTAAGCACCTGCCTAGTCAGTCCTTGACCATATTCACTTCAAGCAATGACTCTTAATATTTTCACTACAAATTTGGGTTTGAGCTTTGAAATCACTATATTTAGGAGATTATGTAGAATGAGATCCTAGTGATCAATTACCAGTTTGGATCCAGTTTGCTTTTTTAGCTTGTCTTTTCTCTGTCTCAATGTCAACGTTACTTGTGGACATTTGTTAATCAGTTGTTACCTGGGCCATCTTTGACTGGAACTCTCTATGAACAAAAATTAATTAGCCTTGGTCCATAAACATAAAAATGCCAATCAGGAGTAACTCAAGGTCTAATTATTATCTAATATTGACA
>NW_011888782.1:12446383-12481587 GCF_000151845.1 Pteropus vampyrus
AGAAGTGGGTATGATTGATCAATGAGGACACAGTTTAGCTAATCATTTATGAAAAAAAGTGGGAATTTGGAAGGTCTTTGTCCTTGTCACAGGTAAACAAGGGTCATCTGTGAATCTTATCTAAGTCATATTAGAAGAGGTGCTTCTTTGCAGTAAGCCATTTCCCAAAACACAAAGCGGGGAGCACTTCTTAATCATTACTGTTTTCCATGAGCATAGGGCTCAGATAAAATTCAACATTGTCACTGCTCTCCTAATCACTAGCATTGTGCCTTTGTAGCAAAGACTTTTAAATTTTTATCAAATTAATTTCCACTTCCTTGCGACCATAAACTGGTTTATATTTCCCAGTCATATGACTAAATTTTAGACAACGAGATGTGAGTGAAAGTATTTTGTGCCATTTCTAGGACTGGCCTGTAGAAGCTTCCCACATATGATCATTTATCCTTTATGTCCAAGCCAGAAAGCTTGGAAACTACTTGTTAAAGATGGCTGAGCCACAAGATAGAAAAAGCCAAGTCCCTAAATTTCAGCTCCTTCTGTTTATAAGGAACACTTGTTTAGATTTTATATATATGAGAAATAAGCTTCGATTCTGTTAAGCTACTGAGATTATTTCTTGTTTATTTTGTTTTATTTATTACAAAAGCTAACATTATTTAATTTGTCTAAACTTTGAAAGGTTTTGGTTTAAATATTTACCAAAAACTTCTTAGCATCATTCTGGTACATAGCAAGCCCTCAATAAATGTTAGCTGTCGTTATAAATATCATTCGATATTAGGAAAGAAAGGCTTGGCTAAAGAAAGGGCACTTTAGTCTTGTCTTGAGATACTGATAAGATTTTAACTGGCAAGAAGTCTAAGGACCAGCATTTCAAATGGGATTTATGATGTATGAAAGGCCAGAGGGAAAGAAAGTTTCAGGAAATGAAACTAAGCATTCCCGTTTTTACTGCACATTTGGGAAGATGGAGAGAATTAATGGAAGAGAAGATGAGAAATTTGATTATTGCCCAATATTGGAGAGTCTTAAATTAAAATGAGGCTTGAATGACATCCAAGCACAGGAAATAGAATATCAATATAATATTAAGGTGACATTGATTTATTCCAACTTGTGTTTCCAAAGAAAAAAAGAAACCTGTTAATAATTGTTGAATTCATTCAGGATGCTTAATCTGTTGCAAGGTAGGAGAAGTGGAATGCGCTTTGTCAACAGAAGTATAATTAAAGAGCAAGGCACTATGATGGAAGCTAAGTATTCCCTTCCTCATTGTCCATCATGGACCCCAGCTTAAGAACCCCTGAGTCAGATGAATTCAGGAGAAGAGAAAAGAAGTAATCATGATCATGCTTGGTGTCATGTCTCTGGCTGAAATACAACAGCTGAATGTGTCTTCCTTTTTTATAGTGGCAGAGGCATCATGCTGCTGGCAAGCCAATGTACTGACAGTGACAATAAGAGTTTGACACTGCATCAAGGACCATGCCATGCTGTGATTTCCAGCACTGTCACCCCCAGCATGGTCTTGGGCATGTGAGTAGAGTGCTCTGAGAGTTAATGTCTTCACCTGTAAAACAGAGTTGTTAATATCTGCAATATATATATGAAAGAGTTTTCTTAAATTCTAAATGGTTAATTGGTATAAAAATTAATGCTAGTTATTCCTTCAGTAATGCTTAGTTTGTTTGTTTGTTTGTTTGTTTTTGCTTTGCTTCCTCAAGTACTGTAGTATCACCTCTGTCTCTCATTCCTTTAATGAAGTGTGTATTGAGTGACTACCCTGAGTCAAGCATTTTCCTAAGTGCTAGGGATACAAAAGCAAATGAGATATTGTCAGACCTCAAGAAGTATATCGCATGCTAGTGATCTTTCTTCACTGAGCTTTAATCTACTGTCTCAAGTTGGATGCCCCAGGAACATTCCCTGAAGCAAGGATTCAGGTGTAAGTAGTTCATTTGGAAGGCACAGGAAGCATTAGTAAGAATGGAGGTGACACTGATGAAGAAAGGTAGAAAATGCTGAATGCATTATCAATCCTGCTACGCAGCAAATAAATGGAAGCTTCTTCCCTTAGGGAGGAAACTGTACAACACACACTTCAAGGTTATCCCATATGAGGAGAAGAAACTTGAGGTTTTTATATACCAGCTTTCCTGAGAGCATTAATTCCCAGCACTTCCAGACTGCCTTGCAAAGAGATCTTTTCCAGCTTCTGAGAAAGCCCTGGGCAGAAGAGAAACAGATGTTGACAGCTGGAATACAGCTGAAGAGCACTGAAGTGGAGAGCCCCAAGGGACGTGAGCAAAGCACAGACAGCAATTGCCTTATGTCCTAAAATAATGAATCTCTCAATCCTTAGCTTTGGGTGGTTTCAGACTCTCCTGAGCCACATCAAATTAGAAAAGGAGATCTCTAGCTAAAGAACAAGATGAGGGAAGCTATAGACTCACTCCATTCTAATGATTATCGCTTTAGTTGACTTGCAACCATTTTCCACATGATGCCCATAAAGTTGTTAATCTTCAAGATTGTGCAGAGGAGAAACATGAAAGGAAGAGACAGGCCACAAATATAATAGCTATCACGCATTGGGTCCTTCCCTGATTCAAGCATTTGGGTTAATTGCTTTCTCTGTATTATCCTTCAACACTGCTAAGTAGATATTACTATTTCTGTGATGAATCAAGGAAACTAAGGCTTAAGAAGGTTAAATAAATGGCAGACCTGAGACTTGAATCCAGTAAATTACAGTCCAGAGAAAGCACTCCTAACTGCCATGTTTAAGTTGTGCTCTGTTGGAGGGAATGAGTTTAGACCTCTTGGTTCAGCCATGTTCTCTTTCCAGGGCACTGGTCAAGAAGTGCAGGCTGCACACCAGTGGCAGGCAGTACTGGGAAGACAGAAATTCCAAAACAGCAGAGAATCCTGGAGCAGGAAGTGAACACACACCAGAGATTCCAACAAGAAAGAGACCCCCCAGGAAGACGGCTTTTCTGCTCAACCTGGCCTCTCCTCTGAAAGTAAGCTCCTGTAGCTTCAATATCCTGAAAACTGCAGGAGCCCAGAACATCCCTCCTGTAGCCAGAGAGGGGCTCTTTAACTAATAATGTTATCTGCACTCCTAGAGAAGGGTGAGTACAAAGTTATGTTCATTCTTTGGGGCAACCATCTGTCTCAGCAAGTCTAGCATTAACGAACAAAGGGTCCTTTCTCCTCCTTCACTTTTCTCCCTCTTCACCCTTCAGTTGAATGTCTAATAAGCATTCTTGTCTCTCAGGCTGAGTTTAGACATATGTTAACAGGTGATGAGACAGAAATACTTTGCTCTTACTGGCCTTTCCCAGAACCCAGAGAGAACCAATATTTCCCTTAAAGGTGGTAACAGCTATTGAGCACTGCCTATGTGCCAAGTCTTTAAGCATCATCTGCACATTACCTCATCTACTTCTTAACAACAGCCCCTGAGGTTCTACAATTCCCATTTTTCAGATGAGGCACGTGGGCTTTCTCTGACCATGAAATTTGAGTTTGCTTATTTTTGAAGTTTTTCTAAGATTCTCCGCAAAATACCCGTTCAGAAATACAGCTGTCAAGACCTTGCTCAGTGGGCCAGCAGAGAACTATCTGATCTTTGGGGAAGAGAAATAAGAATGGACAATATCCTGGATAAAAATACAAACTTCCTAAATCCCTTCTGTGGATGAAAATAGATCAGAGATTGAAGTCCTAGAAGTGTAACTTTCTAGGTTAATTGCTTTGCTTTTAGGCGCACACATTTAGGTAGTTTCATCTAAGTACCTCCCTTGGAGGGAGTGTGTGTTCAGATTATTAATTAACTTTGCATTACATTAGAGCAGCATCTAATTCCCTTAAGGGTATGCAGAGAGAGGATAGTAGCAAAGGAGAACCTGAGGAGATGTGTGCCCCATGTGGAGCCCTAAATGCTGCTTTCTATGAGCCTAGAATATAAAGAGAAAGTGGGGAGCCTTCCTTGTTCCCTAGGGGTTCCTGCCTCTTTCCAGGAGCAGCATTAAGACTCTTTCATGTCCCATTGTGGCAGGAAGGGCAGCCTAATCACAGATTATTACTCACAGCAGTCACTTCCCCTCAAAAAAATTAGCTGCAAATGCACACACTCTTGATGATTCTATATCATCTGACACTAAAATGAAAAATGTGTCCCTCTTTTGTTTCCTGACCTTTATTTCCAAATAGAAGTATCTAAGAATCTTCTGTTGCTTATCATGGTGTCTGATACATAATTGATGTCCAATAACAGATGTATGGACAGATGAATTAATGAATGAATAGAAATATGAATAAATGAATGAAAAAACTAAGCTCTCTTCTTCATCAAATCATGCATAAAGCATTGAGTCAGATACCCTCACCCTAGATTCTAGCTTCTTAGCAGCTTGGAATGGCTTGCCGACGCTTCTGGAATATTTCAGTTGACAGAACAAATTTAGAATGGCAATGCTTGTCATGGTTCAAGCAGCATCATGAAACCTGATTAAACAGACTGAGCTGTGAAAGAAAATGTCAGTCTACATAGCAGGAAGGTCTTAGATGTTTGCTTATGACTCTTGGAGTGTGAAGCAATTGATTGTGGTTTCTCTGTCATTTTCCCCTGACTCGCTTGTCCAGATAAAACCCTTTGAACAGTTCCTGGGACTTTGGGTAAGGATTTATCATGCTAATTAACTTAGATAACCATCAAATTCATAAGTAATATATTTAGAGATTGACTTTCCAAGACCATGCCTATCTTTTAAAATAATGGTGCAATAACAATTTGTCATCATAATTCCACGAACCCATAGTCATAAATATTTAGGTTACATGCTGCCGTTCATTCCCTCAGTGCCTTGGAGTCTAAACATTTCCATAAATCCAGATCCTAAAGAGGCTAAGATTTTCTCAATGTAATTAGTGGTGCCAGAAGGAAAAGCAACATTCTGTTGTTTGGGGCTTCAAATTTGAAGTATGTTAGAGCTGAAAGAGAATTTAGTGATATCCAAGCTAGCATCTAGATTGTTTCTAGTTCAGATTGTTTTAATGTGTAAAGTGCACTGTTCTGCTTTCTTCCTTTCCTTTGCAGAATGGAAGGCTCAAGTTTTTCCACACCTCCAAGGAAGATTTGAAAAATGATGCTTGCCCTACCCACTGAGAACAGAGCAACAAGACATTCAGTTACGGTGACTCTAGGTCTAAATTAATAAGTTATCGAGCTTTATTGGGAAAGGAGAGAAAGGTGCTAAGAAAGTTTTCATAGCAGGAGAGGCCAGCTACATAGGAAGAGCTGGGTAGATGGAACTCACCAAGGTCACTGCATTAGTCAAGTGCATAAGAGCTTCATAGAAGCTGTTCTATCATCGCTGACTATCAAGGCTGTGAAAATCAACATCTCATCACCCAGGTTGGGAAGCCCTTACCAACTGTGCCCAGTGAGGGCTTAACTTTGTCACTATGCATCACTACCCTCTGAGGACTAGGATTCAAGTTGCCTGAGTCTGTGGGCCTCAAAGCTTCTTTCACTGAACATAATATGCACATGACTGCTGTAAATGGCAGTGGCCATCTTAAAATATTTTTTAATAAATAGGAAAATCACTTAAAATTATCAGGGTAGGTAATCCCAAAGTCTGTTTAGGGGACTTGTTGGTGGACAGGCTCTCGAAATATCCGACTCTCTCGCATGTAGGACCCGAAGTGAATTAACTTCCTTTACATGTCTCAGGAGCCAGGTGTCTTGGGCCTTGCCCTCTCTCACCATAGACTCTGCCCGCAGATCAAATCAGCTTTTCCTAACAATTATTTCTCTGAGGTGACACCAACCTATTTATTGATTTTAGATTATGGCCCACAGTTTTACTATTCAAGTTAAAACCTGGGTACCAGGCTCAAACAGGGGGAGACTTCTCTGAGTCACTCTGTATTTTGTAAAGTCTGTGTCTTTTCCTATCCTTCTTTTCTTATAGTCTGTCAGAACTGTTCTCATTTTTCGTCTAGGTAGCCTCAGTTCTGGTCTTTCCAAAATGCATTTCTTTCTCATATCCATCTTCTTTAATTTTCTGCTTCAGGTTTGGCGATTGCTCTCTTCTTTGGTAATTGTCAATGAAATGATATCATACATACAGAGACCTTCTCAGGGCAAAAATGCAGAGAAGAGCCTTGCAGAGCCAGAGGCCAAACCAGCCCTTCTTCCTGGCTCTGGCAGGTGGAGAGCAGAGCTGGCCAGTAACAAACTCTGGTTGTGTAGTGGATGTCATGGATCTGTCCCACTTGAAATGCACAGTCTTGATCCTTTTTTAAGGCACACATAGCCAAGTTGTAATGAGCTTCTATGTTCTTTTCCTCCAACATCTTTATATAACCAAGGCTACACTTTCATATGCTATCGAAAGTCATAGAGCATGTTCACAGACATCAATTAGTCCAGAAAAAGAACAAACCCATGACTTCGGCAGGCAAAGAACGTTGACATTTGCTGTGAAATGCATTCTCATTTATATCATTTTCCAGTTTATAAATAGAAAGTCAAAAAAAAGTTTATGTATTCTTTCAAATTATACATATGGAGGATTCATTATTTACCAGGCATTGGGGGGAAAATACTGATAAAACAAACATAGTCTCTCTATTGTGGGCCTTGCAGTCTGTGCTCTACTGAGTAAAGAAATAAGCAAACCAAATAAAGATTATAAATTACGATGAGTATTATAAAGAAAAAAATAGGTAAAACCTAAAAATGTACAGTTTACAAATAGTTGAGGTAGTCTTCTAACCCAATGTTTCTGACCCAGAGCCTGTGTTCTCTCCTTCACAGCATCTTGTACTTTAGTACAAGAAACTGAGCCAAATATCATCAAATTATATATTATCATGAAAATAAAGAAGGAATGTGAAATGGTGGAGTGTCTGCATTGACTACAGCCTAAAGGCTATTGAATAGGTTTTCTGTATAGATCAATGAGAACTCTATGTAGGTTTGAGTTGAGTCTACTTCTTCTTTGGCACTCAGGTGTCTGCTGACACCACCCTTCGAGATTTAAAGAAAATTGGCTCAAGAACAGTGTCACTCACATACCTGTGAGAAGCCAAGAGTCTTCTCGATAAATTCTAGTTCCTGTCTTATCCTTGGTCTCATTTTCACTTCCCCTCCTGTGACTGGACTTTTTTTTTTTTTTTTTTTTTCCTCTGGGTATACCCAGACAGGGACTCAATCCCCTTTCTTAATTTCCCTCTAAAACTATGATGATTTGTGTGTTGCACATATCCCCGGGGCGGGGGCAATGATAATAATGATGATGACTACATTGCAGAGAAATGAGAAAGAGAATGAATTGGACCTTAGACCCCTCAGTCCTCTGACACCCTTTAAGTCCCTGCTTCCTCGTATCTTGTGTCCTCCTATCATACTGCATAGTTTCTTCTCTTCTTCACTTCTGCAAAATTATTTCTTTTGCAAAATTTTACTTAACAGCTTTTTCTCCTTCATAATGCTATTGCCTTCCTAGTCATTTCCTCCCGGAGTTTCACCTCCTACCACCAAAGTGTTTCATCAGAGCCCTTGTCTAAATTGATATTGCTCGCTCCCTAAGAGAAACTGCCGCCATCTAACAAATAGGGCTATTTTCACCCTGCTACATTTGTTTGGAGACCAGAAAGGGTTCCTTCAGCAACAGAATTTATTCAAGGTTCCTTTGTATATAAAGAGTGCAAGAGAAAGAAAAAAAGTCGCAACTCATTCATCCCAGCATTCTGAACCCCAGGCTCCATATTCCACAGTGAAAGAAACTAAGAAAAATATTTCCTCCCCACTGCCTCCCTCACAGTGTCAAAGCTAACAATCGCATAGGGGAGGGGAAAGAAAGGCAGGCCAAGTAAATTTGCAGCTTTTAATTGGTGTCATTTAACCCTTGTCTCAGTGGAGCAGCAGCAGCTGAGAACCCATGCACCAGCCTGGCACTACTCTCTCAGGGCCATAGCAGAAGGGAAAGCAGCAGGCACTGAATGTCTTCTTAGAAAGCACTGTCGTTCCATGAAAATGGACTTCTCACTGCTCCCCCAATTCTTTGGATCAATCACACACACTGAGCTGCTTAGCTGAGGATTTGGGGCACTCACTGAACCGCACACTTCACACATCCTTTGGGAAGACACGATAACCATCTATCCTGCTTCAGTTCACCTGATAAATTAATAGGCATCTAATCTGTAAACAAGCCAAGGTGCGACCTCAGAAATGAGTGATTGGAAATACCATTTGGCTGCAGCTGTCTGGCTCAAGTTCAGCATTAAGAGCATGTCTCACTGGATATCTCATTGCCTTGAGGAACACAGAGAAATCCGCTAAGATTTTTAAATGCATCACACACATTTCCCCAAATAGTTTGGTAAAATGGTTAAGGATACAAGCTCTGAAATCAAACCGTCTGGATAAGTGTCCTGTCTTCGCCATTCAAAACCTAAGTGACCCTGGGCCACTTACCTAAGTTTATGTGCTCCATTCTCTCATCTGTAATTATAGTATAATTACTGCAGCTACCTCAAAGATTGTTGTGAATACATGTACTACACATAAAACAGTGTCTGGCCCATGGTGCCAATAAATATAAGAGATTTTCATCATACACACAAGCAGATTTTTACTACTTCAGAGATAGATCTTACTTCCATAAACTCATGTCTCTAACTGAGCTCATGTAATACTGGGGGTATGTAGTAGAATGCCAGCAATACTCAAAGGCACAAGATAAATGTAGTTCATCTTCCTGGAATAGCAATTTGACTCTTAAGAAGTAATTTAAAGGAATAAACTCACCCATCTGTAGCAACAGGGATAGATGTCAAAATGTAACTTTGGAGTAAAGAAGTCAGTTGCAGAATATTTTTAAAACAAAAACATCGTCTCTTTCTCAGCAGATATAAATGAGTGAAATCTGTAAGAATAAAGCACAAATAAGTAGTGATTACTTCTAGGGAGTCAAGAGGAGACAAGGATTATTGGTAGTGGTCAAGGGGCGCTTCAGCCTGTAGTCTTCTATGTGTCTTCAAGATGAGAGAATAGATTTATAAATTACTTGTTTAATAAACTTTCTCCCTTAAAGATTGCATTTAAAATATTATTTTATTTTGTAACAAGCCCAGACATATAACAGAATAGAAAGTGTAATTCATATAATTTTTCAGAATAAAACGTGATACCTCAGAGAATTCCGGTTACAGGTAAACTACCTACTGGAGCCTCCCAACATACACATTTACCTGTCCTGCTGTTAAAGGAGATTTGAAAGAAAACTTTGCAGAGCACTGTATTGACTGAATAGGATCTTACTCCATATTCCTCAAACTCAGTTGGTAACACATTCACCCATGTGCCCAGGCCAGAATATCAGCTAGCTAGCACTTCCCACTTTCTTTATATTCAACCAGTCTCCAAGGTCCACCTCCTAAATTTCTCTAAAACTTGTCCCCCTATCTTAATTGTCAGTTATCTAGGGCATCCTCAATTCTTGCCTGAATTACTGCAAAAGGCTTAATACTGGTTCCCTTGCCTTCACTTTCCTGACTCCCTTCAATTTAATGATACACTGATATACTCATGATCTTTAAAATACAAATATTATCAGGTCATTCTAGTGCTTAGAATTCTTTGGTAGCTCTCCATCATCTATAATTCATCTAAGCACCTTGGTAGCAAAGGCAGTTCATGACTTTCAATGTCACAAAAGAGTGACTAACTAATCACCAGACTATCCTTGTCTTCATTAACATAGGGTTTTAGCTTGCAGGCCGATGCCCTGCAGGAAATTGATTTTGTAGATCCCCTTGCAGCTAGGAAGGGCCAGGTAACAAGGTCTAGTGGATGGAAGGTGAGCCTCAACCATCTCCCTCCCCATTTTCTCTCGCAGGCATTTCCTCTAATAAAATCCTTGCATGTTTAATTTTGTCTTGGTGCCTACTTCTCAGAAACCTAAATTTAAACATACGATAATATGCCAAGAATTTTGTACAAATTATGTCATTCTCACAAAGTCTTCTGAGATAGGTACTATTACTGTACGAATACCCAGACCGAGGCCTGGGGATACTTAGCAACTCTTCCATCATCTCACATCTTCACCTCCCCTTCTGCCTGGTAAACTCTTCCAGCATCACAACTCAACTCAGGGGTCAATACATCCTCCACTTCCTGTCCTTGAGATTGAAACTTTTTTTTCCTCTGTGTAAACTCTTCTTTCTTGCTCTTATTTTTTTCTTTTTCATGACCATCCTCTCTATTAGACTATGAGCACCTTGATGTGAGTGTCTACATATGTCAATATTTGCTTCACCAGTGTTAGCATGAAGCCTGGAATAAACTCAAGGATTGGATTCCGTTGAATTGTATTGAGTTTGGCTGAGTAGATTCTGAATGAGATAATGTAGCTACATGTGAGAAAATAAAATTTTCATGGGCTGATCGAACTCAAGAATATCAAAACTGAAACTTCAAGTAGTTACCAGTGTTTTAATAAGTGTGAAATTACAAAGCAAGTGGCCAAATTAGCACCCGAAGAACTTATAAAAGGATTCTGAGGACCAGTTTAATCGTTCTTGGACCCCTCGGCCAGATCAAAGCCTTACCATGTGCAGAAGAAAGATTTGCAAAGAGAACAGGTTACTCTGCTATGAGTCCACCCTCTGCGGGAAAGGGTGGAGAGTGCTTCTAGCCAGTGAAAACAGTTTCTATGCTGCTGCTTGAAAAATTAATGCATGGCCTTTTTCAGCTGGAGGAGAAGTAGTGAACTGAGATTTTCCTCCCCCCTTCCCCTGGAAACTCATAGTATGAGGAACAAGTTAGCTAGCTGCCTTAGAGGCGTTGAGAGAAGGCTGTGTGCTCAGGATCCTTACAGATTCTTGAGTTCAGTGAGGCGAAAGAATTCTTCCTATGATTAAGAAGAGGATTGAATGGGGGAAGAGAGACTTAGCATAGTTAGTGGGGGTTCTCTCACCTAGGGTTCCCTCAAGGAGTCAGGTCCCCAGCAGCAAAAATAGAGAAGTGAATTGCCAATTCCTAAAAAGAGAGGAAGGTGTCCCATAAAATTACCCGTAATAGAGATGTATCCATCCAGGTCAAGGCAGCTATAGAAGCACAGGACCCAGCAGAAAATCTCCAATGAGTTAATGAAAAGAAAGTTACCTTTGAAGTCTGCTTGGCCTAAGGGCACCAAGCCAGGTAAGAACCATCCCATCCTCTTAATCTCTTCCCGCCTTCTTCTTTCCTATCCCACTCACCTACTCTGGAAACCCAAACAACATCTAGTGAGGAAAAACGAGAAGCCCTGTGTAGAGAGGTAAAGGTGAAGCTATCACACCTCACTTTCTCATTCGCAGACTTACCCCCTGAAGCAGAACAAAGCTGGAGGCAGGCAGAGGAGTGCCCACTGAATTCAGGTCAGGCTTTTGGATAGTGTCTTTGACTGAACACTTTAATCACTAAAACCAAACAATTTTATCTGTCTGTTAGTGAAAGTGAACAGAAAAGTCATAGACCTATCAGAGTTTTCTTTTGGAAAAGAAAGTAAACTTCTCTGAATAAATTTTAAAAAGATGGCAGAAATTGATGATAAATTTGTATTTTGATTCGTGAACTTGAACTTCACAAGCTCTGCCTTTTCCACATGCCAGTTTCATCACTATCAGAAACACTGAGACAATCGTAACTCAGAGTCAGGGGTAAACTGGAGGAATAGGTTTTCCAGAAAACATAAATCTGGAGGTGGAAATATCATATAGGCCCACTGGGCATGACTATACTTTCTCTCTCTGGAAGAAGAATTAAGTTTTATGGTATCAAGTATGATCCAAGAGCCTCGATATTTTTAAACAACCTCTGAAATGGAAGTGCCTAAAATTTTAGCAAAGGGCAATGTCTCTCAAAATGTGATATTTAGACCAAGAACATCAGCATCACCTGGGAATGGTTAGAAATGCAAAATCTTAGGCCCCATCCAGGTACACTGAATCAGAAACTTGGAGTGGGCCCAGCAGTCTTTTTAATGAGTTCTCCAGGTGATTCTGGTACAGCTAAAGTTTGAGAAACACGGGTATAGAATATTCCAGAATATTGACACAAGCCCTTGTATAAAAAGATAGCAATTTAACAAAATCTCAGATGCTTTTTATTTTATTTTTTAAAATTCAGGCAGCAGGCACGACTTGGGAACTGAGCTTGGAGAGGATTGTACCAAAATACATATGAGGGAGGGGGCATGTAGCAGAGATGACAAATTGAGAAGTAAAGCAGCAGAAAGCCATGCAAACACCTCCTTTGGCAAGTGTTTTCTGTGCCAATAATTAGTCAGGTGAGAATAAAACCACATACAAAATGTATTCGTTCACTATTCTTGAGTTCAATATTCTAGGTCACCTGAATATCATGACCATGACTATTATGAAAATGCAATTGTTTTAAAAACTTAGATTCTTCACTGAACACTTCAGAGTCCAAGTAAGAGTTTTCTATACATGAGCTATACAGTTGTACTATTTACTAAATGAGCTGGAAGCTTGTGACTTGTTACATGAATGAGAAGCTGAATTCTATCTCTCTCTCTCCCTCTCCTTCTCTCTCCTTTTCTCTCTTTCTGTCCTTGTCTCTCTCTCAATCTGACACACGCACACACACACACACACACACACACACACACACACACACACGCACACATCTATTTATGAAAACCTGCACCAGTATACAAGTAAGTACACTACTACAGCTAAAGATTCACCTAATGGGGATGAAACAAGTCAAGAGACTCAGAATTTTGAAAACGCAGGTCTGCCCAATATCATTCATTTATTCGCCCTGCATTTTTGGGGCACCTATTTGCACTAGCAACATTATAACTTTAACAGCTAATTTGTAATATACTTCCTTACATGTCATCATGCTTATAGGGATTTTTTCATTTAATCCTTATGACAATTCATCCTGAGAGTACTATTACTATTCCCATTTCAGGGAGGAGGTGAACCTTAATTAACACCCAAAGTCTCCGAGCAGAGAAGCGGCAGAACCAAGTTGTCAATTCAGGCAGTATACTGTTTGTCCTTTTAACCACTATATTATATTGCTTCCTATGAGCTGAGAGCACGTTATATATTAGTCTATAATAGAGTATAGTCTGCCTGTTGCACATAGATTATTCATTCTCCAACTAAAATTTATCAAGCCCTGGCTCTACCATTTACTATTCACTGGAACTCAGACAAGGTACCTTTATTCACTGAGCCAAAGTCTTTCCCTCTAGCTCCTAAGACTGTTATGGAAATGGTATAAAGTATTTATAGCACTTGGTGCATAGGAGGTCCATAAAATTCTTAGAAACACTTTGAAGAACAAGGGCTCCAGCACAACCACAGTCAGAGCCGACTCAATCAAGGCAGTCTTATAAAGGCTAAGTTGGGGAAGGATTATCCGACATATTTTCAGCTCGGAAACTGGTAAGCTTAATAGTGTCTCTTGTGAAAAGGTAGCTTTGTGTGTTCAATTGAAAAAGACTTTAAGAAAATCAACATGCCTCAATCACATGAAGGTGTACGCCAAAGCCAGAGGGCCACGCACTGCTATGGACCAGCTCTGGCATGGGACTAGGCCCTGTAATAGGATTTATTTACATTGCTTTATTTAATCCACTTGACAATGAGTTTGATATCATTCTCATCACATTCTAGATGAGACAATGAAAGCATAGAGATGTTAATCAATTTGCCCATGTAACACATTGGTAGAGCTGGAATTCAGACCCAGATCAGTCTGAGTCTAAAAGTACATACTATTCCCGGTAAATTATGTTGACTCTCTAGTATGAAGACATATATGGATGATGCATCATTTCAGAAGCAGAAAGCCTTATGTTCTTGACTATTAGTGTAAATGATTGCTAACTATAAATACAGATAAATATCACCTTAGGTTTCCTCCGTAGGCTGTATTGCCACGAGAAATGAGTTCCTCTCACTGGGCAGCAGACTCTTACTGTCTGAGACTAAAGTTTTCCAATTTTCAGCCATGCATGTGTCACCTTCATGACTTTTGCTATTTCCAATGATACCTATAAGAGACCACCATTGTAATCTCCCACAAATAGAAGGCATTTCATAAAAATAAATAAGAAGAAAACTAAACAATGACATTGGATCCTAGCTAGATAATGTTTTCTTGCTTTTTGTGAAAATGGAGATTAATGAGCACTTGAGAAAGTGGTAAACACATACTTGCTGCCTCAACCTGAAACTTTCTATTTAATATGGTCAGAATGATTTTATAGTATTGGGAAGGAAATACCATTCACTGGGTGATTTAATGTCATTCAATGCCTTGTCCAGATGCCAGCTAAAATCATCTCATATGTCAGGGAAGAGCGTTTGCTGTGGACCCAATGGCAGCTTAACATACTTTAGGAAATAATGAACCAAAATATGTTCAGGGTTCCTTCTGGTCCCTCAATTTTATGGGAAATATTTGTATTTATGCCTTTGGCATCCATCTATTATCTAAATTAATGTAAATTCAGGCAGTTCTCAGCAATGCATGGGTTTGTCATAAATATTCGTAATAAATAAATAATACAATCCTCACCCTCAGTTGAAAGTACACTATTGGTTAGAATACAAGAAAGCAAGTTAGGAAATTCACCTGAAACTTTAACAATTTCCTGAAGCTTTCCTGAATATGTCTCCAGTGACGAGAAACAAACACTGGAAAAAAAATCTGCCTGTCAAAACAGAACACAGCTTACATCAACTCAAAAGAGTGCATGAAATTATTCTGGATATTCTCTACTGAGTTAAAGTACACGACCAATTTACATCTGGAGTTTATCTGTAATGATGAATTGCCTTCCAATGTTCCTTTCTGCCTCCCCAAAATATTTTGTTTGTATAAAAGAGATAAGATAGACAATTCCTAGGAAGAAGAAAGAAGCTATGCAGAAAGAGAATGCACATACCAGCTTGCTCCCTGCTGGCATTCCCCTTAAACTTTAAAACAATGAATAATGTATTGAGAAAACAACAATTGGTTATAAATAAGATGACTTGATAAGAGTACTTAAGAACTGTTCTCTGTTGATGGCCAAACTACAGCCAGAAAGAAGCTCCCAGATACTCAAATACTGATGATTTTCAAATGAAAATATCCCTTCTATATCCAGTTTCCCTCCTGGAAAATTTTATTTGAAAAATTCATGGGCTACAATTATCATCTCCGTAAATTTTGCTAACCTTTTCATAGACTTGAGTCAGTGGACAGCAAGCACAAATGATTGAGTAAAGCAGATGACCAAATGTCATGCTTAGTTTTAAGTTAAATCTGAAGATAACATGCCAAAGAACTAGAAGTTGCTAACAGAAAGGTCAAGGAGAAAATCCTTACAAGGGAGCCCCTCACGTCTAGTGTGATTATATACATCATCCGAGCTGGGCTAGATTTATAAATGAAATTTATTATTTCATTATAAAATGAAAAAGGACCGTATCAGTTGGATACAACTTTCCACTCTAAAATTCAGTGGCTTTAAAAGAACAATTATTTATTGTTTCTAGTGAGTCTTTGCATTTGCCAGTGGTTGACTGATCTAAGCTGGGTTTGGCTGGGAGCAGCTCTGCTCCATGTGTCTCTTGTCCTCCTCCTGGGTCTAACAGGCTGGCCTGGACATATCCTCCTCATGTCCATGGCAGAAGTTCAAAAGTGCAAACTCAGTGTACAAGCACATTTCAAACCTCTACTAGAATCAGTTCTGTTGATCACTGGCCCAAAGCAAGTCACATAGCTGCACCTAGAATCAAGGAATAGGGAAATTCACTCTCCTTGGTGGGCAGAACTGCAAAGTCAAATGCCAAGGAACATGAATGAATTGCACTGATCAACCCAGTTCTTCATGGAGAGGAGAGTATTGGTGCTATAAATTCAATCTATCTGAGGATACAATTAGTAAACCAGCCGTCTTAATCTGCTTCAAAGTGAGTCCCTACTGAAGAAACACTTGCAATAGGAAAAGATGCCCTCTCTTGAAGTTTCCTGGTTAGAAAGACAAAAAATAACTTATACTTATGAAAATGATCCAGGCCTTGACAAGCTAAAAATCCAGGTCTCAAAACACCTGCAAAATCAGCTACCTTCTAAAACATGGGCTAAACGAGGCTAAGATTGGGTAAGTAATTTAACCAAGAGTGCCCACTTAGTAATTAGAAACAGGAAAAACTCCCAATCTACTTGTCTAAAAGGGTGCTGAGGCCTCTACTACGTAGTCTTCACCTTACTGGCAGATTTTATCTCTAAGGACTATATTTAAAGAGCCAGGTGTTCAAACTCCTATAGTCTCTTCTCAAGAAGTTTTAATTCGAACTAATGCCTTTTATGAGACAGAGTTCTTCCTCTGTGAGTAAGGCACTTTTGTTTAGAACACTTTTTGATTATTATCATTTCTTTTTCATCACCAGGGCACTTTTAACATATTTCTCTAGAATATTTAAGTGTGATTTGAATTTAAACTTTTCACAGTTTAAATTCAAGTCACATTTTACTTAATAATCCAAGTCTGCAAGGAATATTAATATCAAAAATATGTCAATTTATAGTAAATAAATTATAGCTATGTGTGCAAGGCACTTGCTTATCACATGAGACCCTTCCTGTAAGCCTCATCCTAGGTGTTAAATTCAACTGGTTGATTCATCCACCCAAGATCAATATTTCAAGACCCATACATTCAAATGATCTTGCTTTTATTTAGTACTGAGAGGGACCAAAAGAACATCTGAAGAAATTGTTTAGCGCTTTCTAAGATGCAGAACTGAGGAACATGAAACAGGTCTCATGCACACCTCGCTTGAAATTTACAGTTATTGCTATCAAATGCCATCAAAAACCTAGGTGTTAACTTGGCAGATCCTACCCTTCGGCTGGACCCACTATTCCAGGGCCTGTAAAAGGACACACACTCCACACAATTTCTGCACCAAATTTATTCTTGGCTTGTTCCGCCTCCTATTTATATATGTGAGGATACTACCTCTATTTCGCCCTAATGACATTTATCAACCTAAAGGTAGAATGCCCCATCCTTTCTCTGTCTTATATACCTACCCACTTACAGTAAGCATTTTATGAGTGTTTGAGACCACTAACACTTGAGAATCACAAAAAATATGTTCCAGGTTTCCACTGCTATGTAAAAAAGTCCTGCCTGAAAAAAATCACCCCCAAATTTAGTAATGCAAAACATTATTAATATTATTATAGTCCTTCATGGTTACAGGGTGGTTCATTCTCCCCCTCATTCAGTTACAGAAGCTGGATCTGGAGCCATCTGTAGGCTTCCTCACTCTCATGTCTGGTGATTAGGATGGGAAGACTCAACTGGGTGGGACTGGAACAGCTGGAGCTCCTCAGGGCTATCATTCTCTTTATGGTTTTTCCACATGTTCTTTGCTTATGCATTTGTGCTTAAGAATAGCCAGACTTCTTACATGGCAGTTCAAGACTTTGACACAAGTATTCCACAAGAGGGCTAGACAGAAGCTATACTGCCTTTTCTAACTTGGCCTTGAAAGTTACCCTCTGTTACTTTTACTATATTCTGTTTGTCAAGGAAGTCACAATGTCCCATCAGTTTTAAGGGAAAGAAATAGACTACCCCTTTCGATGGGGGAGTGGCAAGGTTCTAAAAGAGCATGTGGGACCAGAAACATATCTGTGGTTATTTTTGGAAAATACAATTTGCTAAAAAGGTTTATGTCATGAAATATCTCATCATTTTGTTGGCTACTCACTTCTCTCCCCTTCCAGCCCTAGCTCTTCATTGTGTTCTTTCCATATTCCCTTAGAGCTCCAATTTTTTCTCTCTCCATTGTGCAAAATAGTTTAGTTCTCTCCCAGATCCTATTCCCTACTTCTATTCAAAACATAGGGACTCCCTTCCCAAGGAACCTGAATTTCTACCTCATTTAGAAAGCCATTTTGTTCCCTTGCTAGGATTTAAAAGTAAATAATACTTGAGCCAACTCTCTACAGGACTGCATGGAACGATGTGACAGGAAATGAAGAACATATCAAAAAGGAAGGCAATGACCACAGTCTTTGACAAAGAATTCTCCACCTTAAAAGACAGAAAAGAGCAAAGGAGAAGGAAGTGACACATATTCCCGGAGAAAGGATACATCCTCAATAATGCAAAGGAGAAACATATGTGGACAAGATCTCTGAGGCTTGAACACCATCATTTAATGGTCTCTTTGAAGACAGAGGCATTCCATTGCTTTGACATGGAGTAAGTGATTAGTCAACAAGATAAGAACATCAGATCTAGAAAAGGCCTCAGAAAGGGAAACACAATTTTATAACTGCTACAGCAACATAAAAACCCTCCAAGAAAAGTGCCCTGCTTTACACTTTCATTTCATCTCCTGTGTCTATTAGTTTTACGAATGATTTTTTTAAAAAAGTGATTATAATAGTTCCTCTGAAGATGCCATTGCATAAAAATCGTTGATACAATAGCCCCCTCCACATAGTATACTAGGAAATTTAGTTTTCCTTAAGAGAACATGTCCGAGATGCACTTAGACAATTTAGATTCTATTTCATAGCATAAAATCACACATCTAATTAATAATGACTTAAATAATCAAGGTTTTTTTTTTCCTCATGTAATAAGTCCTAAGATTTCCAGAACAGTCACTATAACGGCTTTACGATTTCATCAATGATTTGGTTTCCTTCTATCTTTTTAGTTCCACCGTGTGATTGCAAGATGGCTGCTGCAGTTTCAGTCATCACACTCACATTCCAGATCAGAAAAAGATGGGAATATCAAAAGCTTTCTTCTTATGAGGTTTTGTCTTTATATGACAAAATGGAAGCTAGAAGCTCTTCTCGGTGACTTCTTTCTCCATCTTATTAAGCCAGAGCTTTGTCACATGGTCACAACAAATCACAGCGATATTTTAGCTTTGCAGTAAAGCTAGGGGGAGATAAAGAAATGGGAATCGTAAATGACATTTGGTTACAAAAGTACAGTGTCTGCCACAGTAGCACAGCATGAATCAGGAGTGCTGAGTTCTGTATAATCCTCTGATCTAAGTATCTAATCATGGAGAAGTCCTTTAAACCCCAGAGTTCCAATGTTCTCATCTAAAAAAAAAAAAAATGGAAAAATAAAATAAAAGTTCTCTACATCCAGTATTACTTTAAGGCAGCATGGTTGGGAAAGGCACTGTCAGTCACCTGCCCAACAGCCATTTTCTACCTGTCTCCTTACTGGCAGAGACCAGCTCCCATATGGTGAGGTTTTCTAAGCCTCTCTTCCAACTGGAGCATGATCATGTGACCAAAATTTGGCCAAGAAGCCCCAAGGAAAAGTATATCATGACATCTGTGGAGTATTTTCCACCAGACCATAAGATGAATATGTAAAGAGAAGTCTTCTGGTTCCCTCTCCCACCCTCTCTCCATTCCTAATTGCTCCTGTCCTTGGGCTCAGTTGTATGAGCTTTAGACACATTTCATTCTAATGAGGCAACAAATTCTACACTCTGAAAATGAATGCAAAGACGATAAAGAATTTTCATCAGTCATGAGATCAACCAAGGGGCCATCTTTTTCCTGACTTCATGTTATGGAAAACAATGAGAACTTTGTTGATTTATGCCATTTTTTGTCTGATGCTATTGCTTGCAGCCCAAAACAGTCTATGCAATACAATGATCTAGTAGAAACAATTGTAGATTCTAAACTAGCACATGTCTTACACTTTATGTGAATATGAATCACCAGGGGAGCTTGTTAAAATGCAGATTTCTGATGCAGTAGATCTAGAATAGGGGCCAAAATTCTGAATTTCTAATAGGTAGGTCATGTTAATGTTTATGCTCTATAGCTAATCTGCATTACAGATCAGATAGCAAGGGCTAGCCCATATGTGGCTATTGTGCAACATTGGGCAAGTCATGTCACTTCTCTAGGCTTCACTTTTTCTCATAGAATCCTATACCTTATGATTCTAAATATCGACAGAAGAAAATACATTCAGTAGCCCTACAAATGAAGACACACATGAAAAGTGAACTGAGGATGCATAAATGCTGTGATTTATTTTAAACCTTCTGCCAAATGGTCACTAATCTCTTTACTTGATACGAATTGCATTCAGGACAAGGGCTCATAGGGCAGTGTTTAGTTCTATGACTGTTCAACTGTCCCACCTACATAGAAATGTCATGGGAACAGAATGTTAAATGTAGCTGCATTTGCAGCTGGTCCTTAGAATCTCATTATGTGTAATGTGTGTGCTAATAAGAAATTCGATTAATAAAGATTTGAAAAAATTTAGAGTGATCCATACTTTTCTCCACCCCACTCTCTTTCAATGAAAATGAAAAACGAATGTGGTTATTTTAATAAGAACAGCAACAAAAAATCCCATCTGCCTGCAATGGTGACTGTAGCTTGGTACCCTCTGTCCCCCATGCTCCTGGCAGCCCACAGATATCTTGGTCCAGCACTGAAATCTGGCTGCTGTCACATCCTAGTGTTCTTCTTTCCCTTTTACAGTCACTGTGTTTCAGTCATACAACTGGTAGAAAGTAACCTGCTCTCCTTTGGTATCTTTCAAACCAAGGCCTCTGACTTCCTGTTCAGCATACCCTGAAACATGTCAGGTGACAGGAAGGGATGGAGCCCAAAAGCTCTGTTCTACCATGAGCGAGGAAATGAAAGATAGTCTATTTTTCTTACACTTTTTTTATGGATTTATTTCCTAGAACTGTTTTAGATTTACAGAAAAAACAAGAAGATAATACAAAGTTCCCACTTACCTCACAGTAGTTTCTTTATTATTAACATCTTCCATTCATATGATACTTTTGTTGCAAATAATGAACAAATAATGATGTTATTATTAACTAAGGTCCATAGTTGATTTAAATTCTTTGGTTTTTACCTAATGTTGTTTTTCTGTTCCAGGATTCCACATTACATTTATAGTCATGTCCCTTTAGGCTCCTCTTGCCTGTGACCATTTCTCAGGATTTGGTTAGATGACCTTGAGAGTTTTAAGAACTATTGATCGGGTATTTTGTAGGATATAACACTGTTAGAATTTGTTTGATGTTTTTATCATAAGATTGGGGTTATGGATTATTGGAAAGAAAGCCAGAGAGCTAAAGTGCTGTTTTCATCACATCCTATAAAGCAGATATACCAGCAACATGATTTATGACCATTGGTGTTGGGCTTGACCACCTGTCAAGTTTGTCCATGGTAAAGTTATTCTTTTTGTCTCTTTTCCATGCTGTCCACTTTGAAAGAAAGTCACCTTGGGCAGCCTTCCACCAAATAAGAGGGGGTTTATGTTTCACTTCCTTAAAGGTGGAGATCTGTATAAAATACTTGGAATTCTTCTGTGTGGGAAATTTGTCAATTCTCCCTCATTTATTAATTTATTCAATCATTTATATCAGTATGGGCTGATAGATATTTATTTTATACTTTGGGTTAAAATCCAATACTAGTTTATGCTTTTGCTCATTCTATTTGGGCCATTGGGACCGTTTTTATTGACTCCATCTCCCTTTGGCTTGTCCCCAACTTGTACTGTGTACATTTTTCCCCTTAGTTTCTGCTGCTATGAGATGATCCAGGTTTATCTTGTATATTTCCTCTCCTAGTCATGGAATCATTCCTTTCTCCAAGGAGTCTTTGTTATTTTTATTGGAGAATAGTATTTTAAACCAAGATCTGGATTCTAGGTGTCTTCATTGCTAATGGAGTGTAGCTTCTTTCAGTCTCAGCTGACAGAGCAAAAAACTATGTGTTTATACTAACTCATGTATATACACATATCGATGAATACTTCCATATGTAAACATCTATATCTATATTAAGCTGAACATGAGTTCATACTGATGTTTCCAACTTTAATTGACTGCCACATGGATCACCCTAGGTTGCTCCCCTTGCTTATATGTAACTTCCTACTCACACCATCTGCTATCCATTTAATTAGTTCTTCCATTCCAGTATACATATATGGCAATATCAGAATTATTTAACTATACTTTTGTGGAAAATACTTTGTCTACTAGGGTACAGGTCTTATGTGCAGGCCCTTTTACCTTTAAGTCTCACAAATTCTTATTTCCAAAGATACTTAGGTCAATACCTTTTTACCCATTCTCTTCAGTGTAGTTGTTTTATATATTTGTAATACAGTTAAGTTCTCTTGTCACTGTTTATATTCCTTATTGGGATCCCTCCAATTTTTTATTTATATCTTTATATATTTAATGATAATTTGGAGTTGAAATTGAATAATGCAGTTCAAAGTGAATAGTGCAGTTCAGTGTTCTGGAAAGGAACTCTCCTTTACCCCACTTCTCAAACTTACTCATGCAATTTTTCTGCTTTTCATTTTATATCACTGAAGAACTAAATTATGAAATCAAAGAACATAACAGCCACTTGGAAATTTCAGAATTTTTCTCATCTGTTTAGCCATGAAATGGCCAGTCTAATAAATCATATGGTTTGTCCAAGGACTCAGCTACTTATAGATAGAAACAGGAATAGAACTCAGCCTCCTTTGTTTTCAATTCAAAGCTGTTTTCCTTATATCACATAATATATAGGGGGAAGAGTGCTTTCTGTAAGAGAAATGGAAACTTGGTTTAATTCTAATGCATCTAAGTTTCCAATTCCCAGTGAAATTGTAATTCAGATGCAAACTTGAGCTACCTGTGTTATAGCTTTTTGCACTGTGTGCTTTCAAGTCAGTTAACTGTTCCCTTTCTTCTCTAAGAGAATTCACAGCTATCCGGGCATAATGCAGTCATTTCCAGGGTAGCCTAAGTACTTTCCCTTGGACTTAGATTAGATTTTTTTTCCCCAATCTTGTAAAAAGGAAGGGGGAAAAGTGAGGATCTCTTTGGAGCAACAAAATAAAATGAGATAACCTTAGTTCTGATCATTCAGAGCATCAGCTCTGACATTGCCTCTTCCTAGAGCCTTCCCTGATTTATTTATCTTTGCCCCAGGGTGTCCTTTTTTTTTTTCCTCAGTGTTTTTATAGCATTTGCTACACTACTCTCTGTCATTAGACTATGAACTCTTGAAGTCTAGGACCATAGTATTTATCTCAAATCCTTCCACAACTGACTTTATATGTGGTAAATAAGATCCATTCAATTAATATTTGTATAAGTCATGAGCAAAGGATGAATTAAGGGAGTGAGAAAGACCAGTAGAAAGTTGAAATATGAGCAAGATAGGAAAAAGAGAAAGTCAATGCCAGCAGTGAGAACAAGAGAAGGACGAAAAAGAATAGGGTTGGAGCTGCTTTAGTAACTATAGGGTCCAGAGAAGAAAGGAAAGTGAGGCTACCCTAACAAAGTTTACACTTTGCAAACAACATATATATGAAACACTCATATATGAACAGTCCTTCCAGAATGCTAATCACACATGATATTGGTAAAAGATCCTTCTGTGTCTCAAAGACAGAAGTAGATCATAGACTTTTAGGCTTTGTGGTTGGAAGAAATTTAAAAACTACCTTACCTACCTTCCTCTTGTTCACTTCTCTTCTTCAAACTGCCACAGCACTGTGAATAGATGTCAGAGAATCACAGGGTCTCAGTGAGACATCAATCCTTGACAGGACTATAGGCTATGAGAGGCAAAGCCTCATATTCCCATTTGAGGCACCTCTTGGCCAAAAGAAAGAAACTCGATTTGAGAATTCAAAGTCACAGAACCCCAAAGATATTTCCAAAATAGTGGCTGGTTTTTTTCCACCAGTGTAAGAGGAGAGTAACAGATTGTTAGAAGTTGAACTAGGTTCAGAAGAAAAAGCTGGGGAAAAAAAAAAACCCACAAAACTTTGTGCTATAGACATTTGACCCTAGGGCAAGAAAGGACAAACAGAATAATGGAATGGGGCTATTAATTTAAGCAACTTCAGAAAAGTAAATACAAGTGTTATGAAATGGCTAAGAATGTCTACAGAATCATATAGACATGGATGCAAATCTAGCTACTTCTACTCACTAACTGGATGACCTTCGGTGTGTTACTTGTACTTCTCTAGCCTTACTCTCATTTCTTATAAAACGAGGATATTCATCTGGTAAGATTCTTATGAAGGTAAAATGAGGAAAAAATATGGAAAACAGCAAAGGAGCTGGAACCTAGAGAAAGTCATCATCATGGTCACTATCATCATCATCATCATCACCATCAAATCAACAATTGCTAAAATTTATCAAGCATTTATTATTTGCTTGATAAATGCAAATAATAAATATATTAGGTGTATTACATGTAGTTGTTATTGTTCATATTATTATTGCTCAATCAGTAACATCAGAGGGTTGTGGACTTTCCTTCATATGAAGTCATCAAACCTGAATAGTTTTCTTCTACCCTGGAAAATTTGTATAAAGCAGCCCAAAGGCAGGAGAATGGCAAATTATTACCCCCAAGTCCTTTGCACTCTTACAACTCATGATGAGATGAGACATCCCGGGCAATTCTCGTTACAAGATAGACAGGAAGAATGACTGGCATTTGTACAATTGCCCAATATTCTGAGACAGCCTTCAGTGTCTAGTGTGCTATTATCAGACCAAAGAGCCAGTTTTATGAACTGGTTTTTTGTTTGTTTGTTTGTTTTTTCTTCAAACTCAGACTGTTGTGTATCTCCTTAGAGTTAGGGCTGCATTTCTCAGTAACTGTGCTTCTCCATGCCTGGTAACAATTTCTTCTAACAAAGAGGAAAGCAAATTGCCATTCAAATTTTTTTAAAAACCTGCATAAATTGCAGGAGCATTAATTACTACTGCTCTTAGGCTCCTGAGAACTCATGACATCTTTCCATGGTGATTATCATGATTACATGCTATTTAATTGTATATTTAGGCCTCTACAGAAATTGTAGACATGCTTCAGCTTAGCTAGGGAAGTTTTCAATCAAAATGAGTTAACATATTCTTTCTTATTCTAGATTAAGTTTAATATGCTTATGTTCATTTTAAATGCGTGGTTACACTCTTGGGCTTTCCAAAGGGAAAATTTGGATGGATTTCCAGTCCTCGTTGTCATCATCTGGAAAGCCTTGTGCGATCATTTAATCTAGGTCCTGACCTTCAGAACTACGCTAGTCCAGTGAGTAATTGGCAAAGAGGCCAGGCTGAATCCTTCTCCATCACTAAGCTGGAAGAATTTGAAGCTAGCGCCAAAAACCTACTGGTTCCTATTATCTTTGTCTGATATAACGCAGTAAAATTTTCCCGTCAAGTAAAGGAACAAGTAATTCCTACAAATCTTGGAGCTTGACAAGTCTCCTGTCCAGGGCTTTGGTGGCTCTGCTGTCTCTTCAAAATGGAAATATATGTTGCTGAAGACAAGTGAGAAACAGAGAAATATGGTTCCTGATTCTGTAAAGGCGTTTCTTTACTGACCAGGACTTTACTCCCAAAACTCAGAATATTAGGGCTGAATGACAAGATTCTAAAGTAGTAGAGGCAGAGTGAATTGCAAAGAAGAGTGAAGAACCCATTTTTTAAAAGGCATAGCCAAACTCAGGAAAAGGCCTAATCCACTAATCACTAGATAAGGACACATCAGCCCACCAGCGGGTTTAGTTTGCTATTTTAGATTTATAATATATTGCTGAAAGAACTCAACCACCTTTCTAAATGACACAGCCCATGTGCCTTGCCTATTCATCTATATCAGAAAATGAATAACATCCTACATAAACATCAAATTATTTATGATTTAAGCCACAACAGAAAATACATTTCCCCAACTACCAGAAATTGTTTTTATACCGACTTTCCAAAAATAAGTGAATTTTATTTATGTTTTTAATCCTGAAGCTGTGAAAGAAAACTGAATCTGGGAAATCTATATCGATATTAAGAAGCTGGCTACACAACGACAGAGAGAATCGAACCTGGCTTTGGTCAAATCTACCTACAGTTTAGGGACTTTTTTGCCCTTGAAGTGTCATCTGACAAATCAGACAAGCTCCAAAGGTAACATACATTTCTCAGTGCTAAGAAGGCTTGACAACAGCTAGGAGACGGGTCTAATTCTATCTCTGCCACTAACTGGATGTATGTGCTTCAAGAAGACACTACCTTCCTGGACTTCAATTCGTTCTTCTATGAAATAAAGTGGTTAGACTAAACCAGTGTTTCTTAACCCTGGACATATTTGAATCAACTGGGAAGATTTTTAAAAATATAATATCCCGGCCTTACACTAGAATAATTAAATCAGATTTTCCAGGGGCAGGGCTATTTGTTTAATGTTCCACAGCTAATCCTAATGTTCAGCCAGGGCTGAGACTCACGAGGCCAGATCATCCCTGAGTCCATACTGTGTGGACGGTCTTTCACTTTCAAGTTCACATCACCTCTAAATGTCCCTTCATCTCTAAACATTCTCTCCTGTGGAAGGCAGAATTCAAATGACTCCCAGTGAGTTATGCCTTGGTATCGACTCTCTTTCAGTGCAGGTGGAACTTATAACTTGCTTCTGGTGAAGAGAATAGCAAAGGTGTTGAAATAATCACTCCCATGATTATGTCATGGTATGTACAGCAGACTGGAGTGAGAGTTCTCCTGTGGGCTTTGAAGAACTGAACTGCCATGTTGTGAGAGGGTCTCTGTTTTAGATGGAATGCCCCTCCAAGTGTAAGTTTTGAAATTGAATTCCCATTAAATGGTATTTGAGAGGTAACTAGGTCATGAAAAGGAGCCTTAGTGAATGGAATTAGTGTCCTTATAAGAAGAGGCCAGAGAGTTAACATACTCTCTTTCCATGATGGGAGGGTACATAAGAAGCTAGTACTTTGCAATCTGGAAGAAGGATCTCACCCCACCTTACTAGCATCCTCATCCCAGATTCCCTGCCTCCAAAACTGTAAGAAATAAATTTCTTTTTATCAGCCACCCAGGCTATTGTAGTTTGTTATAGCAACCTATAACAGACTAAGACAATCTCTGAAGGAGCCACATAGCAAGAAACTGAGGATGGGCCCTGGCTAACAACCGGCAAGAGAGTAGGGACTTCAGTCCTATAGATAGTAAGAAATGAATTCTGTACAAACTCATGTGAGCTTAGAAGAAGATCCCGAATACCAGGAAGAAACAGTAAGCATTTAGACCGCAGCCTTGTGGGGCCCTGAGCAGAGTACCTACAATCTGTGACCGGCCTCCTGACTCACAGAGACTCTGAGATAATAAACTACATTGTTTTAAGATGTTAAGTTCATGGTAATTTGTTACACAGAAAAAAAAAATCTAATACATCTTCCAAAGGTTGTGTCTATGTTTAGCATGACACAATGCCTGGTGGTATCTTATAGAAAAGTATGAGATACGCATTGGAGAAAACCAGGATTTGTAATGCTGAAGAATAAAATGTAAGATTAAGCCTTTAAGTAAATAAAATGAATATATATCTGAAATTTAAGTTACAATTTTCCAAATAGGAGTGCTTCAAATATTTATCTATTTTTAATTCATAAAAGTTCTGTCGTTGACATCTTTGCTGTTACAAAACAAAATGCCTTAAGGTTTACTCTTCTCATGTTTTGCCCTCAGTTCTCCCACTGGTAAAATAGCTTGGGTAGAAAAGTTCTCTTTCGATTGTAAAGTTCTGTGATCCTGTGCTCTTAGCATAGAGAGCATATGAGCATGATGGTTAAGGGTGTACAGTTTGAAATTAGTCTGTCCTGCGTTCAAATTATGGCTCTACTGCTTATCAAGTGATTTAGCAACCTTGCTAAGCCTCAATTTTCTTATCTATAAAATGAGAATGATAAAACTCCTCAATCCTCTCGCATTTGAGGGTGGGTTTATTATATGAGTTAATGGATATAATTGGCTTAATTAAACAAAAGACTTAACACATAGTAATAACTCAAAAATGGTAGTAGTGGTGGTCGTGGCTTTAGTTACAAGCTGTTTGCTTGATTGTGTTACAGAAAATTTGTTTATTTTTATCACCTTTATGATCCTGCCTAGGAGATTCATAAAACCTGGAAGGTTCACTAGATGCATTTGAAAGCACGAAGTTGGGAGGAGAGCGCAGTAGTAGTGCAATGTCTGCAGAGGAGACCAGTGTCATGTTCTAAAACCAGCAGGTAGAAGGAGCCACCTGTAGGCCCCTTCCTCTATTTTTATGAAGCAAGCTTCAACAGCAAGAGGGCCAATGCTGAGAAGGTAGACATGACAGAGATTAGTAATACATTCCTAGTTTATCTAGGTTAAAGAACAAAACATGAATCCCCCCACCACCACCACCACTACCACCACACACACACACTTTAACTTATCCCTAATCTGTTCTTTCTCTTTTCATTATTAAAGCTAGTCTTGTTCAGGCACTGCTCTGCACTACTTTCAGAGACCAAATGTTATTCTTTTGAAGTCAAAGCATGGGAGGCTGCTTGACAGCCTTAAAAAGCCCTCACAAATTGTGTTTGAGCTGTATCATCTGGGAAGACTACGGCCAAAACTCATACTCTTTGCTATATGAAAACAAAATAAATTCCAAAGTTTGCTTTTGAGAGTCTCACAATAAATGTGGAGAAGAGAACTGCAAAGCTGAGCCCCAAGAGAAGTTTTCTATGGGGCTGCGAAGAGCTTTCAAGAAGGTTGCCTGATGATCCCCAGAACTCTCACGTATTTGGCAAAGAGTAGACTGCTTTTCCAAAGAGGAAAAAGTAACTAAAACGAGAGATGATGTCCCTTCTGTGAAAAAAAAATTAGGATAAACAAGAGTCCTTAGAGAATCAGTCAAGGAAATACTAAATTATGCTGAAAGTTGAAAGTAGGAACTTAACACATTTATTACCAGAAATTTTGCATGAGCTGAAAACAAAGGAGTTTAGATAAATTCATGGTTATAAAAACCAAGAGGAATCATCGGCTTTAAATCAGAGGTCTTGGAGGTGTTCAGAGAGTCTGAAATACATGTCACAGACATCAAACACATTGTCCCACAAAAGGTCCCTTGGTGATACCCTCAGAAAAGTAATTCATTATAGATTGGTCCCTGTGTCGTATTCTTATTTTCTCAGAGAAGAAGAATGATGATTTTTTTTTCCAAAACACTTTTATCTAAAGCATATTTGCTTTCAATAACATGGTGTTTATTTGAGGGGCATTCAGAATTAAATGTAATCACTGTAAGCTTTATGATTAAAATCAGAAAGAGATGTCCCATGAGAACCATGTTCCGATGTACAACTAGCCTTTGCTCACACCAAATAGAACATGACTGCTGGCCTCCAGAGATCTTGTCCGGTTCATTCTGTAGATGAAAGCTGAAAATAGAGCTATCTATAAGGCTAAGAAGAGAGAAAGAAGAGGATGAAAAAAAGGGAAAAACAATTTGGAAATTGTGCTCAAGATGGCTTCTTGTCAACCTCTGCTGTGGGAAGATCATAGAAGAAAAAATGAGTTTTAGGACCTACCACACACACAACAAATCCCATTGGAGAAACCTCTTGACATTGGAACCAAAAGCTTGCATCCAGAGGGTTAAATAACATGACTCCAGGTGCAGCAGGTTTTGAAGAGGATGTTTCAAGTCTTCTGAGCGCTCTTATGGTGATTCTGGGATTGTATCAACACATTTTTCTAGCATTTCTTCAGGTCTGACACTTCTCCAAGCAGTTAGAAATCATTTATGAAACCCTGACAATGTCTTGCACCAAAACTGAATTTAAAAGAACATTAATCATGTCTTTCCTTTTTAAATTGCAGAAGACTTGATGGTAGGAACTGTGGCTTATCTGCATTGGATTCACACCATTAAACCAAATACATGTTCAACCAATGCACTTGAACATTTATTTTTCCCTTTCAGTCATATCAGTTATAAATTTCTCCCATAATTCACAAAAATGGTAGCCAATTACATGTGGTTTTCTGGACGCATGATGACATATTGATTGAGTTAATGGGGTCAGGCTTTGGTACTTCATTTTTATCAGTCATCTGTGTGGCCTCTCCTAGAGAAGAAAGCATAACCCCTTAGGCATCTCCTGGAAATATAGGTCCTGTAGTAGAGAGCAAGTCTCTGGAGAAGGGTGCAGCTTTCAGCCCCTGTCAATCAAACTCAGAACAGCTGGAGGACAGATACACCCACTCTATGAAATGGACCAATAGCATCTGCTGCAGCTACTCTAGCCAAAGGGCTACCTCTGTAAAACCTCACGTGAGTGCCTCAACCCTTACCACATGCTACAAATACGCCCTCTAAATAGAAAATAGACATCAGGTAATACATATTGGATGAATAAATGTTAAGTACGTGGAACCCAGAATTTCTCTTTTATGTATACATAGCAGGTCCTTAAATATGACATCAAGGAGTGGGAATCTAGAGAGTGAGAATCTAGAGAGTAACTGGATATTATAGATAAAACATCATTCTTTTTCTCTTTGCATAGTTCTATAACTATGAAGATGAGGCAGATTTTGCTAAACTTTCAAAAAAAATTCTCCTTTGGGCTAAATCACACATGATAAATTTTAAGGGAAAAGGATCATTTTTTTTTTCTAAAGGTTACAGGCTTAAATTATAAACTCAAGTCAATAAGTTAGACTTCTAAAAATTCTAAAAATAGGAGTGGATAATAAGAGTGCTTTCTCAACCAAAACCAAAACTTTCCCTCTGCTGCACTCAGAGAAAGTAGCAGAAACTAACCTATCTCCTCAAGTGGAAAAATGGGTAATAGAAGTTTACCAGATGCCTTGAATTTTGTGCACTGACAATGTACTTTCATCAATCTCATTTATTTTTGTCTGAAGTCTTATTTTCAGGCCATTTTCAGAATCAGGCCACATTTACCAAAATGCTCTGGGGGGAGAAAATGGTTTTTATTAGCAGGCATGCTTATTTTCTGGTTTTTAACATCAATGATAATAATTCTGCATTGAAGGGAGGAGAGATGGTGGCTCGTAGAATCTTAAATGAGCAAGTTGATGGAGGTTCTTGGAAACAAGGAGAAGTCTGAAGGTCTCCACTAGGTGAACTTTGGACAAGGTATAGAAAGGCTTTGTCAAAAAAAGCTCCACCTTCACCAAATGGAGAATGGACAATAAAAAATAAGAAGAGGGTTCCAGCACTGTGGTGGTCTGAATGAGATGGAGTAGAAAGCCAAAGCCTACCCAACTAGCTTCTTCTCAAACCCCATCGCCTTCAACAACTAACATATATGACTAGGTCATTTGGCTAATTAAAATAATTGAAGCCAGAAGGGAAGAAAAAAAGAGGCACATTGCTATACAGCTAGTTAAAGAAATAGCCAAAACTGTAATCTGGAAATGCAATCATTGCTTTTGATTTGGACAATTCAGTTTCTCTCATTTTTGCCATGTAAGGCATGCATGGAGGCACCTCTAGCAAGCCAGTTTTCTGTTCCCAGTCTTCAAATTTCCCTTCTCTCTCTTCTTCTCTCATCCTTTCTCTTTCTCTCTTTTCTCCTATCCCTCTCTTTCCTTTTCTTCTTACACTACAGTAAAGAGTTTTACAGACTAGTCCCTTCCTCTTTACACAGGAGCTCACCGCAGGCCATCTGGTCATGTGATTGCCAGGGGAAAGCTGGTGACATCTCTGGGAGATCCAGGGGATAACAGCAGTCCTTTGAAGATGCCAGCTGTTCTTCCTATTTCTGAGTAATTGAAGAAGACAGCACCACATGCTGATACTTCCTCCCCCTAGAAGCTGGCTTTGGAAGAGTGAGATGAGCACGAGTCCTCTGATGTTGGCCTGCAAGCTGACTCCACTGGGCAGGGCGAAAGGGAGGGAGGGTACTCATAATCCTGAGGGCTCTTTTCCCAGGTGTTGTTCATCTTCCAGCTGGCAGGATTGGGCAACTGCCAATGAACAGGAAAATGAACACATTCCAGTTTCAACTTCAAAATCAGAAGTTTCAAACCAAGTCTAATTACTTTACTTAGAATATGTTAGGTGAAATCAAATGAATTTACCTATATTAGAATCCTTTGACCTGCAAAAACAGTCAAACCGAATCTTACATGGTTCAGCCTAATCTATCTTGTATGATGTCTCTGAATGACAAGGAAATCGTGGCATATAAAGAAAATTTGTGGAGGGCCTCTATTTACCATGTTGAATGTATCACCCCTATGGCTCAGAAATATTCAATGGCTCCCCGTTAACTCCACCATCAAGTTTATATTCATCTCAGTAGCAAGTGAAGCCCTCTACAAGGGCCTCAGCCTACCTATCAACAGTATTCTTTTCTACTTCGCCACACTCACCACCCTGTCCTCTCAACCACTCCAAACCTTTCTTTCCCTCCACCCCTTGAAGTTCAAGGTAAGCCATAGGAGTTTGCAAAAAGTTTTCAACTTTCTTCCATTTTATTTCCACATTCTTTTTAACTCATTAGTGTTCCTAAAAGCAAAGGATAACAGAAATAAAACTGTAGTCAAAGTATGATGAAGATGTGAATATTGTTTTCCAAATCTTGAATATTTAAAATTGACCTCATGGATTTAAAAGACAATTTTGAATTTCTGTTCAAATAGTAATGCATTACTTGATCTTCAACCACTAAAAGGAGGAATGTGTCAGGAATAAGCCTCAGTCCAGGGGATTCTTCCATAGAGATGAAGAAACTAATATTTATGCATTTGCCAGGGCAATACCACCCAAAACTCCCTGGAAGAAAAAATATAAATGTTTTATAGATGAGGACTCTCCTGTCGGGTCTTCCTCCAGGAGTTCCACAAGGGATCGGTTTCCCAGAAACCTGGCCCTTCTTGCATCATGTCCTTCCATAATAGTGATGGACTATCTGAATCATGAGCAAGTCAGAGCCCGACTGACTCTTTTGCTAATATTCATACTGTAAGGTTATTGGGGCTGATTAGGAATTGCAAATATGTCCACTATAGAAGTCCAGTGTCCATGATTGGATCTCTTCCCAGAGATTTTACAGATCATATATTTTATGTCATACTCTAACCCTGATAATGAGCATATAGTTTATTTCCAGAGACGTTACTACTTAGAACCATTTTACATGAATATCCCCTTCTCTCAGAATTGTTACCCCTACTTCGTCTCCTACTTTTTTCCAGCAAACACTTTTCTCCTTGACTTATTTTTCTTTTAGAGGAATTGAATTGAATTAGGGTTTGATGAAAGCCTGGTTTAATTTGAGTTCCCCCAGAGACATGATTCATGCACCTCAATATATGTATTCAAGTGTAGAGAGTCTATTTGGAAAGTGACCTCAACAAACACTTGTAAGGGGCTGGGGAAGAGAGACAGGTAAAGGAAAGAGATGGTAAAGAGGTCAATATCAATTTACCCCTATGGGCAACTGAAGCTTAAATCCCTAAGGAACTTTGGGAGCCAGTCCAGGACACACGCTTCAGAGTTACCCCACCTGAGGGCTCCAGGGAAATGGAATGTATGTATGTATGTATGTATGTATGTATGTATGTATGTCAAGCCCCCTCTGTAACTGGGGGAGAGTTGCTGAGAAGTAGGGAAGTGATGAATTCTACAGAATTTTTGGCCACCTGACAGGTGTGCAAGTTGAGCTTTGTGGTCAGAGAAAGATGTTAGGGAAAAAAATTACCGGCAGTTGGAATATAAAGAGCTACCCAGCTGGGACTTGAGGAAGGAGTGCTGATAATATCTGCTACAAAGTTAAACTCAATTTTAAAAAGTAGTTTTTAAAATGATTAAAGATATCAAGAAAGACAAAGTAGAAAAGTACTAATCAGGAAAAAAAAAACAACAACTGTGTTATAGAATTTTAGAAGGTAGCTAATCCATTCCTAATTTCCAGCAAAGACCATCCATAAATTATACTGAAACGTTCCTTGTAGAATAGGAGACACTATCCTGCGAGTTTCCTAGTTGAAAATTTGAGTCTCCATCCCAACCTTTCCATAGCTCTAGTTCCCATCATTTTCCCACTCACACCCCTTTTCTTTAGTTGGATCCATTTTTTTACTGCCCAGTGTGCTCATGCCAGGCTCATGGTAACTGTTCTACCTTTGCTCAGGCTGTTCAACCTGCCTGGAATCCTCTCCACATCATGAAAAGCTTTTATCTTGGAGACCTAACTGGAACCTCCACTGCCCAATGAGGCCCTATCAACACCCCCAGACCTCCTGATTGCTCCCTCCTCTGCTCTCCTTGCTAATGCTTATGGTAGGCAGAATAATAGCCCCAAAGAAGTCTATGTTTTGAATCCGGAAATCTGTGAATATTTTACCTTACTTGGCAAAGAAACTTAGTAGATGTGATTAAGTTAAGGATTTTGAGATGGTGAGATAATTTTGGATTATCCAAGTGGACCCAATGTAATCAAAAGGGGCCATAAAATAAGAAAGAATAGTCAGAGTCAAAGATAAAACCTGAGAATGTGACTCTATTTGGAAACAAGGTCTTGGGCCCTAAATTCAGCATGACTGGTCTCCTTATAAGAAAAGGAGAGACCCCCTGGTAGAATGCCATCTGATGATGAAAGCACAGATTGGAGCGATGCACCTAAAAACCAAAGAATGCCAAGGATTGTTGGCAACACCAAAAACTAAGAGAAAGGTGTGGAGCAGATGAGACCCTAGAGCCTTCAGAGAAAGCACAGTACTGCTGACACCTTGATTTTGGACATCTATCCTCCAGAATTGTGAAGGAATAAATTTCTATTGTTTTAAACTGCTCAGTTTGTGGTACTTTGCTAACAGCAGCTCTAGGAAACTAATACACTGCCTTACAGAGTTGCTGTGAAGATTAAGTTTAATAATACATGTGAAGTCCTTAGACCATATACCTTGGCATACGAGAAGTGTTAAATAAAAGTTATCATGACTGCTTCATAAGTACTAACCTTATCATCACTAATTTTAAAAATACTAATAGAGTAACTATTGGCACCATTTTTTAAGTGTCTCATGTGTAGAGATGGTTTCTTATACCTCCTCAGTGATAATACATCTTTTTTAAAATTTAGTTTTAATTTCTAATACAAAAGACATAGAGAGCTCTGTCTCACATAAACAAAAGCTCTGAGGGTCCTCAATAACTTTTAAAAAGTATAAAGGGGTCCTGAAAGCAAAATGCTTGAGAAATTCTGGAA
>NW_011888782.1:12481637-12482715 GCF_000151845.1 Pteropus vampyrus
AGTGTTAAATAAAAGTTATCATGACTGCTTCATAAGTACTAACCTTATCATCACTAATTTTAAAAATACTAATAGAGTAACTACTGGCACCATTTTTTAAGTGTCTCATGTGTAGAGATGGTTTCTTCTACCTCCTCAGTGATAATACATCTTTTTTAAAATTTAGTTTTAATTTCTAATACAAAAGACATAGAGAACTCTGTCTCACATAAACAAAAGCTCTGAGGGTCCTCAATAACTTTTAAAAAGTATAAAGGGGTCCTGAAAGCAAAATGCTTGAGAAATTCTGGAATAGAGGCTTTAAAATTGAAGGTCTGACTTATTTTTAATTGTTGATGGTATCAACTCTGCATGGGATTGAACTTGGACAGTGAGACTTCAGAAAATGATGATTTTATGCTTTTTAAATATTGATTGGGGCAAGAGTAAATATCTTTAAGTGTGTATTTGTGTATATATTTGTGCACAAAAATTCCACCATTTAATAAACACATCCCAGATGAGACTTGAGGAATGAACAAGAGTAAAGATAAAAGAAGAATCCAACTGTGACGTACGTTGGAGACTTTAGTTTTAGGGGAAGGAAGACAAGCGACAAAGAGAAATGATATTGAACTACAAAAAGAGCCTTGCATACAAGCAAATAACAGAGAAATCCACTTTGAGATTCTCTGATTTTGTTTCCTCTTTTTTTTTTTTTTGGTTATTTTGGGAGGCCATCACAATTATTTTTAACTTTTTGTACAATCCCAGAATCCAGTCAAAATTATCCAGGCAAACATATCACGACTTAAACCATGGCTGGGGTTTCTTTCCCACTTCGGATGCTCAGATTAGAATCCAGAAAAGCCAGATGTGGTGTCTGAATCTGGTATTTCTTGGCAAGAAGGCAAGCTCCATAATTTAAAAAGGGACCCCATGGTCCCCATCCTAAAGTGCTCATCTCTCACATCCATCCTGAGTCTTTAGGATCCAAAAATAGAGCCCACTTAGACACAGCCAGACAGCCAAGGAGGCAGCTCCTGAACGCTGACCCATTTCTGGCCCCTGTGTTTCAGCAGCTTTATTTCCCAGTAGA
>NW_011888782.1:12482765-12493601 GCF_000151845.1 Pteropus vampyrus
ACTTGGACAGTGAGACTTCAGAAAATGATGATTTTATGCTTTTTAAATATTGATTGGGGCAAGAGTAAATATCTTTAAGTGTGTATTTGTGTATAGATTTGTGCACAAAAATTCCACCATTTAATAAACACATCCCAGATGAGACTTGAGGAATGAACAAGAGTAAAGATAAAAGAAGAATCCAACTGTGATGTACGTTGGAGACTTTAGTTTTAGGGGAAGGAAGACAAGCGACAAAGAGAAATGATATTGACTACAAAAAGAGCCTTGCATACAAGCAAATAACAGAGAAATCCACTTTGAGATTCTCTGATTTCCTCTTTTTTTTTTTTTTTTTGGTTATTTTGGGAGGGCATCACAATTATTTTTAACTTTTTGTACAATCCCAAAATCCAGTCAAAATTATCCAGGCAAACATATCACGACTTAAACCATGGCTGGGGTTTCTTTCCCACTTTGGATGCTCAGATTAGAATCCAGAAAAGCCAGATGTGGTGTCTGAATCTGGTATTTCTTGACAAGAAGGCAAGCTCCATAATTTAAAAAGGGACCCCATGGTCCCCATCCTAAAGTGCTCATCTCTCACATCCATCCTGAGTCTTTAAGATCCAAAAATAGAGCCCACTTAGACACAGCCAGACAGCCAAGGAGGCAGCTCCTGAACGCTGACCCATTTCTGGCCCCTGTGTTTCAGCAGCTTTATTTCCCAGTAGACTGAGATCCCTGGAGAAATGAAGATAAGACCCAATTATTCTTTGTTTTGAGAAGAAAATCTTTTCATGCAGATTCCTAATCCCTTTTTTATGGAAAAATAGAATTCATATTTGTTTAATTGTCCATGTTCTTGCCAGAGAAAAGAAGACACTCTAGCTTCACGGAAGGCTGATTCTTGCAGATGTGTTCTCAAAAGGGCCTGAACTATGTACTTGGACTGAGGATTGTTGCAGTGATCTGAGACCTCTACTCAGGGGCTAGACACTAGAAAGGAGGCCAAAGCTGGGGGAGCCATCTTCATGCATAACTGCAAAACTAATATTTCTCATGCAACAATTCTGCTTTGGCCTTTCTAAACCTCACAGTGCCATCCCTTTGGCAAGAGATGCTGTGTCCCTAAATTTAATGATCTTAATAATGATGATGGTAATAATAACAATAATAATGACAGTGATGATGATGATGATATAATTGGCTTATTGAACCATGAGATATTGTAATTTCTATTGTATTTCTTTTTCTAATCACTTTCTTATCTTGTAACAATGCTCTAGGAAGATTTCAAAATTTTATGGTCAAGCTCAGTTATGATAAGCTTAGATCTAGAGCAGTTCAGTGTCTTCAGCTTAATCAGACATTTAATCTGTTTCCCTTTTATAAAATGTTCTCTTGATGATCCCCTCACTGTTTGAGAGAAAGGAATTCCCTCTTTTATTCCACAGAGAAAAAACACAACCCATCCCACTAGGCTAAAGATCTCCTTACAATCTTAAGTTTCCTTTGCTCCTAGCTTAGTCTTTTGATTTTATATTTGTATCTGATTTATTCACTCTGGATCCCAGGAACCTAATACACTGTCACAGAACAGGTGCTCATTAGATATTTGTCAAATCAGTGATTGATCGAATATCTTTGACCAGGAAAGGGATGTGGGCAATGTGGGAAGTTAGCAGAACCAGTCTTGCTGCCCACACTTAAGCCTTACAGGATGTGTCAGATCTGGTTGGTCTTTTAAACAATGAATTCACTGGCCTAATAAATGACTATTTCCAAACTTTTCTTTCCTGAAATGAGGCTATTCTTTGGGATTTAAAAATCACTAAACTTTCAGCTAGTCTTCCATAAAGAAAAAATATCATAATGACCTCTGCTTGAAATCTTAATGTCAACCTCTCCCTTATCACCAGATTCTATTTTGACTCTTTATTAATATTCATTTAGACTTGGAGCAACCTAACTTGGATGTATTATCCAAATTCTACCAGGCTTCAGATTATGTTCCCGAGGGATGTTCTTAAATTACCAATTCCCTAGGCAAGCCCAAAACGGCAAAGACGCAGACTTTGGGGAGAATGATATGAGCTGTTTGATTTCCAGAAGCCAGAACACACCATGAACTCCCTGTATGGGAACAGAACATACCTCTATTCTCCCAGGGCAGTTGGTGTAACCATAGGAACCACAGTTAGTGATCAGGACCTTTAAGATTATGTATACAAAAAGGCAACTATTTAAGGAATCAGTTTAATTCTCCCTGCAGTGTCACAGCAATGAACAGTTTGATGGGCTGAGAAATAGTTTGCTAACCTATCCGAATAATAATAAACACCCCAGTAACAGTAATCCTTTTCAGAATCTGGGTGTAATGTGTTCGGTGTTATAAAGCCAGCTATGGGGAAATGACTAGAATTTGAAATGAATAATCTTTAATGATTAAGAATTAAATAAAATGTAATCAGATTCTTTCAAGGCAGCGGAGTGCTCGGCTAGACAAAGCGTGCCTGAAAGCTGACACTCATTTTCAGTACGTGCCTGTCTTAGGCCGTTTCTCTAAAGAGAGGTTGAGAGGGGTGTTCAGCTGCAAATGATTAATTGGGGGAGTAATAAGGAGAACACTATAAAAGAGTGAGGAAATCAGACTAGGGAAGGTGACAGATTTGTGCAAGGGTCTTGGGTAAAGCCAACCTTTGACCACTCCCAACCCCAGGCAGGGAAGGGCGTTAGACAAGAGCATACATTGAATCTCAGAGATGTCCTCTGACAATCAAGCTAATTAACATATCTATCATGGCACATAGTTACAGTTGTGTGTGTGTGTGTGTGTGTGTGTGTGTGTGTGTGTGTGTGTGGTGAGAACACTTAGGATCAACTCTCTTAGCAAATTTTAAGTATACATTATTATTAACTACAGTTACCATGCTGTACATGACCAACATTTCCCCATTTCCCCCATCTCCTAGCCCCTAGCAACCACCATTCTACTGACTTAACTGAGTTCCACATTTTTAGATTCTACATGTAATTGAGATCATTCATTATGTATTTTCTGTGCCTAGATTATTTCATTCAAAATAATATTCTCTAGCTTCATTCACATTGTCCCAAATGGCAAGATATCCTTCTTTTTTAAGGCTGAATAATATTCCCTCATGTGTGTATATGTGTCTCTATGTATTATATGTATATATACTATATATCAAAATATTTACCCATTTATCTGTCAACAAACGGTACATTGTTTCTATATCTTGGCTATTGTGAATAATGCTGCGATGAACATGGGAGTGTGTGGAAAAGGAAATCCTTCTGTACGGTCGGTGGGAATGAAAACTAGTATTATGGAAAACAGGCTGGAGTTTCCTTAAAAAATTAAAAATAAGACATCACTCTTTTAAAAGTACATGGCCTTTAATCCAGCACTTCTATTTCTCAAAGTTTGCCTTCAAGAAGCAATTAAACATGTGAGATTCAGCCACAAAGTTTACACATTAGCATTGTTTATAATGGCAAAAAAAATCTCAAAACCCAATAAGAGGGGATTTGGTAACTAAATTATAGCCCATTCATACAATGATACACTAGGAAGCCATTAAATGCTATAGAGCAATATATATTGACATGAAGGATATTTTAAGTTAATTTTTTAAAACAAGTTACAAAAAATATGTGTAATATAATATCATTTTTCTAAAATGTATAATGTACAATAAATAATACATTGGCATACCATATATACTACATGCATATAGAATTAGATCATTGTCCAAACACCTGGTTGGACCAACAGCTCAACAAATAGGTAGAGAGCTGGACAGCAAGCCAGCAAGCCTGGGAAAAAACGTAGCAAAATGATAATGGTGATATTTTCTGAGATCCTAGATTTACATGTGATATTAATCCTCACTGTTTTTGTTTATCTGTGTTTTCTAATACAAACTTGTTTTACTCCAGCAAAGCAGATTTAAAAGTGCCTATAGGGCTAATAAATGTTTTTACTGGACTTATACAAATAATCAAGCCAGGTTTATTGAAACAACTTATTTTGCAAATAACTTAGTCTTAATTTTACTATTTTTGGTAAAAATAGGAATGATTAGAGAGAAAAAATGTTTTAATAGAAACTATAATATATCTTTGTAAATATTAGACTCTAGCGTTGTTCATCACCTTTTGGGTTTTGTTTTGTTTTCTACTTGTAAATGGAACTGGATCCTGAATTCTTCTAGTTTCCTCCAAAATCTGCCCATGAATCTCCAAACATGTTTTTAATTTTTCTCCCATCCTTAGACTAGGAATCATTCAGAACTAAGACTGCCTTTTTTCAAAGTCTGCAAGCCCAAAATGGACAACTTGATATAAAATTCAGAAAATCACTACAACAGCTCATGTTTAAACAATCTCAGGGCCTGATACTGTGTAAGCCATGCAGAGTTTGCCTGAACACCTGATGACATTATCAGGGACATTTCAAACTACAAAAGATGCTTCCAGCCTGACATCTAGAAATCTAGACTGACAGCCTTACAAACTCAGAACCTGGTTTATAATTTGCTCTGATTATTAACCTTTGTTTTCCTTTTGTTTTTATAGACAGATTTTTATTATATAACTGATATTATAAAATTTCATCTATACAGTCAGCCATCTGGCCCATTCTACTGCTCAAGCCTTAAGACTCCAACAGACTACTTTAGAGTCCACAGCACATGGATCCTTAGACAACAGGACTATTTTAGATTACTTGCTGGCAAAAAGGAGGAGTCTGTGAAATGGGTAATATAACATGCTACACCTACATTAACACCTGGGGAAGTTGAGACTCAGATAAGTAGAATCATGCAGAAGGCTACTTAGCTACAGGATATGAGAAAGACCTGTTAGATGATCTTTTTGCTGGCTACTTTCTGGAATAGCAGGCATTTTTCATGAGTTATTTACAGGGATGCATTACACTGATAATCCTTATACTGTGTTTTCTAATTCTTAGAGACTGTATGTTTTTGACTAAATAGTTCATCTTCAGGATAAAAGCAGGGCTCCCAGGGAAAAAGCACACATTCTGGTAATACATAGTATTCGTAGTAAATTGAGAACTAAGTAATATTTTCAATTGAATGTAAGTTTCATTTCTCTAACCCCCAAATTCTTCCCCTTTTCAGCAGGAAGCAGCCAGAATGATCCTTGCCCCTATTCTCTCAAGATTGAGGAATGACTAAAAGAAAGGGGGAAATTGTAACCATGCAAAAACTTCACTTCTTTAAAATGACTTTTTCGCTTTTCTTCCTCCTCGATTCTGACTGGCATCGTACTCATTTGCTTCTTTACTTTCCTTATCCTTCTACCTTTGCATGTACTGCGCAACAAATCCCTTAATCATTAAGCACTTAAGACATCAGATTTTGGTCAGCAGTCTTACAGTCTTAGAACAAAGCCTCAGGTCTGTTGACTAAAGAAACAGAGATTCAGTCAAACTAAAGATAACATCTTGACCTCGGTTGTGTTTCAGCTCTACACCCATGAAGGCCGCATCTCCTCAAAACCAAACGGAATGACATCAGGACCTCATGCAAGATTCAGCTGCCTCCTACCCTAGCCCTGACCAATCAGTAGAGCCCATGGCCCCAACTCCCTTAGCTACCATGACTAATGAGTTTTCCCCTATCCCCTAGAGGCCATTGGGAGCCAGGTCTTTGAGCGCTAGCTCACCTGTGTCTCTGGACTTGGTGCCATTTCCTTAAATAAACCTTTACTTTTCTTTGCTGCAATACACACACACACACACACACACACACACACACACACACACACGTGTATACATATATACGTGTATGTACATATATGTATCTATACATATATAGACACATGTGTGTATATATAAAATATTAAATTAATATTTTAATATTAAAATATTTATTTATTTTAATAAATACATATATACATACATGTGTATATAAAAATATTAAACAAATTAATTTGTTTTACTTGTATAAAAAGTCGCTAACGATTTCTATCCCTAATAAGGTGTATCTATCAAATATTGAGCTAGTCCTGAAAGATTTGCCCTGCGATAGCTGTCACTCAAAGCAGCTGTCCCTTTCAGTGACCCTCCATAGCAGCTGGAGTTGCCTCAGGCTCCCAAAGCCCATGCTGAGATTTCTATGTCCTTGGTCATTTCCAAGTCACTTCTTCCAGATCTTGAAGCCTTGACAAAGCTTGTACCTTCCCTACTCATCTCTTCATTTATATATGCAAGGATTGTTCTCTTCCAGTAGCTCCCTGGGCCATTTTGTTAATTTGCTACACTGTCTTCAGGCTACTTGGTGCAAAAGCACAATATCAGAACTTGTCAAGGTGGCCATAGCCAAAGTTGGAGGACCCATGTTGTAGGCAATACATTTTCCTTCCCTAGATCTCGCTTCCAATACTCTTTCTCCTTTAAGTTCCACATATTTATATTTCCAAATGGTACCATGTTATAGGAAATGTCATATCATGATTTGATTGACAGTAGCCATCATGTGGAAGTTATTCAACTCATAATAGACTTGCAGCAGATGTAAAAGATAAAAAGGAAAGGGTTTTTTTTAAGTATATATACTATCATAATATCATTATGCTTTTTTCTTCCTTTGAACTGTTACTAGGAAAAATAATGGCATTCGAAACATTGAAACATTAAGTTATCCTGGCATTCATGAAATAAAATCCATATGGTCATAATGTTGTACTAAATTCCATTTGCAGTTATTTTATTAGAAATTTTGAATCAATATTTGTAAGTGATATTGATCTCTTCTTTTCCTGCCATCCTATTTAGGACACTTTTTTTCTGATTAATCAGTGATTCTTAATTTATAGAAAAAGTGGAGAGCTTCTTGTTGTAGGTCATAGAAGCAAGGACTGAAACAGGGATTCTGTATGATGATTTATTGAGAGATTTTCTCAGGAGAAACCAGTAAGATTTGGCAGGGAAGCAGGCTAGGGTAGGGAAGAAGATATACCGAGGTTTGGTTTGAGTTGCACTCTAGGCTGTACATAATCCCACCAGGAACTCTGGCACATAAAGCTGTCCCACCGTGGGGCCATGGGCCTTGGTTTTATCCCCTCACTGTAGTCAGTTACTTGTAATGGGCTGCTCCCAGGAAGTGAACAGAACTCCTCAGCCATTTCTGGGGCTGGGTACTCTAGACCACCAAAGAAGATCTGGGGCACCAACAGCATTTACCACATTTCCTTATTTTTCTGTGCTCCAGAGCCCTAAAATATACTCAGAATAACCTGTCGCTTAAGGTACTGAAGAGTTTCTTAACGGAAAAAGTATGAGATAGGTGTTTTATTGAGTGAGAAGCTGTTGTGCCCTTGATAATTGGCCTACGTAAGTTTTCCGTTTCTTCCAAAGCTAGCTTGGGTCATTTGTATTTTTTTTTTCAGATAACCATCTACGTCATCCAGTTGTTCAAGCATTTTATCATAAAGGTATGCATCATCATAATTTTTTGTATTTGTTTCTTTGTCTTGGCTGATCTTCAAGTTGTGGTGGCTGCTGTGTGGCCTCTTTCCTTCTTGTAGTTTCTGTCCACTGGACTAAGGGGGTGACTTCTTACATGGGAGTGACCTTTTGATTCTAGAAGTACCTACTTGATTCTATTTCTAAAGTTCATTTCCAAGTCCTGTTTTTTTCTTCACCAAAGATACCAATTCTACTATATTCAGTCTGGGGTAAAGTGAGCAGAGAAATAATGCCTCTCCCTGAGGCTTGGTTAGCAGTGACACTTGCATGTTAATATATAACAAGATGGACCGAATTCACTGTTTGAATAATTCTCTATTTCTTAATTAAGCTGAGGCTGGAGTCGGTTAACAGCTTCCTCATGATGCTCAGAAATCTCTTAAGGCTTTATTAATAAGGTGATAACTTTTTACTGTGTCGACTTATCGAAGCTGGAATGACATTTCCCAGAATTCCTTTTCTTATGTGGTTCTAGGGTAGCTTTGGCTTCAGAGAAATTTGCTTGAGATTGGAAAGTGGAAGTATACTCACGACAATTTTGTTAGATTCTGAAGGACCGGGGTAGGACCGGGGTATTGATGCAACTCGCACACATTGTCACTGGTCTCTGGCTCACCTGGTATGTGAAGGGCAGCAGTTGAGCTTGTAGCTTATTTAATTCCTACCAGATTTTCTCCTTCAGTTTCTAATCCTGAATAAGATGTCTTTCAGCACCATGGGGAAGGGCATCAGCATCTTCTGAAGGTTACCTTCATCATTGGGTTTACATGAAGTGAAGGACAAACATGGATTCTAGCTTACTCCTACAGGTTTATTTGCTCTTAGTCTCTGCCACTTTATTCTGTCTTCCCTTCCTAACTATCTGCCCACGACCAGAAACAAAGACACCAGCCTTCCATAGAGAATTTAATAAGCTTCCAAGACTGTAATTTCTAATCCTTTTGAATGTATAGTGGCCTTCTTTCTAATTGATCCCTGACTGATACAAATGATCGAATTCATTAGGCCTGACTTCTTATCAAAGATAAATTTTGGTTTGGGAGCTTCCTTAGAGCATCTGACAATATACTTCTTCTGGGCCAATCCATAAATTTGACAGATGCAGAACTTCACAGTGGACCCAGTCTAGACTTAAACTGAGATCCCTTTGCTACATATATTGTTTCAATTAAAACTCACAACACTGTGATGAAGGTATTATTTCTCTGACTTCATAAATATAAAAACCAGAGTTCAGAGATTAAGTGATAGGCTTAAGATGACACAGTTAATAGGTGACAGAGCATAGACCTGCATCTAGGTCTATCTGAATCTAGGCAGGCACTGCATGTGCCATGTAATGTCCAAAATCATTCAAGACAGAACTAAAGCAAAGCAATCAAAGAGAGCAATGCAGAAGTCTACAGGCCAGAAAGATCCCCCCTCTTTAGAAAGAAAGCAGGTGACCAACAGTATTCAAGTAGCTCACTTCTTTGAATTTCCAGATTCTTCTATCCTGCCTTTCAAAACCCTAATGTTACCCTGTCAGTATCAGTAGTGCAAGCCTCCAAAATACCATAACAGGTAGGCAACTAGAATTTGAAAAATGTGGCCTTATGGTTTCAGACACTTCCTTACCCAGGTGAGTACTAACCGGAGATTCTTTTCACTATCTTCTAACTCCACATAGGTTTTGACTGGTTATTTGGTCCTTGTTCATCATTTTTAAGTTACATGTCCCTAGCCTGACCTGTGAGTATAATATAGTTTTAGTGCAGAAGATGACCTTTGAGATCATGTCATACAAAGCCTCCTATTACAGGTGAGAGTAATGAACTTTGAAAGCGGAAGTGACTCCTTCAAGGTCACACCTTGTGATTTGCAGTTAATATCAAGGGGAAACTAGTTGTATGATTATTTAGAAACTGAGAGAAGTGCCAAGGAATACAGTTGTAGAAGTGACATGGGTTTAGCACATTAAAAGCTAGATTACCGTACTAACTTCTGACAAAGAGAACATCAAATAACTCCAGGCCTGTTATACTGACTGAGCACAACATTTTGCTGTTGTCATACTTGGTTTAATCCCTTTGCCTCTGATACCCACAAGCAGTCAATTTTTTTTCCGGTGTCACAGCCAGCTGTGCTCTAACATTTCAGCAAATTAAAAAGTAATTACCTCAATAATGGATTAGTTGCTGAGTTTAATCACTCTGAAAAAGTACTTGGCTTTTTCGTTTATGGAATAATAAAATGTTGCATTTCTGTGTGGCCCATCATTTTGAGGTCCCTAAGAACTTTACGCCTTTGCTGACATAGACTGACATAAACAGAAAAGGAGTAGATGGATAGAGCCAAAGGATCTACAAGAGGGACAGAAGCCTGGTAACCAACAATATTCAAGGAGTTGATTCTACAATTATCCAGGTAAGGAGTGACGACAAATGAACAACACAAATCTTACATCCTGGGGTTCTTCAATAGACACAATCAAATGAATAGGATATAATCAGTATTTTTAGAAACCATAGCCTCATCATCTCTTTTTCCATCCACTAGATTTTATCTAATTTCTCCATTTCTACCAAACCATAGTAAAATTCTTTGCTATGCCTGTTGAGTTTCAGGCAGAAGGTCGCGTTTCCCCTTAATCCCCCAATTCGCATAGGATTTCCAAGTCCTCTGACCTATGTCTATAAGACTTCTAAGTATCCAACATGACTAAACATCAAGTTACCTATAAGTAATATGTTGTCAGGTATATCCATAAGGCATGGTCATAACTGCTATAGAACAAACCACTCCCCAAATCAGCTTAGAATAGCAATTTAGAATAGCAATCATATGTTTTGTGGATCTGTGAGCTGGCTTATTTGAGCTGGGCTTGGCTGGGCTCGCTTACTCATTCTGCAGCTTGTTGGCAGCTGGTTTATCTATCCCAGGATTAGCACCACTCCACAAGTCTCTCACCCTTCTCTTGGGACTACAAGCTAGCCCAGACATGTTCTTGTGGAGATGTCAGAGGACTAGAAGTAGTAAGAGCACCAGGAGTCATAGTCGTCCTCATGTTGCTATGCTAACAAAGAGGCTTCGTTAAGTTGCTTATTGAGCAGCAAATGTGGGCAAATGGAAGCCAGAATAAGAACAAAGGAGACTTGTGAGCCAATCCTCTGGGACTGCAGAAGATAGTACCCAATTATTCATATTATTCAAATGTTAAGCTAAGTCATTTAATATTATTGAAATCCTTAAGTTAAAGAAATATTTAAAGTAGGTTTTAACTATGGTTCGTTTTTTGACACCTACCAAAAAAAAAAGGAGAAATAGAGAATAAAGTTTAAGAATTATTATTA
>NW_011888782.1:12494887-12500302 GCF_000151845.1 Pteropus vampyrus
AAAAAAAAATTAATGGGCCAGTTTAAACTTTTGTATTAAGGAATGAATATTTGAGAGCTGAAATGTAAAGAAATGAAGAAAATTATTATTTGAAAGTTAAGATGGTGCTAATTACAATTGAGATGAAGCATGTGGAAGCCTCCTGGGGTGTTAGCAACATTCTCTTTGTTGACTGGATGATAATTTCATTGGTTTCCACCTTATAATAATTTATTGAGCTGTACATTTGGTTTCTGTGGTTGTCTATGTCTCAATTTCCTTTTGTAATACAATAGGTGAGCCACTTACAAAAACAGCAGACAAAAAATAGAAACGAAAAATAATATAGTAAGGCCACCTTAAATTTAGGGCCATCTTTTAAATGAAACACCAAAGTCAATGATCTTGGAGCAGAAACAAGGAGACAAAATGTCAGTCACTGGCAAAGATGAGACACTAGAGACAGCAAAGTGTCAGAGAGGAAGCTGCTCTGGAGGATCTACAGCTCCCACCAGACAAAACACACTGACGCCCCAATCCTCCAACACAGAAGTAATGAAATAAATACTTAAAAAAAAAAAAAAATCATCAATTAATTTAATCAAAGGATTGAGAATTTCCCCTCACTATAGCTATCCATATTCATAAAATGGGAAATAAAACCCACTAAATGGAAATGTACTTTGCTACCAACTTTTCTGAAACAGCTCTGTCATGGGAGGCCTGAATTACATTCTGTCAGTCCTCTTTCAGATGCCTGTTAAACTTTCTAATAAACCACTCCCTCATAGTGACTGCATCAGATGAAGCTGAGTAACATAAAAGAGCAATTGAATTTGCCTACCCTATGACCCTTGAGAATAGAAGGAATTATACAGTGCCCTCTCTTGAAGTAACTTGATTTCATGCCACAATAGACAAAAAGAATGAAACTTGAGGTTTTTGCCCTAGTTGTGAACATAGTAGCTCTGTCCAGTCTTCCTTCCTAGACATTTCCAAAAGCATGAGATGAGAAGTTTAGACCACACCAATTGTGATAGATCGAATAATGATGTCCTTTCCTTACTCATCTTTGTACCTACACCCTTTTCCTTGAACCAGAGTAGTTCTTCCTATTAGAGGTGCGATGTACTTTCCTTTCCTCTTCATGTTGATCTTGAGACTGGCCGAGAATAGAATGTGGGCGGGAAAGGTAGAATGCCAATTCCAAGCCTAATCCTTAAATGGCACCCCTTGTTTTCTTTTTATTTCTTGTACTTCTGCCATCAGTGTGAGAAGAGTTTTCCCAAGTTACTGCTGCCCTTTTAGCCTGGGCCCTAGAATGAAGACACATGAAGAGACTAACCAAACTGAGCCCACTATGCACCAAGAAGATAAGTCCAGTGATACTCACAACTCGAAGAAGCACTGCCAGCCAAGCCCAATCTCAACCAGTTGACTAACAGATAAAGGAACAAGAACAAATGATGATTATTCTCTAAGCTCCTGAGTTTGGGGTGGTTTGTTACATAGCAATTACTAGCTGACACATCAACTAAGCTGATGAAATATGTAATCAATCACTCTTTCCTTAGAATTTCAGTCTTTAAGCCTGACTTTTTCCATAACGAAAAGCCCAAAGTGTATCATTTTCCAGATCACATTCTTCTCTTATTTAGCCTTCTCCCTTGCTTTCCTATTTCAGTCTGAAAGAGAGGATAAGGCAATCCAGGCTTCAGGAATAAAATTCATATGTATTCACTGAAGCCTTCCTCCTTGGCCTTCCCCTTTATTCTTTTTACTCCTCCTAATTGTATGATTTTATTATTTGATCCTTCACATGGCCTGTGTGAGTAGAGTACACGTTATTCTCCACATCATCTTTTGTCTCTATTCCTAGATAAAGGTTGAAAGTAGGATGGAGGGAAGAAAGAACAAGGGAAAGAAAACTTTGTCACCGTTCATGTTCCATTTTAAATTGCATTCCACCTACATCCCGTTTTGTCATTTCTGAACCATCACTCTTACCTGTGATTCATTTTTGCATGTTTTGTCACTCTCAATTTTGCAATTTCAAGACACTGCAGAGAAATATGCCAGGCAGTAAAGAAGATCCACATAAGGAGAAAATCGATGTTGTCTTCCCCAACCAGACACATTACGAAAAAGTGAAATTTCCCACAATCTTTCTGGAGGCAAACAAGCTGCCGCAAAAATAAAATATCCATAAAGGATTTCCTTTCATCGTGGGAGTCAGGATGAAATGACAGCTGCCTCACATTCTTCCTGAGAATGTAGGGCTCTTCCCCAAGGGAGAGCCTCTGGCCACAGAAGGCTGGACCAACAAGCATCACTCCCAGGAAAGAATGACCATGGTAGTAAGTGCTGCCTTTCCCTAGAAATTTTCCTCCTCTACCTCCTTCTGGTTGGGTTACAGCATGGTAGCTGCCCTGGCCGGATTTCACATTTCTGACACTCCAAGGCAATGGAATCTCATTTATGGAGCATCCTATATTTTTGATTTAGAGAATTCTTTAAATGATACTTTCTCACAAGGACTAAACAAAAAGTTGTATGACTATATCATCACACCTACGGCCTGCCAAAAAATGCTTATAAGCTAATGTCTTTAAATCTATCGTGCAATTACCCAAGAAATATTTGATGAGGGAAAAAAATCTGAATGTTAATTGAGTGTACACTATTTTCCAAGTACCTTACATATCTTATTTTATTTAATTCTCATAACATTTCTATAAAAGATATATTTTTATTCTCATTTTACTGATGAGAAGGATTCAGGGCCAGGAAGAATCCATCACCTTATTTAAGATTATACAGCTTGTAAAAGGTAAAACTCATGGGAAAAACAAGACATTTCATCAATTTTAGAATTGTCATAAATGACAACACATGGCACCTAGATAAGCAAGATGTGCTAGTGTCTTCCTCCTCATCCCCCAATACCCAATCAACATATCAGACCCTATTCATTCACTCGTTTATTTATTCTTTCAACAAACTCATACTTAGCGCCTTCTCTGTCACTGTACCAAGCACTGGAAGGCCCTGCCCTAAAAGATAGATACAGAAATTTAAAAAGGCTTATTCTCAGGTTACACATAATATACTTTGAAGGAGGCCTTTTGATTAATATGAGCTTAACTTGCTAAAGTAACCAGATGAGGCCCAAGATGGAGTCACTTATGCTAAGCCCCACATCGGCACACCAAAACTTGTCTTTGCTCAGCTCTCTCAAAAAAGGAAAGCCTTGGTCAACCAATCAGCCTTTGTCTGCTGGCACAAGTTATCTAATTCAGCTCCAAGACTTCCTTTTGTTCTACATGAGAAAAGTAACCTGCTTTGATCGATCAGCAAATGTCCAGTATAACTTCCATGTTCCTACTCACTTTGGTCTATAAAAATCTCTCTCTTTATAGAGGTCTTTGGATCTCCTCTCTATCTGCTAGATTGGATGGTGCCCAATTCATAGATTGCTGAATAAAAGCCTACTACATCAGTAAATTGTGGAAATTTTTATTTTAACACTCTAAACATCAACAGCATCATCTGCCAGACCAATTTGCTATCTAGGATTCTCCTGGTCACCCCAATGTGGATGCCAAGCACAGCTTTCTTTCCTCAGGCCTTGACAAGCTGCAATTTCCTCTAAGGAGAAGGTTGATGTGTGTTTGGAAGGGGGATAGTTGGGATCCAATCAAGGTCTTCACAGTTTTCAGAAGTTCATTATATCATATTGACATGGAAACTTTAATTTGAATTCACCTCTTGTCTGTAATAATAATGATGGGATGCAATCAAGCCAGATATTAGCTCAAATCAGGGGCTTGTTAACTTCCTAATTAGCTCATTGTGTTTGCTGTGCATAGAAAAGGCAGATCCTAATGAGAACCATTTAAAATTCACTTTGTCTTACTCACTTTTAATTATTTGGGTCTTTCTGTTTTCACCTCCACACAAACCTTGCTGAAGCCCAGCATCGGCAATAAAACAGAAGGCAGATTTCAGCTGCTCAGATTATATACTGATGTCCTGCAACTGTAGCACACACCCCTACTTCCAGCACCAACGCCCTCCAGCACCAGGCCATAAGCATGTTCTTCTCCCTCTCCAAACTCTAGGAGGCAGCCTTCTGACCCAGAGCCACTCTGCCACAATCTGAGGTCCATAGCAACCTCCTACTCATTTATGTAGTTATCCAAATAACAAATCTTTATAGAGCATTCACTTAGTGTCAGCTCTATGCTAGATTGTGAGTACAGGGAGGACACATCTCTGCCGTCACAGAATTTTTAGTATAGTTAGAGAAGGAGATAAGTCAACAGGCACTTGCCATACATTGTGACAAAAACTATGACAGAAAAAGTAAAGGTGCTGAAAGGGCATGCAGAAAGGGAACCTAATCAGTTCAGGCCCTGTCTGAAAAAGTGACATTCTAATCTTACACCTGATGGATAATGTAGGGTTAACCAGACACAAAAAGAATGTGCTCAGGGAAGAGAGATGTGAGTGAAAATGGGGAATGCAGAAAATGTCCCAGGCAAAGGATGATGTGTATGCAAAAGCTTCAAAAGTGAAAGAGAATTATCTTCTCTAGAATTAAAAGAAAAGTTCAATATTTTTAACAGAAGATATAACATAGGAAGGAAGTGAACAAGATAATGATAGAAGGTAAAAAGACTTACTCAGATCTCCCTGCTCCATACAAAAGAATTTGGACTTAATTATAAGCCAGCATCCCCCCACAGGGTATGCTAGAATAACAATGCTTATCCATATTGTGTTATAATTATAATGCAGGGCACGCTGTGCTGAGTGGTATAGAGAGAAATATAAATAAGGGACTACAGGAGATGAAAAGCAGAAGAGAGAACCTATAATTAAAGAGGTTAGATGAGCATTTGGACTAGGCCTTATGCTGGAGGGAAATATGGGAGTTAAATTCAAATGAAAGGAAGAACATAATCAAGTTCACAAAAAATTCTGAGAAGAAAGGAGAGTGAAATAGCAGAGAGCTCTTATGTTTTGTTTTGTTTTGTTTTGTTTTTTGTGCACCAAGAAGGCTGAAAGAGTAAGCACAAAGATAACCATAGAAGGTTTCTCGAATGCAATCTTTATCCAATCACTTGAACCTACTGCCTTACAGCATATACTCAAAGCTCTTCCATAGTATTGTGTATATGTGACACACAACTTTGACCAAATCTATCATTGACATCATCTCTTGAGACTTCGCTAGGCAAATGTTCCCTGAAAATCAACAAACCTACTTTCCATCCTTCCCCTAGACCTAAAGGAGGTTTGCTTCCCCCTTACTCCCCACCTGATATTTACTGTAATTCCTCTACCTAGAAAACCTCCTGACCCCTCTCACTCTGAATCTATAATAAAAGATAATGTACGTTGTTTATAGATCTACTTTGCATTAAGCCCCAA
>NW_011888782.1:12501657-12507568 GCF_000151845.1 Pteropus vampyrus
TCAACACCTGATATAATTATGCTATTTTATATACGATCACTATTTTCGATGGGTAACTTATGAAGTCATTTTTAACTTTCTGAAGGGCTACCTAAAAGAGGTTTGCAGTTTGAAACAATAAAACGAGGCTGTTGGAGTTACATAGGCTCTGTACATAATATGGCCTCTTCAGGGTTAGCATTGAGAACATAAGGTCAGTCTGGTCTCAGAAAAGATAGAATTCACCAATATATGTCAACACCTCTTTCATTCTTCTTTATACCTGAGAAGATATTTTGGGAGTTAGAGATGGATGACAGAGGCTTCAGCTGAAAAATGTGTGTGTGTGTCAGGGGGTAGCATTACATCCATGTAAGGTGTCATTGAACAGATTATCATTTTGACGCTTTAGGTATCCATAAACACCTCTATCCTGGACTTGAAATTGGAAAATCTAGTGTTGAAACCCCATTTCTCATCTGCAAAATGCAGGACCTTTATTGGCATCATGTGTGATAAAGAATGTGAAAAGGTTTTTGTAAGCAGCTAGGTGAAGCACAAAATATAAAGTGTTATTAGAGATGGTTTCTTAACATCCAGCTGATCTTTAATTACATTTAACTTCAAAATTTCAATAGAGCCTTCGACAGTGGCAAAACTCATTCCCACTACACCATATAGAGAGAGAACAGATATTTGTTGTGGGCCCTCTCTATGCTACTTCTTTTGAACACATTATCTCATTAAGTCCTCATAACCACCTCATAATCCACCCTGTGAAGCAGGTATCATCATCTCCATTTCACAGATAAAGAAACAGAAGTTAAATGTTTTTCAAGATCAACTGGGGTGACCAACTTGTCCTGGTTTGTCTTAGACTTTCCCAGTTTTAGCACTGGATATTCTATGTTATGAGTAAGCCTTCAGTCCTGGAAAAATCACAACACCTGGTCACCGTAAGCATGAAAAGAAGACACAGGCTTAAAACTTAGTTCTTAGTATCTACAGCCAGTGATCTTAATAGCTTGCCACACACTCAGTGATGGTCCACACACTTAGTCATCGTCCACACACTCAGTCATCCTCTCTGAGTTCATCCTCTCGTAATATCTAAAGTGGATATCTGTAGGCAGTGACCAAGAACCTGTTCATCCTTCCAGTGGATTTTTCAGCACTTAATGTAAAAGGTATTTGCTCACAAGTGCAGAAGCAAACAGAGGAGAGGCTGAGCCAGAACAATTCCCCTTATGGATTTGCCTTTCATGGTCATTGGTCCAAATGTCAGCAAGATTAGCCCCCCCTACCACTTTCTGTTAAACCTTCAAGCAAAGGCACATAGTGATGTTAGAAGGCAGCCAAGATGCTGAATAGCTTGAAGACAGAGGGCTGGAAAGTAGTAAGGTTTGAAATAAATTCAGTTTTCTTTGGCCATTTCTCTCCCAGAACTACTCACTTCTTTATTTCCCAGCAACTCAGTAATGTCATGCATTTCATTTTATCTTTATGGAAACATGCTTTTAAGTAAGAAATTAAAACCAATCACACTGAGGTAGAAAGAGAACACAAAATTATAAATATTACCTCTAGAAAGAGCTCCCGCTGCTGCATTCTAGCCCAAACCGATTGTATAAAAGGTGAGAGCACTAAGGACCATAGGAAAACAGATTTTTGCACTATAGCCATCTCTCACACTTACATCCCGAGCCCAGATCTTTCCCCTGAACTCCAGACTCATATATCAACTATTTAGCAAACGTATCCATTTGGATATCTAATAGGTATCTCAAACTTAACATGTCCAAAACCAAATTCTTAATTTTTCCTGTACACCATGTGTTGGTGGTCCTTAAGACCACCCTCAGGCTTGATGATTCACTAGAAGGTCTCACAAGAATCAGAAAAGCTATTGTACTCATGGCTATGGTTTATTACAGTGAAAGGATACAGATTAAGCTCAGCAAAAGGTACGTGAGGTATATAGCCTAGGAGAAACTATGTACAAGCTTCCAGGTTTCCCCACCAGGGGAGTCATATAGGGACACACTTAATTCAACCAGCAATGATGTATGACAACACATGTACAGTATTGTCAACTAAGGAAGCTCACTCGAGCCTTGGTGTTCAAGAATTTTACTTGGGGGTTAGTCATTTAGGAATGCAATATTCACATGACTGACCTCAATGACTCAGACTCCAGCCCTCAAAAGCAAAAACAGGCTTTCACCATAAATCCCATTGCTAGGAGAAACTTATCTGGTCACACTTGTGCAGTGTGGTCCGGACCTTCAGACATACAAAAACAATCCTATCAGGAGAATATTCTAAGGGCTCAGAAGTCATCTCTCAGGAGCTATCCAAGGACCAGCCCTGAAGACCAGCCTCTCTTTGCAGTGGGCAGGAATTTGAGCAATTAAAACTTGCTGGGTTCTCCCTTTGCCTTCAGAACTTCCCTGTCTGTGCCAACAGCTACCTCCTCTCTCCAGATAACCAAGCCACCTTGGAGTAAGTCTTGACTCCTCATTTTCTCCCTTATCTCACATCAAATCCATCAGTAAATCTTAGCAGCTTTACTTAAATAATTTATTCATAAATTCAACCACTTCCCCCAACCTTGCTACCAGTCCAAGCTACCACTATGTATCACCTCGGTTATTAGAACAGCCTCCTACCTAATCTCCACGCTTCCATCCTCACTCTACTACAGTCCATTCTGAGCACAGCAGCAAGAGTAAATCTCTCATAACAGAAGTCAGATCAGGTTCCCACTCTGATCAAACTATTGACTTCCCATTTCGACGTCCCATGTCAGTATCCTGGATGCCTTCCCTTCCTCCAACTACATTTCTGAACTCATTTTCTCCCATTCTCTCCTATGATCACTTCTCATCAAGCCATAGTGACCACTTCACTGTTCTTCAAAAACATATACCACACACCTGCCTCAGGGCCTTTGGACTTGGCTGTTTTGCTTGTGTAAAATATTTCCCCCCAGAAATCTGCAAGGCTGAGTTATTCTTTCAGGTTTGTGCTCAAATGTCACTATATGGGTGAATTCTACCCTGACCATCCCCCCACGACTCGGCGCAGCCCTTATCCTGCTTTAATTTTTAATGTTACTTATCATGCAATATAATTGTTGTACTATTTACTTATTTATTTGTTTATTGCCATCTCTTACAACTAGATACAAGGACTTTGTTTTGTTCACTGCTGTGACCCAGGTCTAGAAAACTACTGGACATATGGTTCAATAAATATCCATCGAATAAATAAATGTGGCCCCCAGAAAAGCAGCATCAGCATCACCAGGGAACTAGTTAAAAATGCAGATTGTTAAGCCTTCCCACCTCCAGAATTGCTGAGTCAGAAACTCTGGGGCGAAGCCCAGGGATATCTGTTTAACCAGCCCTTCAGGTACTGCTCCTGCAAATACAGTTCAAGAACCACTGCTCTTGCTTGTACTTTACATACAGATAATGAAGCTTGGAGACAGGAAATTACTCCCTGCGCTGATACATCTGGATTATAAGCACAGACCTGTCTGGTCCCCCGAAGCTGCCCACTTAACCACAATACTGTGATGATTACATTTGAGACTATTTTCTTCTTAGGGAAATTTCACATTTCCCTCGCTGGAGGCAGGCTACCTATGCTGTTTCCTACTCTAAAGGTATAATGTGCTCTTCCAAACCATTGCCAGAATGAGGCAAAGACAAAGATCGTGTCAGAACTTCCTCCCTGGAGGCACAGTTATTTTTTAGAACTCCTGTTACCCCACCAAGACTTGCTCTGCATTTAAAATCAATCTGGCAGAAAGTCCCCACCTGCCAGCTCTGCAGGGGCGCCTATTCGGGAACCTACTAGGGCTGCTTCATCACCAAACCAGCTCATCCACCACCACCGCCTGCAATTGATTGTTAACAGAAACAAATAAACATTGCTCTGTGGACTTGAAAGGACTTGGTGATAAAACAGACCCTCAGCCTTGACTGTCTCCTCCTGTCCCAGCTGTCAGCTGAGACGTGAACTGGTGGTCCAGGGAGAAAAGTCGGTGCTGAGATTAACTGCAAAACTGCTATTGACAAGCTTGAGAGCATCTTGCCTCTGCAGCCTGTGGCTTCCCAGCTGCCAGTGGTTATTATGGCACATCCTTTTAAGGTGCTTTCCAATTGCTTAGTCCCTCTTGGCTCTCCACTTTCTTCCCTTCCTCCACCACAGTCTCTACCTTTGCCTTCAGCAGTAGGCTATGCTCCCGGTGAATTTTAGTAAGAAGAAGCAGCAGCCTGATTGGCATAGCCTCTCCCTGGATATTCAATAACTAGAGGACAAACAGAGTTCACGTTCTACCCTGTTATGCTCACAGAAGCCACTTGCTTCATTTCCTCCTTAAAATTCAGTCCCACTTGAAATGTTTTCTGTCATATAAGGCAATCTTGTAAGGTTTAAAAATGGCAAGAGGAAATTGGCTGCATAGACCCAGGAATCTAATTCCTTTATGTCTCTAAATGCTAGTGACCTCAGCCCAGGAAAACAACAGAAGAAAAGGGGGTGGGGCTACTGTTTTGACTACCTGCAGGTCTCAGTTAAAAGTGGCAAAGGTATGACAAGGGCCACAGAAGCCTCAGAATAGATAAATATGTAGTTTGGGGTCCTGGAGTCATGTGGGAAACATCCATTAACCCAGAAGCATACATCCTACAGACACTGGGTCTCAACCAAAGCAGTAATGTGACTGCCTTTTGCCATGGATAGTTTCTAGAAAATCAGCCACATAAGGAGTAAAACGGGAAAAAAATAAAATAAAATTAGTTAACATAATATGCCAAGCACTTTAAATATATTAGCTCTTATATGTTCCCTCCAATTTCCTAAGAGGCTAAGAAATGCAAGCAAAAAAGCATTACATTTGGACAGTAACAGATTTGCATTCAAATGTCACTTCCACAACCCACTCTTAGCTATTACCTTGAGTAAGTCAAAGTCACAGGGCCTCAAATGCCAGTGTGCCAAAGGGACCACTCTGAGCAATGGTTCTCATCCTGGAACATTGAAATCCCCTGGGAAGCTCAGAAAATACTAAGGTCGTGATCCAGGATATAGCATAAACAGTGGAATTTGTTGAAAACTTTCCTGGGTGATGCTTATGCAGTACACTTTAAATATTACTGATTATAAAATGTAAATGAGATTATAAATGACATTATAAATGTAAAGCCCTGACAGCTGCTTAATAACTGTCTCTACACCCTTTTTTACTGCTTGTCATCTCTTCCATCAGAGTCCAGAAAGAGAGCAGAAACATTCAAATTGTCTAACCACAGGACGTGCACTTTATTTACATCTAGGCAAAAACATTGACTTTAAAACTGCTGGCTAAGTGGACTCTGAGGATTACCTGTAGATTTACATTTTTTCTAGGTCATCCACCATATCCTGTGACAAACTGACTATCTTGAGAAATAGAGCATGTTATTGAACTTCAAGGTGATGTCAGTGAGATAACTATAAAAGATGACACACATGTAAGAAATTATTATTAGACCTAGTAAGAAATTGGGGATGTGTATTTTCCCCTTTGAGAATGCTGCAGATTCGTGCCTCTAAAATTAGACGTTGAATTAGCTTAAGAAATAAGAACTTTAAATCCAGTCATGATAACTACTTCTTAACTCATTCCCCAGCTGATATCATCCAATTAAAATATTCTTTAGGTTGGGATTACTGCTCCCTAATTATAGAATCCTAATAGAGTTTAAAATATTATCCTTGCTCTGACAGCTGACACATGAAATTCTTCATTTTCTGTTCCAGCCTACACAAATTCTCAATTCCTGGCTTCTCAGTTCTCCATAAAATTTTATATTCATTTTGAAAAACTAAACAAACCAAAAAAAGGTAACTTGAATATTAAAGCATTGTGGTAGCCTGAGGT
>NW_011888782.1:12507618-12510548 GCF_000151845.1 Pteropus vampyrus
CCTCTCCCTGGATATTCAATAACTAGAGGACAAACAGAGTTCACGTTCTACCCTGTTATGCTCACAGAAGCCACTTGCTTCATTTCCTCCTTAAAATTCAGTCCCACTTGAAATGTTTTCTGTCATATAAGGCAATCTTGTAAGGTTTAAAAATGGCAAGAGGAAATTGGCTGCACAGACCCAGGAATCTAATTCCTTTATGTCTCTAAATGCTAGTGACCTCAGCCCAGGAAAACAACAGAAGAAAAGGGGGTGGGGCTACTGTTTTGACTACCTGCAGGTCTCAGTTAAAAGTGGCAAAGGTATGACAAGGGCCACAGAAGCCTCAGAATAGACAAATATGTAGTTTGGGGTCCTGGAGTCATGTGGGAAACATCCATTAACCCAGAAGCATACATCCTACAGACACTGGGTCTCAACCAAAGCAGTAATGTGACTGCCTTTTGCCATGGATAGTTTCTAGAAAATCAGCCACATAAGGAGTAAAACGGGAAAAAAATAAAATAAAATTAGTTAACATAATATGCCAAGCACTTTAAATATATTAGCTCTTATATGTTCCCTCCAATTTCCTAAGAGGCTAAGAAATGCAAGCAAAAAAGCATTACATTTGGACAGTAACAGATTTGCATTCAAATGTCACTTCCACAACCCACTCTTAGCTATTACCTTGAGTAAGTCAAAGTCACAGGGCCTCAAATGCCAGTGTGCCAAAGGGACCACTCTGAGCAATGGTTCTCATCCTGGAACATTGAAATCCCCTGGGAAGCTCAGAAAATACTAAGGTCGTGATCCAGGATATAGCATAAACAGTGGAATTTGTTGAAAACTTTCCTGGGTGATGCTTATGCAGTACACTTTAAATATTACTGATTATAAAATGTAAATGAGATTATAAATGACATTATAAATGTAAAGCCCTGACAGCTGCTTAATAACTGTCTCTACACCCTTTTTTACTGCTTGTCATCTCTTCCATCAGAGTCCAGAAAGAGAGCAGAAACATTCAAATTGTCTAACCACAGGACGTGCACTTTATTTACATCTAGGCAAAAACATTGACTTTAAAACTGCTGGCTAAGTGGACTCTGAGGATTACCTGTAGATTTACATTTTTTCTAGGTCATCCACCATATCCTGTGACAAACTGACTATCTTGAGAAATAGAGCATGTTATTGAACTTCAAGGTGATGTCAGTGAGATAACTATAAAAGATGACACACATGTAAGAAATTATTATTAGACCTAGTAAGAAATTGGGGATGTGTATTTTCCCCTTTGAGAATGCTGCAGATTCGTGCCTCTAAAATTAGACGTTGAATTAGCTTAAGAAATAAGAACTTTAAATCCAGTCATGATAACTACTTCTTAACTCATTCCCCAGCTGATATCATCCAATTAAAATATTCTTTAGGTTGGGATTACTGCTCCCTAATTATAGAATCCTAATAGAGTTTAAAATATTATCCTTGCTCTGACAGCTGACACATGAAATTCTTCATTTTCTGTTCCAGCCTACACAAATTCTCAATTCCTGGCTTCTCAGTTCTCCATAAAATTTTATATTCATTTTGAAAAACTAAACAAACCAAAAAAAGGTAACTTGAATATTAAAGCATTGTGGTAGCCTGAGGTCTCTCCAACCTCATGGCTCTAAAACAAATGAATAAATTGGCAATGATAACCTGGAATGAAAAATAAACTTTGTCTTCAAAATTCAGCTGTGAATGGGCTAAGCATAAGAAAGCATTACTCATCCATTAATTTAAAAAATGCAATACATCATTTAAATTTCATGTTAGTAATGGTTCAATGCATTTATAAACTTTAATCGGACGAACTAGATTATGTTTGGTCTTTGTAAGTAGATCTGCATTTTGATTCTCTGTGACAAAATATCTGTGATGAGGATGCCCACGTTTGGTACACTTCTCAGGTCTTCTGCCAGGGCTGTGTGTCTATATGGTGATGGGCAGGGAAGGGAAGACATGAAGGGAATGTAAGCAGAAGATGAATCCTAAAGACCGATGGACAAAAAGTTAAAGGCTTCATGGTGGTTCCATGAACCAGCATAATGCAAACTCGATCAAGAGAGAAAGCAGAGGAGGGAACCAGACAATAAACGGAATTCAGTCGGTTCCAAGGAGACATAAATGAGTTGAAACTAAGGAGCTTGTGGAGAAATCCTAAAAGAACACTAGCAGTAAGGGTACACGCACACAAGGGCCCCAAATAAATGGTGTCTGCAGAATCAAGGAATAAATCACATCTTTTAGTTTTACTTGTTCTTTATGCAAGTGTCTCTGAGGACAACCTCTAATGGTTCCATTGGACATGTTATGTATACATATATTCTTCTCTCTTCTGGTGATTGCAGCTCGGGAAAGATTGGGGATGGTACATGCTGGGATTTCAGAAGCAAAGGTTTTATGAACCTACATGCCAGGACTAAATGGGAAAAGGTCCAGGAAGATAGGACCAGCCCCCAAAGGCAGGCCCACAAGGATCAAAAGAATTATAATAAAAATAATATTCGCAATAATAGGTAATGTTTGCCAACTGTGTGCACAATATTTTAAATGCTTCATTCTCATTTAGTACTGCCAATAATGCTACTGTAAGTTAAGATACTTTTGGCTTCAAGGAATAGGACCCCTTACTCAAACTGACTTAACTAGGAAATAAATTAGTCTCTCTATAAGAGGAAATCCAGAAGTAGGGCAGACTTCAGGACTGGGTTGATTCAGTGCTTCTTTAACCATGTCATCCAAGAACTAAGTTTCTCTCTGTGCCCATGCTCTTTCATCCTCAGTGTTGGCTATATCCTCAGAGAGTACCAAGATGGCAACAGCAGTTCCAGGTTGTCACATCCAAAATGTAAATGGAAAAGTGACTCTTCTCATGGCTCTCTCTTAAAGGTCAGGGAACT
>NW_011888782.1:12513213-12515637 GCF_000151845.1 Pteropus vampyrus
AGTAGGGAGGCTGACAATTTCTCATACTCTATCCCATATCTCGATTAAACACACAAAGGTTTCCTTCAAGGACATATTTGAAAATAAATAACTAGAATCGTCCTTGGAAAATAGAGATAATATACTCTTCTCAAGCCCCTATTGGTTTCTGAATATACTCTTTTTCTCACTGCTTTTCTCAGCCATGATGGCCCTTCTCAAATTCTCTCTATTTCTACGTAGGAGATGCCCGAATGATCTACCTTAATGCAGCCTCTAAAAAGATAAGGGGAAAAAATCAGTGCTGCTTTTCAAAAGTATATTCTTATAGAAAACGTGTATGTATATATATATTTCTCCTCCTGGGTGAAATCAATTATATTCAAATCGCAACAAAGCAGCATTTGAAATGGAAAGTTCAGTGAGAGTCTGGCTAATTTAGGTAACAAGGCCCCAATTTTTCATCAATTATCCGGACAGTTTGCAAACATCAGGGATATGTGAGAGATGATCTAAATTCTCTGTGTAATGGGACAAAAAGTTTTAAATTAACCTGTGCATTATTCTTCAGCAGTTCCATTCACTGCTATCCACCACCAGCACCCTCCACCCACACAGCAAGAACATTCTATTCCATATGCTGCCCTCAAAAATGCAGAGAAAAAGAAAGAGTGGCTGCATAGCCTTGAATTTCAAACTATACTTCTGAGTCCCTTAGTGAAGACAGTTGATTTTAAAAGGAAAAGCTTTCTTTGAAAGAACCTGAATATTTTGAGTAGCAAAAGAAAAACAAAGTTTTATGATCCAATGATAGATTTGAGGACGAAGAGCTGGCGGCCTCGGTCCTATTCTAGAGCATTGGGAAAGAATAGACCAGGAAGAGATTGTGCGGTGGGGCAGAGGGCACAAGGAGGGTAGTGTGGAGAGGCTGGAAGGAAGCATGTTTCCACAAACAGAGTTTGTGGAAAGTTTGTGGTATTAGAAGAGTCTCAGAATGTGCTTGAGAGAGGCGGCCAGTTGGCAGCATCAGAGAGCTCTCAGGAGCTCAGGCAGTGTCTAAAGACTCCATGGTTGCCAGCGGAGGGCACTGTGCTATTGTCATCTCTACCATGTATCAGCTGTCCTTCTCAAGCCATCAGTCACACCCACAGCAGCCAGTGATAAGCCTGTGGCTCCTCCAGCAAGTGACATCATTTGACTCCTCAAATTTGTTCAGTGTATCTGAATGACTCTATAAGTCAATTGACCCTTGTCAATGGCCCAGGGCAATCAGGAGTCCTATAAGCCTGAAGATAGGGGCCTGGGTGCCCAGAAAGTTGCTGATGTTGAAGATGGATGAACAGACTTGAGATCTTCTCTTAAGCTCTTCCAAAGGTGAATGATCCTGCATTCCCTCTTCAAATAATTGACTTATCTCAACAATAATATCATAATAATTTTTTTCAGCTACCAAAAATGCTCATAAGATTTGAGCTGGAAGACTGAGACTCTTTCTCTTCCAACACATGGAGCAATATGGAGACCCAGCTTTCCAACTGAATTCCTTGTGGAACTCAGCATGCCACAGCCTCAGAAAATCCTCGTGAACCCCCAAGGTCTTGTCTGCCAGTGAGACAACTATGTAACTGCAAGGCCACTGTTTTTCTCTCTGTAAAATAAAGGGGAGGTGGGGCAGATGGTCTCTATGATCACGGATTCCATGAATTCTGAAGTCCTTGGCTGGACTCCAACAGAAATCTTTCAATTTTATTAATTCCTGTCTCCAAGACTAAAAACTGCAAAGCTAATTGGCAATCACCACCAAAAAAAATCGAGAAATGCAGAGGAAAAGAAAATCACATCTAACTGCCTGATTCCTCCCTCTGTCACTATTAAAGACACCGCCAACAGCTGGAATTCCATTGGCGTTGGGTCCACTTATTGCCTTGGAGCCTCTGCCATCCCCTAACTAATGGGCCCTATGAGAAAAGATAGAAAGGGAATATAAATTAGAGGGGAACGTTCTTTGCCAAATTGTCACTGCAGGGTTGACAGATAAGTTTTCTTCTTGAATGTAGGCTACGTTTCAGATGTGAGATGAATTCTTACTTCTGACTCTCCTTGGTTTGGGGAGCATCTATGATTCCTAGTGACTCTGGCAGATGATGTGACAAACCTAGGGTTTCTAAAAGCAGAGGTAGTAAATAACAAGATACCACAGACCAGATGCTAAATAGCCTACCTGGGGCCTTAATATCTTTTAATTAATTGCAATATATGACATCTATTTTGCTGTTCTAGGCCTTTGGGAGATCAGCCTTAAAAGAAAGTAGAATTATAAGATCATTTTACATATGCATTGCTCTGGAGCAAACTGCAATTGCTTTCATCAGATTCTTCAGGGATCTGTCATGCTTTCCCCCCAAAAAAGAGATAAGAATTCTTATTTAGTATATTCCTAATGTA
>NW_011888782.1:12515687-12549271 GCF_000151845.1 Pteropus vampyrus
TTTCAGATGTGAGATGAATTCTTACTTCTGACTCTCCTTGGTTTGGGGAGCATCTATGATTCCTAGTGACTCTGGCAGATGATGTGACAAACCTAGGGTTTCTAAAAGCAGAGGTAGTAAATAACAAGATACCACAGACCAGATGCTAAATAGCCTACCTGGGGCCTTAATATCTTTTAATTAATTGCAATATATGACATCTATTTTGCTGTTCTAGGCCTTTGGGAGATCAGCCTTAAAAGAAAGTAGAATTATAAGATCATTTTACATATGCATTGCTCTGGAGCAAACTGCAATTGCTTTCATCAGATTCTTCAGGGATCTGTCATGCTTTCCCCCCAAAAAAGAGATAAGAATTCTTATTTAGTATATTCCTAATGTAATCCAGGGGCTAATGCATCTGTGAGCATTAAAATCCAGAAAATAAGAGAAACACAGCAGGTCCTTATTCTACAAGCCCAATAATATTCCCAAGAGCTTTAAGAAATGCAACTAAGCAGTTGCCTGCCATCCATATATGGTACCCCAGAACTGAAATGCTATTTTTTCCTCTTATTTGGCGTATTTCAGCATTTTTCTATTTTCAGATATTAAGTTTCATTTCTTTTTATTATACTGCGTTATGGTTTTTTTCCCCCTTACTAAAATGGTAATAAAACTACAGAATCTAAAAGAGAGACAAAGAGAGAAGTAGAAAAGGGGAGAAGGGAATGGTAGCATTATCCATGGTCCTTGGATTTAGGAAATTTAGACTTATTTGTGGATCTTCCTCTTGGTTTCCATAACTTTGGGTAAGACATTTGCCCTCTCAGAGCCCTTGTTCTCATCTGTAAATTGTGGTCAAGCATGCTACAGCAGAGAATGTTTTTGAGAATTAAGCAAAACAAATTAAGAAGAAAGATGTTATTCTCCTTATCCTGATTCCATTGACTAAACACAAACACTGGTGTATTTTTCTATATTTCCTCCAAATAATTTCCCAATAAATTAAAATTTGATAGTATTAAGTAGAGTGTCGATATGACTCTTAGCATGTTTTTAAAAATTCTACTTTGAAATAATTTTAGACTTACCAAAAAGTTGATTTTCCATTTCCTTCATTTTTCTCTATTTATTCATTGGAATTATTCTATAAAAAAGAGATAGTCCTTTTCACATATTTATTCATTCATCTATTATTCTATAGCTATGGACTCATCAGCCATCATTTCATTATCTGCTCTTGGGTTTGCTTTTTTTTTTTTTCCTCAAATTGTTCCAGCTTTGGCCATTGGGAGTGTGTTTAGTTTGACTACTATTTCTTTTAACGGGTCTTCATCCTTTTGTGAACACTTTCTTACTTCTGGGCACTACAAAATACTCCAGGTTGCTGTGTGTTCCAGAAATTAAGGTGTTTTGTTTTGTTTGCTTTTCTGTTCCCTTCCCCCAGTTGCAATGGGTTTTGCCAGCTCTCTAGAGCAAAGATTTCTGTTCCTCCCCTTCCAGATTAAGGTTGTATTCCAGAGGGGAAATAGGGAGGGAGCAGGATTTAAGAGAGGTTTTGTGCCTCCCCTAGAGCACTGATTTCTGTCTCCCCAAGTCCTGCACCACATGGAGGCTTCCTCAGGAATCCTCCCAGTCTTTCCTGGTAAGTTTAGAGAAAAGCCTGCAAGAGGACACCAGTGTTCTTTATGTCTGCAGCCCCCGTGAGCTTCATACTATCCACCAGCCCACATTTGACCTCTACAAATGTGTCAACGATCCCAGCTGAATTCTTCTTGCTGGTGTCTGCCTACAAACATCTCAGATAAACACGTTGCAGTTGCCTGTCTCTTCCCAGATTTTAGGTTAGTCGGTGGCCCTGTTACTTTAGCTATCTGAGGGGTTCAAGAAAAGCCAAGGCCTCATATTCTGTGTGCCTGTATTCTTGTTGTAAGTGTAGAAGTGGTGTTCTTCCCGATTCTATTCCTAGTGGTACCCGGGAGACCCAGGATGACTAATCACAATTTACAGATGAGAACAAAGGCTTTTCTTGGCAAGTTTCCTTCCTCCCTGGGTCAGAGACCCATCCTCATTAGCCTAACCTTCCCGTTAGTAATCATCACACAAACATGCACAACTCCCCAAGTGATATGGAGCTGAACTTTTCGTAATTACAAATTTGGTTAACCTTTGCACCACTCTGTAATTTTTCAATAACTGTTTCTTGCTATGCCTGTTGAAACCCGGGGAATCTTAGCCTAACGTTGCGAGCTCTCAGAGAAGGTGACAGTGCAAACAGGGTTTGGGAGAAAACTGCTGATGAATCCCAGACATGCCAGGGTAGGAGCAAGGGGCTGAGAAGGCGAAATCAATCCAACATACTTGAGTTCAATAAATTTTGGGTGCCTGCTGTGTGGCAGGTGCACTCTATAAGGGGGCCGTACAGATTGGAATGGCATGGCTCTTGCCTCCTTTACCTCACACTCTAACATATAAAAAATAATTGCAATAAATTGTGATCAATGCTATTCCAGAGATATGTACAAATGTTACAGGACAATAGGTGGGAAAAATTATTTGTCTTGGGGTGTTCTCAGATAGCCAGAGAGGAGGGAAGGCAGACCCTGAGGTAAGGATATGAGGATAAGTAATTTATTTTGGAGGTTTTATCCCAGGACACACCAGTAAGGGAGTAGAAAGAGAGATAGGGAAAGGAAATCAATAAGGGGCATGTTATAAACATCAATCATGCTAGACATTCTGGGGGCCCATGGACAACACATGGCTTGGGGTAATTCAGCCCAAAAAGCAATCCTTCTGGTTATCGGTGAGGGCTGCTAGGCCCTGAGAGTGGAACATTAGGTTAGTCCCCTGTAGTTGTAGCCAGCATTGCACAGAGGGTGCTCTCAGAGTCACAGCAGCTAGCAGCTGGAAGTCAAATTGGCACACATAGAAAAATGTGCCAAAGGGATATGGGTGGACTGTTGACAGCATCGGCTGCAAGATGTGGGATATAGATTGAATCTTGAAGGATGAGTAGCACCAAAGAGAGGAGAAGCCCATATTAGGAAGAGGAAATGGCAGGAGCAGAGGATGAGAAACAACCATGTTACAATGCAAGCAAGAAAACAGTTCAGAGGCGATAGAATAAATGGAAGTGAGGTAGGAAAAGCCTGAGTGTGGAAGACTTGATATTTACTCTTTAGGCAACAAGAATTATCAGAAAAGAGCAGGTGGAGGAGAAATGGAGAGCTGAGGAAGGGGAAGCATGGTCAAGATGTGTTGTGATGTGTTTTCTCTGTCATATGCCCATGTCTATTTCCACATACATTTGCAGATCTCCTCTGTGCTGTGTCTTACCCCACAATAGGACTTGGATTTCAAAGGAAAATAGGCAAGTTCTGGTCCTTGAGGAGCTGACATCACTCAGCTCCTGTTTTTCCCTTCTACCAGCTTGAAAGAAGAGATGGTCTCTTTTTCTTCACTCCCAGAGAGCCTACAGCATGCCTGACTCAGAGAAGACCCTCAGCATACATTTGTGAGAGAATGAATGAAAATGTGTCATTACCAGTAATCAAAGCAGAAAGAAAAAACATCAAGACCCAAATTCCAGTCCTGGCTCTCGAATACACTACAGACAGGCTAGGTGGAGGATAATAATTAATAATAACAGCAATAATGAACATTAATTGTTTTAAGTGTTTTAGTGTAGGGAGGCAAGGAAACAAAGCAAGTACATGGCAGAGCTGAGATATAACCCAGGTCTGTCTGTTTCTAAAGCCCAGGCACTTATCAATATACCACGATTTCTTCAACAACCTCTCTGTATCTTAACAGAAACTCCCCAACAAACTGTGACAGCTCAACCGGAATGCAAACTGACCAAATGCAAGCTCTCCTGTCAGGGCCCTGCAGTAAATCGCAGACATGGAGCAGCCTGGACATCTTCCCTACCTGCCGGCTCACCCATCGCCTCTCCTAGGAAGTAGACTTGGACAAGCAACTACAGTTTGTAAAAGCGACTGCAGGGTTGACACAGCAACAGCTGCTGTGCTGCATCCCCAGTTCCCCGGAGCTCAACGTTCCTAGCGGACTATTTGCCTACAAGAAATCAAGAAACATTGAAGAGGCAAACAAAGGCCTTTTTTAAAATAAAAGCAAGAAAGGAAATGAATCTTCAATCAGTTCCTAATGAAATAAGACTTTTCTCTCTGTATTTGGTAAAAAAAAAAAAAAAAAAAAAGTTTCTCTGCAGTCTAAATAAACCTCAACAGCTTCCCAGAAGCAACTGCAGCCTGTTGACTAAACAGAGACAATTGGAATTAACATTTCTTAGCTTTCTTAGCATGCAAGAGTTTTTCCTTTTTTTAACTAAAAATAAATTATTTTTTTAATTTGATGATGTAATCCTTGGCTTCTGCCGTCAGTGTTTCTTTATTCTTTCAATGGAATTTTGGAGAGAAATTGATGAAAGGAAAAGGTAGCACTTCAGTTGATCTGAAATTGCGTGTCTCAAACTTTAATGTGCATAATAATTACTTGGGAGTCTTGTAAAATGTAGATTATGATTCCACAGGGCTGGAGTATGGCCTGAGATCCTGCATCTCTAACAAGCTCACAGATGACACCATTGCCGCTGGTCCATGGTCCACACTTTAGAACTACTGAACTGTGGCATTGTAGCTCAAAAGCAGCCAGAGACGATACATAAATGAATGAGCACACCATGTTCTCATTAAATTTTAGTATTTACAAAATTATGCAGTTGATAGGATTTGGCCCTCGGGCTACAATTTGCTGAAACCTGGTATAGATGAAGGTTTCCTGGACATATAAAGCTGCCTATTTATAAGTGGGATAAAACTTGGATTAGAAAACACATATAATATCTTTAAAGAATAATAACAACATATAAACCTAAATAAAGCTCTGAATGACAGGATTATAAATATTTTACTTTTTGTGCATACTTTTTATATTCCTTTTATTATGGGAGAAGTGGCATACTAAAAGTTGTTTTAACTTTAAAAAAAAAAAAAAAAAGAACAACCTAGAGAGCTACTGTCCTAATATATAGGTAATAATGACACTCAGATTAAATCTTCCAGTTTTTGGCCATTGTTGTCCAACTCAGAAACTGAAATTACTACACTGTCACCAGGCACAGTAAAAAATTAATATGCATTAGTGAAACAAGCTCAATCCAAACCATTTCTAATTCAAGTATGGCTTCTTCAATATATCCTTTCAAATTCAGCCTGAAGGCCCACCCCGATCTGAGTTTGAAGTGATGTGACAATGGTCAAGTTTTATAACCTGCAGAGTGGAGCCCTGGAATGTTTCTCTCTGAGCTTGTCTGCAATAAATGTCTCTGATTTAGTGACTATATTGAGGGACCATTAGCTGTTCACAGAGAGTAGTTTCAGTCCACGGATGCCTGTTAAACCTCCAATGGTTGTAACAGCTAGGACATTGAAACTTCGAGGCCAGGTGCTGCCTACTGAAAAAGTTGTCAAATGCCATTACTTGTCTCCTGAAGCCTGTAAATGATGGTCATGAGACATAGAGACTTCCTATTCATGACCTCAGGTGAGCTCAAGTCGATGGAAATTTAAATTGAAAAGATATGACAACTGAAAAGGAACTCTAATGTAATCCACTTGCTGTTTAAGTTGGAAAGAGAGCCCATTCCAGAGAGAATAGATGAAATCTAACTCGTTGAGTGGTGGGGTTTAGGATAAAGCTAAAGCTCTTTAAAGTGATGCTTATAGGAAATCTTACTATTAAATTTTACTTTCAAAGATATGCCCCCCAGCTCAACACATCTGAGAAACCAGAAGTCCGCATAGTTCCTGTCTGGAGCTATAGTGTCCATGGTCTACAGCAGTGGTCTCCAGTCTTTTTGGCACCAGAGACCGGTGCTCCTATGAGAATCTAATGCCTGATGATCTGAGGTGGAGCTGAGGTGGTGATGCTAGCGCGGGGGAGCGGCTGCAAATACAGATGAAGCTTTGCTCTATTGCCTGCCACTCACCTCCTGCTATGAGGCCCAGTTCCTAACAGGCCACAGATCAGTACTAGTCCACGGCCTGGGGCTTGGGGAACACTGGTCTACAGGAATGCAGCAAAGGAAGGTAGTTGGCTGGCAGGCAGGAATATAACTAATGCATGAGCATTCCAGCATTTCCAGTGAGTTAAGGGCAAGCTGTTCATTATGCGGAGAGCCAGAGTTCTGAGGTAGGAATGACAGCCCTAACATTTTCATCAAGCATCATTATTCCCCTCCCAATCCTAGCCTCCTCTCTAAGCTTCCTGGGGACCTCTAATGAGCTCTCCGAAAGGCAAGATTCTTATTATCAACAGAAAATGGGCTCCTTCACAGAGCAAACCTCTCCGCAAACTATGCTGTGAGCTGGAAAAGAAATTTTCTGAAAGTACAAAATAGTGCTTGCTTTGTCCAGCTAAGAAATCTGTGTTGGCAGAGAAATGAAGCCAGAAACAGTAAGGTGGGAAGAAGTAAATAGTAGTAAAGTGGGGGGAGGCCTTGTCCCTAATGTGATATCTTGAGCACTGTCTATTTTTACCTAGCTTGAACTTTTGTAGAGTTGATAGTAATCCAGATAGACATGAAATGTCATAAAAAGTCTTGGTGTCCAATAGGATTGGGAGATATAGGTTACTGGCTACACCCGAATCACTGCTAATTAGGCATCGCGGGGCTCATGTGTGTGTGAGTATGGTTCAAAAAGAATAGGCTGAAAAGTCAGGTAATTGAATGCTAATCTGAAGTTGGCTCTGATTCCCTTAGCAAGAGTTGGGGGCAGTGGGTCAAAGGCTATAAGGATGAGTAATGAGGAGAGTGCACTAAGGGAGACTCAACTGGCAAAGGCTAAAGAGTTTGACTCATTAACTGCCATTTACCAATAACTTACCAACACTATGCCTCTCTTCTATCTAAACTGAAACTTCTGTTTGAAACTTTGAATCAGGTTTTCATTTATTTAACATTCAATAAATATTTACTGAGTTGCTATATTCCTTATTACTGAAACTCCCATGTCAGCAAATATGTTATCTGGGAGCTTATTAAAAATGCAGAAGCCCAGGCCCCATCCCAGCCCTACTGAATTAGAACCTAAATTTTAATAAGAACCACAGGCCATTAGTATGCATATTAAAGTTTTACAATCACTGGACTATGTGATGAACATTTGTTGTATGAATAAATAAAATGGCAAATGAACACAGGATAACTCAGTTTTGCTGTATCTACATAGGGAGAATTCTCTCAGTGCCATAGGTCATGTGAGAAGGGTTGGCACCTAAGCACATTGGGAACTTTGAAGCACAGTAAAGAATTAATATGAGTGAACAGGAAAAGTTGGACCTCCATAAGCTGAGGGAGTGAAGGCTACTGCCCAAATTTCACTATCTAAAGGAGCACTGAAAACTTGGGCTTCTTATGGCTATCGTTACCCAAGGGGTTACTCTGCTGTTTGATGTGTAGCAGGCTGTATATTAGGTTCCGGGCGGTAAGTCTGTGTTGGACTTCACCACATGGGTTGGGGTTGAAGGTCAGGCAAGGGCTTGGGTTATAGTCAGGCAAGTGACCCCTGAAAGAAGGTTAGATGACAAGGTAGACAGAGGGAACTATGTGGATGCTAAGCGCTCTGACAAACCTGATGGGACAGCAAGAGTAATGCAAGATCCCATCAGTGGTGGGTTGAGGAAGACGTTTTGTGTGGCTCTGAGCTGCTAGTAATATACTGGCTGCCCTATCAGGATAAGCCCATGGCTCGGAGGGCCTGATCCTGTAGGTTAACAATCAATGGTGTGGGCTGAGTAGAGTTTGGGGAAAGTCTGGCATGCTCTGTCCCAAATAGAGAAGAGTGGTGGAAAGAGAAACAAGGATAGCAACCATGCACAGAAACCTGAACAAAACCCTTTAAGAACAAAAGAGCTGAATGTTGTAGAATTGAAGAACTAGGAATTAACAGGTATTAATACAGCCAAACTGGAAACTGACCACAGGAAAGGACACATCTATTCTTCTTGCTTGTTGAGTGTTCCTATCCTGCCTGCCTACCATTTCCCAGCGGGCTCTCTGACAAATGAAATACCAGAGCTATGCAGACAGTTGTTCCCAGGCTTACTGATTTGCTTCGATTATATTTCATTCCTGCTGAAATCTTTTGATTAAGAGAAGGTTTATCTAAGTATCCATAAGTAAACTGAGGTGATGGAGTAGTGGAGCAGAAAAAATTGGGCCAGAAATCCCTATCAATGGTCAGATATATATGCTTCCTGGTAAGACTAAACCAAATTTATAAACATCTGCTTTTATCTGCCAAAAATCCAGCTCCTTGTTATTTTTAGATTCATCATTTCCCCACTATCATTCTTGGATAAATGTTCCTGTTCACTCTCAAATCATGGTGTCCCATGGGCTCCTCCACTCTGGGCTCAAATTTCTCTGGCCATGATGATTGGCTAAGGGTTGGGCACATGACCCAGGCCCCAACCAATCAGCATATTCCATTATCCTCTCTGAACCTTTTGCCCAATTGGTCTACTGAGACTTACTTCTGGAACTTCTGTCAAATTGATAAGAGAATCTTTCTGATTGATTGGAAACTGGAAGAATGTATTCCTATCATTTCTGGGAACCACAGTGGGAAGAGGACACACTTACAAGTAAGGTCATGATAAAAAGCAAGACTCAGAAATGAATATAAGAGAAAGGGGCCGAGAAAGACAGTGAGAGATTGAAAGTGAGAGAAGGCCCTGTTGCTAGCTTCTGAACCCTTGAATTGAGTAATGATCCAGATTTGTCCTATTCTGAATATTTCATTGTATGAGTCAACAAATTCTCTTTTACTCTTTGAAAGAGTTGGTATTCCATCTCTTATAAGCAAGAATTGAACAGAATGCTGAGGTATCAGCAGACCCTACTGGCACTGTCTTATTGAAACAGGAATCTTCAAGGTTGGACATCCTCAAGTAGGCAGAGCTGGCTAGGTCATTTTCAAAATTAGAAAACAAACTTAAAAGAGTCAGCAAGGTCGCCCTTCAATTTTGGAAAAAAAAATAGGTTAATAACATTAAATAAATAGAAACTATTAGTTTGATTAACAGGTTTATATTAACAGGATTATTTATTTATTTAATGTTTCCTTGATCTATGCATTGAACTAATTATTTCTCATACATTAGCACCTTTAATCCTTATGATAATACAATAAGAAAAGCACAGTAGTCTCAGAACACTGAGGTTCAGAATGGTTAAGTCATTCACCTTAGGTCACACAGCCGGTAGTATATCTCTTTCACTTTGTATTTGAAAGGAAAAGCTTCAGTCCATTGATTTTTTTTTCCATTGACTTTTAAAGCCAAAATGCCTGATTGATTTGGGGGCCATTTAATTAAAAAATCTTATCTGAGAACTTACTACATATCAAAAGGTTACACAAACGCTTTATAGAAAGTTGGGTCCTAGTGAAAACATTAAAAGTTGGGATGGATTGTAGGTATTCTGGGGTAGGCCAGTCTCCAGCAGGGGAAGAATTATTAAAATGCTAGTGTAATCTGCCTTTGTACTTTTGAAAAGGATGAATAGAGCATTTTCCCCATAACTATTTAAGGTATTCATCCGTGATACATAGAAAGCAGCCGCTAGGACCCATAGGTAAGATGATACTATTCAAAAGGCATATTGAAAATTCTAAAAATCCCATAAATTTAGTAATCTTACCTCTACAATATTAACTAAGGGTTTTGCTTGGTAGGGATAAAAAGAGCATGGGTATTGGAGCCATGCTGAATCTGTTTTCTCCTGGGGTTTGGCTTTTTTTTTTTTGCCACTACTATTGGCTTCTTCTCTGAACCTCAGTTCTTTTCATCACTACAATAATGTTAGTTCTAACCTCTTTCACAGTGGCTGATATGGTGACTAAATAGACATATGAAAAGTACCTTGCATAGTGCCTTCCACACAGTAGCCACTTACCACATATCTCCCTCCCCAGTGCAAAGTAAAAAGACTGAGGATTTTGAGGCAAGAATTTCAGAAATTATTCTCATGAACTTACTGCTCCTGATAAATCTAGCACTTTTTAAAATTGATCTGATTAACCTTTAAATGAACAAAGGACTTTCTGATTCAAATATTGCAACCCCTTATTTGTTTGTGTGTTTGTTTTTAATCAATATAGCTCAATAAATCTTTAAGATAAAAATGCTGGTTAAAGATAAAGACAGAATTTTGTTTCAAAGTTGGCAAAGTACTTCTATTGTTTCTGAGGGAAAAAAAAAAAAAAAACTATTGTACTGTAAATACTCCTGAGGCTATGTTATGGAGTCTACAGGATAAAGTGGGAAAACAAGTAACATTTCCATGACATTTCATGTCCTTTAAAGTTTAAAATATTGAAAATTTATAAGAAAGTAGGAGAGAAAAGAAGACAAGCTTTAACATTAAATAATATAAACAGTGTTGACTTTTGAAGTCATTGTGTTATGTAGACTGATATATATTTCCTATTAGTCATGGAGATGGACAGAGTTAGCATATGAACCAACACACTCCAAATTCTAGAATAAGAAAAAAGAGAAAAAAGAATAAAATAGTTGAGTAGATATTTGAAAATGTGGCCACCATAAAGCTTGTTGTTTCCTCAATGGACCAATGAAAATGCTAACCAACTGGAAAAGGATGGAAAGATTCTGTTCACCTCCCTGAAAGAGTAGTGGTGTGTGCTGTGGGGCGTGTGTGTGTGTGTGTGTGTGTGTGTGTGTTCTGCAGGGAGAAAGAGGCAGGACAAGTGTAGGGAGTAGAAGGAGCCAGGAAAGGGTTTCCAGTTGCCATTTTCCTATTGATTCCTTTAAGAACATGGCCAGGAGTGAGGGCTTTCCTTTCTCACCCTCCTTGCAGATGGGGCAAGCAGAGTTGGAACGACCAGTACTTCGCTACAAACTGCAACCTGCCTCTGCCTTTCTGCACCACTGATTTGGAATATTCTTTCCAAACACTTATTGTCAAAATGCTAATGGTGCCACCAATAAGGCCCAACCAGACAGATAGGAAGAACAAATAGGGACATGTCAACCTCTGAAAGTTGCGATTAAAAAAAAAAGTTTTAATGAATATAGTTCCTAATGTGTAATGACCTGAATGCTGACAAGCATTTGAAGAGAATCAGTAGTCATTTGTTATGTACTTCATACTTGAAGTTACATGCCTGTCACGAAAATTCATTTTTTGGAAAGGCAGAAGATATAATAATCATCTACAAGATTCACAGTAAGCTTAATCAGCGTAATACAAAAGCATTGTTAAAGTGATTAGCAGACACCAAGTTGCTCGCTACTTCGAGTGAGGTTATTTGAAGGAAACAAATACTCTCAAAGAAAAACTAGTGAGAGGCATAAGAGAAAAACATTTCACCTTTCTTAGAGACCAAAGGAGAGCTGGCCAGCCTTTCCCCCATCCCAGAGAGCACAGAGCTTATTGTGTGTGTGCGTGTGTGTGTGTGTGTGTGTGTGTGTGTGTGTGCGCGCGCGTTTGTGGTGAATAAACACGGGAAGACCATTTTCTCCCTGCCTGATGTTTCCCTAATTCCTGTGACTTCCTCTCTTTTTCTAGAAATTCTGACCTCACTTGATCTAAAGTATAACAATAAATCACAGACAGAGACAGTTGGCTCCCCAAGGACCAAAAGGAATGCTCCAAGCCATTTAAGGAGCTTAGGGAGGTGCTTTTCCTATGCTGCCGATCTCCATTATCCCACTGACAGCCACAAGTAACCACTGACCTGGGGTAGCGAGAAAATGCTGCAGTCCCAACTACCAGATCATAATGCCTAGTTTCATTACTGCTGAAAGGGAACGCTATATATAAAGGACACATCACAGTGACATCAATCAATGAATCATTTCCTTAGGCGCATATACCATTAAGACATTGTCAATCCACACTCATCATAAAAATTTTAAGCTCATATTAATTTGGCCATTTATATTCTACCAATACCTTCTGTGGGCTTCCATAGAAGCCGGTCCTGAGATGCGGGTCGAATTCATTAGGAAGCATTGACAAGAAAACTGATAAGTGAGTGGGAGTAAGGTAAAAACAGGAAGGAAGCGAGACTAGGGTACCTTAACAGGCACAGTTCCACAGAGAGTGACTGGACTCAGTTCTGCAGGGAAACTATGAAACAGTGAAGGACACACCGCAGAGCTGTCCCCATCAGGCGTGAGTGTGCTGGAGGTTCACTCCCCGGAAGCTTTCCGTCAGTGGTTAAGGGCTGCCTCTGGAGACACATGTCCAGGTGTTAACATTGCCAGCAGGCCAAACCAATGCCTACAATCTGAGGACAATTCCTATCAAAGAGCCACAGATGCAAACTATTGGGAGAGAAAGTGCCCCAGGAGATAATGTGAACAGAAATAACCCTAGGGTGTATGGGACCTGGGTGAATGCAGGCTAACATTATACTGAATGCTGTACCTCCATTGCAGTGTTTAATTCTTGCCTCCAGCTTAGGCTCGATATCTTTTTAAAGTGGAATCTCTTATGACCATCATTATACACATGTGGAAGCTAAGGCTTAGAAGGGTTAAGTCCTTGGTCTGAGGTCATCCAAAAGAAGTTATGGAGCTGTCATTCCAACCAAAGTCTGTGTGAGCCAAGGGCCCAAATCCTTAATCATGTTTACTTTTTGTTTCATGAGCAAATAAATTTAGGGAATTTTAGACTTTAAATGATTTGTTTCTTGATCCTTGAACATGTCACAATATGTACCTATATACTCACTAGGAAAATTACAACTATTTTCCTGGGTTATATAAACAACTTTCTAGCACATGCCAAAGATGGTTAAAATGTCTGCGACAACACTCCATGGCTCAAAAGATAAAACCAGCGTGTGCACAAAATTAATTCATGCCATTTTAGTCTTTAAAGTATAATAGCAAATTAAATCTGCATTATAGGGACAGCTTCATATAAAGAGTAAAATGATTATGAAATTAAACTCTCAATCTTGAGGAGACAGGCAGAATCTTTAAATATGGGAGATATTTTCTTTTATTCATTGCTTATGAAGTTTTTTTTTTTAGGATTGCGGTTTGTAGCTATATAAAGCTATACTCTATAATTCACTTATTTAATTCCTGTTCTTTGCCATATAAACATAATTACTGAGAACAATCAATTTGTTCCCATTTGATAAAGGACTAAATTAAGAATAGAAGATTATATTGCACCGAGTTTGCAGGATGTGGGGGATGTTTACTGTGTTGCTACAGAAAGCTCCTCTGGCTCTGGAAGAATAATTTCCATTCCTGCTTTTCATGCCAGTGACTGAGGTTTGTTTATTTGCTGGGTTAGATCTGGCTTTCAAATAGTCTGCTGGAGACAATTAACTGAAAAACCTTGAAGGGGGACTAGAAATGTTCTGGGATTCAGGTCCTGCGGTCTAAGGTCATTTTCATGAGACTACCTCACACAATACTCTCTTCTACAGGTATTTTGATATTGTGATACTTCATATTTCATGGCTCTAATATTTCAGGTCTACCTATGGGTGCGCCCTTTGGCATTTCAGTCTGTGGCAGATATACCCAGAGGTGATCCCAAGCATCGGTTCCCTTGTGCAATCCCTTCCCATTGCGTGTAGGCTGCACCTGTGACTTGCTTATAACAACTAGAATATGCTTATAACAACTTGCTTATAACAACTAGAATATGCTTATAACAACTTGCTTATAACAACTAGAATATGCTTATAACAACTTGCTTATATCAACTGAGACAGAGATTGATGACATAACCAAATCACTCCCTTGATTTGGTTATGTCATCAAACTCTGTCTCAGTTGATACGAAAGAGACTGACTCTCCTGCTGGCCTTTGAAAAAGCAAGTTGCCTTGATTTAAACTGTTTATGGACAGGGCCACATGGCAGGGGACTCTACTACAGGCTACACGTAATTGCTGAGGACCTTAGTCGTCCTATAGACATGAGGAATTGAAGTCTGCTAGCAATCATGGGAGCAGACCCCAAGGCCCAGATGAGGCCCCAACCCCCTGCCCATGTTTTTATTCTAGCCTGTGAGAGGACCTGCGCAAGGCATACCAAACTTCTGACCTACAGAAATTGAGATAAAAATTGTGTGTTGTTTCTAATTGCTAAGTCTATAGTAATTTGTTACATAGGAATAAAAACCTGATACACCCTCCCACGCTAACAGGTGCGAGCATGTGATCTGCTTCAGCCGATGAGAATGGGGAAGATGATGTAAGCCGAGTCTTGACAAAGGTGTCTTGCATTTCCACATATTTCTCCAGCTCTTGCTACCGCCACAAGAATACATCAGCTAAGTTGCTGGAGGAATGTAAGACACATGGAGGAGAGTTGACTTGTCCCCTCTGAGTCCATCCCAGACCAGCCAGACCCCAGGAAACCTGCCAGCCGAGCAGAGACACGTGAGGGAACAGAGATCAGCCGAGCCCAGCTCAGAGCAGCAGAATATCGCCCCGTTGATCTACAGATTCATGAGAGATAATAAATGCTTGCCATTTTGTCATTAAGTTTTGAAGTATTTCTTTATGCACTATTTGTAGTAATAGATAATTCCTACAGGGACCCACCAAATAAAGCCGTGGGACACATTTGAGCTTAAATACATATAACATGGCCTATTTGGGAGATTTTTTTTTTTTTTAATCAAAAGACTAAAAAGCATAAAAGGAGAGATTCAGGGGAACTGGTGAGAGAAAAGAAATGACCATTTGCTATGAACTCTTAATAAAAGAAATAAAATTCTTTGCCAGTAAGATTGAAAATACATTTTTAATTTCTTTAGCATTTTATAGAGCATATTTAAGCAATAGCAAAAATAAAAGCTGCTTGCATTTTTTATATAAATCTTTTATAGAGGCATTTCATTTTTCTTCTCTTCCAAGGCCTTCAGGTTCATCAGCACTTTTGAATCTCAATGTGCTCATACAGAAGGGTTTTGGACGTTTTGGAAAGACAGAATCATGTGCAGAGGAGTCCGTCAGCCCTCTGCCTTCCATATCACACATCGGTCACAGAATGACAAACATCTCCTCTAATAAACACAGGGATCTTTGCAGGACACCTGGTAAAAGTCTATTCCTTGGGTAGGAATGGGGAAAAGTGGGTGTTCCAGACAGGAGAGAGGCCTGGGAATGGGGCTGGAACAATAATAGATACCCTCTTAGAAGCTAAGGGCAAAAAGGCAAATCGAAAGTGCTTTTCCATTCTGTAGGCACAGGCCTCTGTCATGCACCTCGGCTGTCCAGATAATAGAAGCTTTAGGCAATGTGAGATTAGGGCCGCACCTTTTTTTCAGAGAATAGCTCTGTTCTTTTTGATCCTAACAAACTTACCACTGGGAACAATAAAATACAGGAAGCACTATAATTCAGTTTTGATCCACTAAATGTCAGTAAACAAAATGCACTCAGAGGATTTTTCTTTTAACTGACTTTTGTTTTCCATTTTGGAAGAGCAAAATGATGGAATCTTTCCATAGCCTATCAACTGGTTTACTTGCAAACAACTAAAATACCTGAAAATGTCTCTTTCTAATCTAGTTAAGTGTAAGCATATTCAAATCTGCCATCATTTATCTAACTCCTAAATATATTTCTTATAAAATTTCCATTGTCAGATGAAAAGGACCTGAAGCCATGGATGAAAAATGTGAAGGGAAACCATGGCCGCCAGAGACAGAACTGCAGTTACTTGATGGCAAAGCTGCTTCTTTGAGGAGTTTAAAGTCTTTGAAACACTTCAGAAGATCGCTGTCCAAGGGATCCTACCAACAAGGGACTGGGGAGCCTTAGTGGGCCATTCTGGGTGGTCACCTTACTGGTGACAGTGCTGAGATAACAGTCTAATGATAACTGCACTCTGGGGAACAATATGAAACATTCAAGGTCGTGGAGTACCTGGCCCTTTGCCAATCACTCACCATCTTGTGACAAGCCCGTTGGGTGATGTCAGGCACTGGGGAACCCGTTGCCTTCTACTTGTCCTCCAATTTCTCAAGGAAGGTTTTATTTGGGGATTATCCCACATCCTTGAAAGATCCCTCTTTCATCTTTAGCAAGTTGGGGTTTCACTTCTGAATACTTATATTTATTCACCTCCCTCAATTAAATGTTGGATTCATACAACTACTTCAGATATTCCTTCTTGACATGAGGTATCCCCAAACAAGCTGCATTTCCTTCCAAATTCACTGAAGTATAAGACAAAAAACAGAGAATCTGGAGGGCAAGGAAAACTAAAATGTAACAGTCATTTATAAACCTTATATTCTTTTTCAGATTCCTGACTCAAATTGTGCTTGAAATGTAAAACTAAATCATGAGTTAAAAATATCGTTTTAAAAGTGACCTTCACAGTGTGACTCGAAGGTGCTAAGGCCTTAATGCATGTATTCTTCTTGGTGGGTTATTTCTAGTCCAAAATCTCTTTCTACTTGTTTTATTGGACCATTTGGTCACACGATTGTGAAACCTTCAGCTAATTTTTCATTTGTGAGCTCACCAGATCAATTCCAAGCATCTATGTAGACTTGTTGGTTACCTGTCAAAATGACAGTGATTTTCTATAAAGACAAAACTATCTTTGTTCAGAGAAAACAAAGGCAAGCTACTTCCAAATGACAGCATTTAACAAGTCATAATACACTTCGCTACCTCTAAATATAGTTTCCAGGTACAGTGCAGAGATTTATAGTACAAAATGGAAAAAAGGCAGCTTGTCATGTTTACGGAATAATTTTGAGTTTTCAATTGTGAATAGACTTTTAAATACAATAAACTGCATTTAATTGTTTTGTACATTATTAGTTAATTGCTGCATATATGTAGTAAAAAGAAAATCTAGCATACCTCATATACCAAGAATTCTGCTATTAGGGTATGTGATCTTCATTGTTAAAAACAATCATTGCCCATGAACCCAGAAGATGTGTAAATTTGCAGTATCTATCAGTCACCCCATCGAAATTATCAAATCTTTCCTATTCCTCTTGCAAGTCTGGAAACAACATCACAGCAGGAATATAATCAACCATAACAGTCATATTTACAATATGCAATTTAACCGTAATGACACACATAAGAATTTCTTTATCACAAACTTGTTTTCCTGAGACTCAAATTTGAGTCTTCCTATCAATATTAAAAACAGCATTCAAGGATAAGCATACTGTCAGCAGCACACTTCAATTGAAAAAATAATCTATCCAAAATGATGCCAATTTCCATCAACAGCTATAATCTGAAAGATGTCATAAAGATGTATAAAATACAATTATTATCACATTTAGTTGTAGAACATGAAGAAATTCACGTTTGGATAGAATTTCACCCAGAGTCAAGGTCAATGTACAGAAGTATTACGATTCCCTTGCTTAGGAGCCCTTCACAGCTACATCTCCAGGGTGCTGAGAAGCCGTTTCAGCCCTGAATCCTTTGCATGGCCTTTCCAGTTGATGAATACACATCAAAAAAGCAAAAGGTAAACAACAAAAGTAGCTTATAAAAAAGCTTTCCCTGCCTTCAGGTAGAAGTTGAAGCTATTTCTAAAGGAATTCAGCATATTTGCTGTGCACAGTTCCTCACTTTTCTAAATGGAAAAGAGAAATAGCAACATATTTTGCAATTCAGCAAAACAAAAAGAAAGTGGATTCTATGCATATTAATACTGATAAAATTGATTAAACAATATATTGCCTTCACACATCTTAAACATGAGTGATTAACTGATGATATTGCTGGAATTGTACATGAACAACCTATTTGTTTTTGAATATCAAAATTCATAGTATTTAATAACTCATAGATGGTACCTGTAGGAAGACCAGAAGTCCTCATCAGTTCCATCATTTGGGTAAACTTGATAACAGTGTTTCTTAAGTAGGTTCTCATTAGAATGCCAAAACAGACTCTGCACTCTGTCCAGTGCCACACAAATATCCATATTTAACCCAAGCAGCATTTCTCTAGGAGGTTTCTGAAATTTATCCATGAGTTCTTGGTCTAGTGTCCATGTTGCTATTCCCTGAAGATCTCTAATTAAATATTATACTTTGGAAGAAGTGGTTAACAACAACCAGTAAGCATGTAGGCCTGTTGCAGTCACTTCCCTGAGAATGGAACAAGCAAACTAAGGTTTCAAATACACGTATTCAGGTAGAGCTGGTGGATCATAATGTAATTAACCAAAGTATCCGTGTAGCAAAATGATCTGAAAAGATTGATTCATATTCTGTCCCATACAAATATTCAGTAACTGAGAATTAGATGAATTCACAAGGATTTCATTGCACAAGTAATTAAAAATTTCACAAAAGAGAAAAAATTTTAATGCAATCAAGAAAATATTAAGAGGCCTATTAAGTTCAAGTAATAACTTCTTTGCATTAGAAGACACTTCAGATAGTCAGAACAAAATGATTGTTTTTGTTTATTGTAAAGTGGGGGGCAGGGGTGGGCTTGTTTGAAGGAAAGCGAGAGCTTTGGAAAAGTTAACTTTCACTGTCAGGATGTGCCTCTATGCACAAGATGGTTCCCTTACCAGTACCTAACTTTCTCTTAAGGGCTTACTCCTGCACTGGGAGAATGTTGATTCAGTCACTGGTAAGGGGGGATTCAAATAGCGCACATTCATTCTTTTGGCAAACGAATATATCTATCGGCATAGAGTTGATGGGCCTAAAGTGGCTGTTGAAAAGGACATGTATTTGTTATTTTTGTTAATTCATACTGGCTCCTGTAGCATAACCAATGCCATCTGTAGGTAGAGTCGAGGAGAATTTGTTAGATAGTAATCTTTTGCTCCAGCTCTCATCAATAAGATCAACAGTATGCATTTAAGAACACCTTCAAATAAATAATTTCTCTTTTCTAACCAAGGTGTGACCTCTGAATACTATTCTTTTCTACTATATATCATCATTTGAAAAAGAATTTTGCTGTTCAAACTTTTGCCCCATAGCTTGGTTTATTTCTAAGTACTGGCTTCTATCACAATTAAAATTTGTGCCCCTCTAGGCCTGCGCTTCCTCTACAATGAGAAAATGTTCCCATTCCATACATGAAAAAACATAAAAAGTAATAGTGCGTATTCAAATTAATTTGGAATAAGAATAAAATTTTGCCTGGTTTAAATCAACAAAATCATAGCATTTTGATTTCACATGTAAATTTCCCATATGGATGGAACTGGTTTGAAAGCTGAAACTGAAATTTTCATTACTGTATTTGCATCTATTATTTTAAATTACAGTATATTTGTTATTATTAATTTGGCATAAAAGCAAAGATTCATTGGCAATTTTCAAAGTTAAGCTAAATGGAATTTGGATATCATTTAAGTATTAAACATACTAATTGTAAAAATAGTCTGGATTTGCATTAAAAGATTTTTCCATACTATACAAAAGGTTATTGTGTTTCAACCACTGTAGATATATTGAACTAAATTCTATTCGATCATGCTAAAAATATATCAATGTAAATAAAAATAGCAGAACTCAGTGAGAAGTAATTAAAAATAATAATTTCAGCTTTCGGATTACTAATTGTATAGCATTAAAATGTTCTTAAAGTAGTGCCATCTGATTTGGCAATAAGGGTTTTCTAACATTATACCAGTTCTAAGAAGCCAGTTAAAGAGATTTTAGCCCAGTAAGAATCTAGAAATTTTTTCTCATAAATGCTCCCTGCATAGGAATGGGACACTGTTTTGGCATTGATTTCTCTTTTTTAGGGATGTCTCAATGAATAAAGAAAAACCTTATATTTTATTATATAACTTTTTTCATTTCAAATTCCCAAACAATAAAAAAATTTTAAATAACATAGGTAATTTTAGTAAGGAAGGTCTTAGAATAAGGAATATTACATCTCTTTCATAGATTCTATGAACCCTTCAAAGTGCTCTAAAAACACTATAATTTGATCAGCAGCAAAGCATTAACTTAATTAAAACCTCTCTCTTCCCCATGTATATTTATATATGTACATACACACACACTATACATTAATATATACTATTACTGTAACTTAAATCCGACAATTTGACAGTTATTCCCAGAGGCTGTGCAAGGTTACAAATACTGTCTACACTGTATCAGGTTTCAAGACCACTAGCACCCAAGTGGTTAAGAGAGAACCAAGTCTTTCATTAAAACAAATGAACAAAAAAAAATTCAATTATGTATTTTGAATATCTTTTAGGATTAAAAAAAAATGGGAGATAACAGTGACTCACCCAATATATTATTATTATGAATCCTATAATTTTCTTTAAGTCAAACTTTTTATACATAAAAGGCTAGATGACTTTGAACATAGTTTTCGGCAATCCTTAAAAATATGCCTTTGAAAAATATGACAAGATTTTTTTTTAACTTGGAGGGAAGTTCTGTGAAGAGTATGTTTTCTTCCTACAGATGAATTTTGCAGCATTTTCTCCCAGGAGCACATTGAGAGCCCTGTCATCCTGTATGTAATGCATCCTAGGAATGGAGCCTCTAAGCATTGCAGCTGTCATATAGCCTAACACCAGACTTTCAGAAAGAGGTCCTGCAGGCACCATGGCATCTTGGTCTTTTCTCTTCCACATTCTTAATAGCACCCAATCTTTGGGCAAGTGGCTCAAGTCCAGAGCTTAAACATCACTGGGAAAACCAAGTCCATTCAAAATGCAGCATTTTCATCTTTTGGTTGGGTGATTCTTGGTCCTCCACGGATAGGAGTGATACCTATAGAAGATTCAGAAGTAGAAAGAGTTCTCTGTAGTCACAGATCTTTTAGTTCACACATTCAACTTCCAAAGCAGTAGTTTGGGTGTATAAGTAAATAAATCCAATGACTAAAAAGGCAACCCTTAATAGAATAGGGACATTTTTAGAAAGCTGCCTTTTCCTGAAGTTCAGTGCCAACAGTGTCTTTGTCAAATTATGAACTCACAGGAACTGATAAGTCTTTATAGTGGAAAAATAAACACCCATTTGAAGTAACTTGTACATTTAAATGTCTATGCACATTAAATATCTATTTTACATGTTCATCCATTAATTGGGGAAAAAAAAGAAATGCTAGCTGATTCAATGTTGATTTCTTTTTATCTTGTGTATCATTATTTCTCAACAGATATTTTATCATTACAAATTAAAATACTAATGTGTACTCTGAAGAATATGAGTGATAAGCTTGTCACCTATTCACTCACAGAACTCAAATAGTTTTACTCCCACAAACAACAATGAGAAAATTAAGTCATGCTAGGCTGTATCCTTCTGGTAAGGAAGCTAAATGTTTACATCTGTAAAATCTAATTAATCATACAACCCTACAAACGATCAGGAATAAAGCCCACTTTGGGCTGGCCAAGTTTGTTTTGACCTTGTTTCATTTTTCTTTATACTGCTTCCTTCCTCTTGACTCAGTCCTAACTCCTCTTCCTACAAGCCCGGAAATGAGGAATCTTCCCTATTTGATTAGGGCTCCTTGCTGCTGCTTTCTGTTTCTGTTACCATTTTCTTTAATGCAGCATTTTGTACCTGAGACACACTTCTTACCAACTTCCCAAGCATTCTCCCCATTATTTAAACAGTTCTAGATAACCCCAAAGATAGCCAATAGCTAGATCATGGCTTTGTCCTAAGACTTTCTGTTGAAAAATCGCATCTCTCGATCCCTAACTAAATAAAAACTCTATAATCTAAGCTGAAAATGTGCTGTATCTTGGCTTAACGTTTCAGGTGCTGTCTGGATGCTTTGTACACGTGTGTATGGACTTGAACTGACAGCCTTAAATTGTAAACTTGGATAACATGGGAATTATGTATGTAATTCTCTGTGTGTAGTAATTAATCAAGATCATTTAATAATATTTTATGGTGATGATGATGATGACAATGAGAATATTAGCAAATCTGGGTGGATACTGGCAGAGGAGTTTAAACAATGTTTCCCATTGCTAACCATATTGCTAGGGCAGCATTCCTCAACTTGTGTTCCAAGTAAAAGTTGAGGAAGCATTGGGGCAAATAAGGTCAACAGATTTCTTTCCTACAGTTGTAATGTGTGTCAACATTCTCCATAAATGGAAGATTGTATATTCAGAGTTTCTCAAATATATCTGCTTGCAAAATTTTATTTTTTCAGGGAACATCTATTAATATCACTGGTTATTCTACAGAACCTATTTAGGAAAATACAATCTACTGGTTCTAAATACTGATTCTAAATACCTGTACATGTTCTGTGATATTTAATATACTCTATCCTTTGACTATGGAAATATCAGGACTGTCATAGCTGATTTGATTTGTATTTGAAATTATGTGTTTTTCCAGTTTATGAAGTATTAGGTGTTTCTAAGTGGAGCCTGACTTATTTCTTGGGAATTAATTTAGAACACCAGTAAACAAGTGATGGCTTAAAGCACAACCAAGGGTTATTTTTACTAGTAAACTGTAAAGAGTCTTTCTTCGGAGATATATTCTATCATTGCTATTAAAAGCAGAAAAAGGAGGGTTATGGCTATAGGCATGTTTAAATGGGTGGCTCCCTTGAACTTGGAGCATTTTAAGAAAATTTATGTCATATCAATCATACGTTGCTTGAACTTGATCATTTAAATCATATCTTCCTATTGTTTTCACAATTCTGAATATAACTGAATGTATTTTTGCCTTTGTTATTAGGCATCTTATTATGTGTTTATCATAATAAGAGAATTTGCAATGTCTTTTAATACAGGAATATGTCTTTGGAAGTAGAAATAATATTTGACTTTTTAAAAACTTGATAGGAGAACTGTAAAAGGATAACCATAAATTTCAAACTAAGACTGAAATTGTTTTTAAAAAAGATAAAATAGCTCTAGTAAGAGCTTTCCTAATTCCTTTATACACCTGCTTTTTACTGATGTTTAGTTGATTTTCTGCAAAAATATGAAGACATTCATTGTTCATGATCCTGAGCCTCTGAGAAAATGTAGGTTAAAAAGTGACAAGCATGACTTTTGCCCCCACTTAATCCAAGAGCACTTGAAATAATATGCTGAGAATCAATAACAGAGACATTCATACTATCCATGGAAGGCAGGATAGTCTCAGTCCAAGGGTTGAAAAAGAAATTTTAAATCTCTCCAGGAATGGGGGAGGAGAGTGACTATGGAGATGGTGATTTCTATTAACAATATACTTTTGGAAAATGAGAATTACTCATCATTTCTCTGCAATTACAAATCACAACAGAACTAAATTTACAAAGGCAGTATTTTGGAAATAAATCGTCAAGCAGTTGAATAATCTTAGGTGAGATTCATAAGAAAAACTCGTTGAACCAGAAGGAAGAAAAACTGTTGGGGATTGAACTGACCTAAAAAAAAGACTCTAATTTCCATGTAATGGCCTTAACAGGATGTTCTTCAGACCTCTTTCTCTTACTATGTCCAACAGTTATCATTGGGGAAGACTTCTTGAATAATTTAAGTCGTGGTCTCAAGATAGTTTCACTAGCTAGAAAGGAAGGCAGTTTCTCCAAGCATAAAAGGCCACTTCATGAGAACAAACTCCACAAGACTGTGCCTTCTAAAGCAATGTTAAGCCATATAGAACATGTATGTGACTGCTTATGATCAATATACACTCTATATGACTCCTTGGAAAAGTCACAAGACAACCCGTGTTAGGAGACACTGCTGGCGCCCATACCCCTCATCTGTACTACTTCAAAGCATGCCAACCTGATTTCTAACTGCCAGCAGCAGTGTTTCTTTTCCTGAGGATTTTGCTGGCTTCTAGAATCTGCTTTGACCACCCCACAGAAGGCCAGAAATGCCAGGGAACTAATATTCCCTGGGGAAAGGCTACAAACAATGGCTGATGGAAACTGGAGGATAAACACCCCAGCTCCCTCAGTCCTTGAGGGGAATAAGTGAGGGGCATATTCTACACTGGCTCTCAAATTTTGCCAGTGGGATCAAGCTCCAGCCTCTCACAATGATAACTTGCTTGAAAATGAAACCTTTATTGAATTATTTCTCCACTCCCTTACCAGTGCTTCCTGGGACTGCTTCTCGACTAAACTAATTGTACCCAAATCTCTGTGTCCGACACCATGCCCAAGAGTAAAATTGTAGGAACCCAGAACTGGATGAAATTGATAGCACCAATAATGGTTATATTAGAAGATAATATGTAGCCCTTGCAAAGCGAGATTTCTTATAAGGATAAACAAATGGCAACACATACCAACAAATCCCTTTCCCACAAATATATCTTAAATTCACCGGAAGTGATTCTTTGGTTAGTTGCATTTTCCCCCTTACATTCTACACACAAAAAAATGGGTAGATTTCAGTGATGGAAATCTGTTTACAATTCTTCTGGAATGGAACAAACAACTGTTTAAATTAAAAAACAATCTAGAAATGCTTTTCCATTCACTATGTTCATTTTTTTTTTTTATGGGAGTAAATTACTACTCAGCGATCACCCTTTCTTTTTCAACAGAGTACAATATCCATACAAAAGATGAGCTACAGATATTCTACCATGGTAGTATTTGGCCTAAGTGAAGATATTTTACAAAAGTGTTTAAAGTAAAAGTTGGGGGAAAACCCTCTAGAATCAAGTATAGAGAAATCAGATATAATATCTAATGATCTCAATTGATTTTTCAAATTTGAAAGCAAACTCTAGAGCTCACCTGTTAGAAGTAAAATTGTAATAACCACTCTCCTCTAGCACTTCTTCAATCACAGTCTAAAGTAGAAAAAAAAAAATCCAGTTAGTATTGAATTAAAAGCAACAAAATAAAATCATCCAGAGGCACTAAAAAGCCTTACCTGCATTTGTTCATATGTTATTCCCTCTTCCAAATCAAAGCTGGTAGGTAGGCCTGAAATAAATTATGGAAAATCTGACATTTGATTCATATTTTCTTAGACTTCATTGGCAATATGTCTCAACTGCAGGGAAAACAAGTCAATTTCTTAATGATGGAGATGAGTCTTATAAGCACATTCCAAATTATCTCGGCTTTGAATATTCAAACTCTTTGTTTTTCTTCCTTTAATAACTGGCTGCTTTGGGGGCAGCCATCACAAAATAATACACAAAGATTTAGGGTATTGCTCATGACATAAATTAGCCAATTAAGCTAGCTCTGTGTGTGTGTGTGTGTGTGTGTGTGTGTGTGAGAGAGAGAGAGAGAGAGAGAGAGAGAGAGAGAGAGAGAGAGAGAGAAAGGCTAGATGAGAAGTGATACCAAACAGAAACTATCTGATGGGCAAGTTTTCTGATTAAGACACTCCCTAATCCACAAGGCAAAGAGTATATATGTACTAGAAAGAAAATACATTTTTAGAGAGAGGCAGAAATAGACAGTGAAAGACAACAAAGATCGGACTCTTTCCAATGGCTGCCTAGAGGGAAATAAAATACATACATTTAATGCCAGAAGACAATATTTCTTTTGATGCTTGGTCTGAGTATGACATACCAGCACCTTAACTCATCTCAACGCCACCCAAAGCAATGGTAACCAGCTTCCACTCAAATCAATTAACACTGACTCATGTGGAGGCCCGGAGTTCCCCTGCCACTTTGGAGAGACGTTAGAAAGAATGAGTTGAGGGCTGAGGGGAGGCATGAGGATGTAAGTCCTAGCAGCTTTAAAAGTGCTCCCTGAAGCGCTCGAAGGCTTTGCTGTCTTTGCTTTTGCCCAGCCTGCTGTGACAACGTCTGGTCTGCTCTGGGGTGGGGTGTCCAGCTGCCCTGAAAGAGTCTGTCGGCTCTATCTCAGGCCCCTGAAAACCTTCCACCAGTGACCTTGACATCAGAGTTGCTGCTGTAGGAAGTCTGGCCTGCAGACTGGTTTACGTGACCTGGGAGATGCTTTCAAAAGAAAATGACTTTAAACAATAGTTTATCTCGGATGTCTCAGGAATTGTTTTCAATGAAATTCTGCCTACACAAGTTAGCTTTATCCCGGGAGTCCAAGAACGTAGGGGAAGTTTAACATAACAGCACATGCAATGATTTGCCTAAATGCAGCAACAAGGAAAGCACAACAGAAGAGAGTGGTTTTCTAGTTGAGGAGATGGCAAGTCTTCATTTAACCACAAACACTATAGTTTATAGGGATTCAAAAATTACCTAGTAACTCTGGAACCTCGGAATAGCTTGAAAACCTCTTCTGAAAGTTCAAATATTACAAGTTACATTTTGCTGAGCCCCTACTATAGGCCGAGCACTTTTTACATGTTTTCACAGATCGTCACTATAACCCTGTGATGTGGGTACCATTTTTACCCCCATTTCACAGGTAAGGAAACTGAAATTCAAAGAGGCCAAATAATTTGCCCCAGGCCAACTACGAAATGGTTGAGCCAAGCTTTGAATCTAGGCATCTAGGTCTTGAGAATTTACACATTTAATCTCTATGCTATATTGGGCCTCCACGTGAGATTTATACCAAAAAAAAGAAAAAAGAAAAAAATTAAATATGTTCAATTTGGATTCTTCAGGTAAGTTTCCAATGTTTGTTTGTTTGTTTATTTGTTTGTTTTAAATATTCATTTAGGAATCTTCATTTCTGCTTTTTATCTCCCCAGGTGCTTTTGGGCATTTGATTTCCCATCACCAGATAAGCAAGAAGGAATAAAAAGAAATATGATTCACCCGCACAGATTCTGGTATTAATAAATGATCAAGGAAGATGTCACAACTGGGTAAAATAAATCTCAGGGAATTTCGAGGTTACTGCCATATGTCCCTTTCAACTATTGCCGCAGATACTCAAAATAAGCTCCATTATTCTTTTAAATTAAAGATAATCTTGTAAGGATAGCTGTTGATCCAAACAGAGTATTTCTTTGGGAAAGCCACATTTCCTGTGTCGAAGACCGTTACCTGTTGGGTCATTGGGGGACAGGCTGTTTCCACCCGCTGAATGACGTAATAAATGGTAATCTGCTGTGAAAAAGTTGGGCTCGATAGGCTCTGGAGATCCCTGAGATAGCTGGAACAGAGAAAAAGCAAAACCACGGCTTTTACACTCAGAAGCAAATGGCATGAGACCTCTGTGCGAGCTTCCCCATTTCCCCATGTCTCTGCACAGAGAATGGAGCGCTCTTTGGTTTTCGGTTCTTTGCAAATAGATAAACACACATCTTCTTTCTGCTAAAAGAATCTGTAAAGTGGAGGCAGGTAAATTAAAGTGAAAGCAAGTTAGACAATTCCCTGGTCACATGAAAAAAAAAATGCACTTTATAGCTTTATGAAAGTGAAATAGAAATGGATAGAAAAATAATAGCATGGGTCTGGGATATCAAAATGTTATTTTTATCAGGCGTAGGGGGAATAAACTCCAATTATTCGACAGAACAATATGTTTAGCCCAAATTATCAGCCTTTTTCATGTATCTGCTTTGAATAATGCCTTCTTATTTGACCAAGGCAAACAAGTTTCTTAATATATTTTTCTGAATTACAATTAATTAATTTTAATCTCCAAACATCAATTCTCAATACTCCAAAGAAAAGAATAATTCACCAAATGACAGAGTTTATTAAAGTTCTAATTGTTTAATACTTTTCTATGCAGCTGAATTTTTTAATGGAATTTTAGACTATAAACATTTTTCAACTTCCTTTCATCTTTAATTCCAACCTGTACGTGGGCTGGCACAACTCTAGTGCCTGTGTTAATATAATATGCTTTTAAAATGTCAGTTCATATTAATAACCACAAACAAATGATACAATTGGACTATGTAATAGTAGTTACCTTGGAGTCACATCCTCCATTCGTGAATTAAAATAATCACTGTTCAATCACTTAAGAAAACTGTTTGGCAGTATATATTTAAATTAAACAACATACGCCTATCCTATGACCCAGCGATCCCACTTTTAAGTATTATATATATATTTTATATATATATGTATACATGAAATGAGTACTTCTGTATACATATGTATATATGTGCAAATATATGTATATGTATACATGAAATGAGTACTTCTGTCCATTAAAAGACATGTAGAAGAATGTTCATAGCACTTTTATTCACAATAACCCCAAACTAAAATTCCCAAATGTTCACAGATAAAAGGATAAATAGATACACCAGGATGTGCTTAGCTAATGGAATTCTTCAAAGCAATGAAAATGAACAAACCATGGATACCCACAGCAACACGAATGTTCAGCAAAAGCAGCCAGAAACAAAAGAATACATAGTATATGACTTCACTTATATACATTTTCACAATCAGGCAAAACTAACCAATGGTTATAGAAATCAGGATGAAGATTACAGTGTGGCAGGGGGTGGGGGGTTGACCAAAAAAGGCAGGCGAGAGCCCCCCTCTCGGGGACTGGAAATGTTCTACGTCTTGATGTGGGTGGTCGTCGCATCGGTGGTGGTCGCATGAGTGGATATATATGCAAAAGTTCATGGAGCTGTATATGTATCTCGCTATACGAAATCATGCAATTTTATGCCTTAATAAAAACATTTTATATTAGCAGTTTATAACTATCCCAGTACTTTGGACACTGTAAATACAAATCATTTCTGTGTTTTTCAGTCTTTATGTTGCCAAACACTACATTTTAGAAAAAAAATATGGTTCCATACTTTTTCATTCCTAAAAATTTTTTTCTTACTTCAGTGACAACTGATCAAATTAATAAGCCATTTGTAAAATGACAAGATTGTACGATTCTAACATGCTGGAATGCGGGAAGATCTGATAGTCACACGCTCAATTAGCTTTCCCTTCAGAGCCGTTAGGGTGCCGTGGAGGTGGCCCTGAGGACTCTGCATTTCTCATATTCCAGCTAGCAGGCTGCTCCAGCTACGCTTCTTAATATGCCTTCTAATGCTGAAGATCATTTCCTTATATTACCTTCCGAATGACTTCAGATGGGATTGTTTTTCATATGGTTGAGCATAGGAGTAATCTGGCTGCCTGAAACACTCATCCTAATTATAGAAAGCTTATTTAAGTCAACTTAATTATGAAGCATAGATACCTTTGAATCCTAAAGATTTCAGAGACAGAAAGATGTTTAAAGCTGCCTAGTAAAGTATACGAATTGTGACCCAGAGAGGTCAAGTAGCCATTTGGAGATGGCAAGGACACGTCCTTTTTATTGATTCGAAGTTTGACGAGAGGAATTCTGAGGTTTCCAGTGCTTGCATCACATTAGCAGTTTCCTTTAGCTTAAGAACTGTAAATCCTCAGAGGGATGGCCCGTAGATGAAGACAAAATTAATTTGCCTTATGTTTGAATCCCAAAAACATTATTTTCACTCTAAGAACTTCCTAGAATTTCTTTTTGTAGTTTTTTTGGCGTAAATATTTCTTTCAGCAAATCTTTTTTGCCCCTTTACTATGTGTTATGCTCTGAGCAGGCTTTGTGAAACAGGGATAAACACTATTCAATCCACATACACTGATGACCTATCCAGCTTATTAGCACTATGCTAGGCACCAAGGAGGACACATGAATGAGCTGGTTTCCATGAGACTTGCAATTTGACTAGGAGAACAGGCTAATGTATGTGTCACAACAGAGCAGTGCAATAAACAACGAAGTATGAAAGGAGATACTGAGTTTCAAACTTACAAAAAAAGAAGACGAGCATCGTGAAGACGAGCATTGTTTTCAGAGGCTCTGCTGAAGAAACAATGGGGCTGAGCCTTGAGGATTGGGTTTAGGTGGATGCAAGGAAGCAAAATAGACATTCTAGGTGAGAGGAACTTGAGGGCATGGACATTACATATTAATGGAAAACTGATGAAAGGGATATGACGTAAGTCCATGTTATGGAGGTATGGGAATTTAGATTGAAGAGAGGAAGGCAATTAATTCAATGAGCATTTTTTAAATCAACTATTGTGTGCCATGCGCAGATCCAAACAGTAGTGGGGGGGAGGGGCAGAGAGAACAATGGTGGCCAAAAATTGTTTTTATAGAACTTATTGCCTAATTAGGGAGAAATGTCTGTGAAATATCTACCGGATATATGTAAAATTGCAACTGCGCTGAATGCACTGAAGGACCAGCCTGTGGTTCTAGGAAGTAACAGATAGATTTCACTTAGACAGAGAAGGCTTTCCTGAAAAAGTGACATGCTGAGAGCCCAAATAATGAGTAAGAATGAGTAAAAGACGGAGTGGAGAACATTATAGGCAGAATAAACAGCATGTGCAAAGACTCGAGAGGAAGTAGCACTGTAGACAGACAGACTTTAGGCAGGACCTTGCGGCTGGTGTGGAGATGGCAAAGGGCAAGAGTATATGTGAGAGTAGAGAGATGGACAGGGCTCAGACCAAACAGGACTGTGAATATCAGGGTGAGGATTTTGGCATTTTATACAAAGAGCCCCTAAATGGTCGTGTGTGTGTGTGTGTGTGTGTGTGTGTGTGTGTGAGAGAGAGAGAGAGAGAGAGAGAGAGAGAGAGAGAGAGAGAGAGTGTGTGTGTGTGTGCGCGCGCGCATGTGTGTGTGTGACATGATCGGATTGCTGTTTTGAAAGTATCAGGGTGAATGCAGACAGACCGTGAAGAGGCTCCTGCAAATAATGGAGGCCTAGAAAGCTAGGTGTTTAGATTATAGGGTAGGAAACTGGAAGCTACTAAGGTTTTTGAATATGCTAATAAAAAGCAAGTATTTAGGAACTATTATAGTCTGGTGAGATGGACTGGAGAACAAAGAGACCAGCAAAGAAGCTGTGACAGCAATGCAAGAGAGAAGGGCTCAGAGCTTGGATGAGGCAGTTACAGAAGGAAGGAACAGATATGGAAGATGGAACATTCTTACTTAATGGCAACAGCAGCACCTATGGCCATAGATTGAGTACCTATTACATTCTAGATACATTTGTGGAGACTGAGCAGTAAAGCAATTTGCTCAAGGAGTATAGCTAGCAAGTAGCAGAACCAGGAGTAAACTCCAGGGCTATGTCATCAAAGGTCAAGCAAAATTATCTATGCTACGAAGATTCCGCCAATGTTAATGATTCATAGGATACATGCAATAAAAGAGAGTAGTTGGAAGTGACTGCAAAGTTTAAAGAATGAGCAGAAGGAAAACTGATGTTTCCAGTAATATCGATGCAGACAAAGAAAAGAAGGTGGTGAGTCCAATTCTGGACGTACCACGTGGCAAATTACATGTTCACCCAGTCGGTGAAAATATGGATGATGCAACAGAACCTTTCAAAGCACTGGCCTTACGGCCGGCTGAGCTCCGAGGTGGTTTGCGGTCCTGGGCCAGCACGGTGTGGGCCCTCGCTTGCCTCATGAGCAGTCAGCTCAGAGGGGATAGCCTGTCTTTGGCACATGTATGTTTTGCCTGGAAGAATGTATAAGATCCTCCTTCTGAACTGACACAAAAGGGTTCTCCTGCTCTGAGTAAACACCCACAGTTCTGAAGTGCAAATGACAGCATGCACTTTTGAACTAAATGACTCAAGTAAATACTAAAGAGAATTAGACTGTATCACTGTTTCCACCCCTCCCTGCCTCCTGCCAAAAAACAAAAACAAAAACAAAGACAAAAAAAACACTGATTTTGAACAAGCATTGAGCAATTTTAGCACTTCGTCAGTCAATTTAGAACACAGTACTTTTTAGGCAAAACATAAACAGAAGAAAATGATGAGAAACTACAAATGTAATCTTAATTAAATTCCCCCAATCATCTACTTTTCCCTATCATAAAATAAGATTAATTTTGCTATAGAACAACTACACAAACTATTCGGAATCTAATTAACTGAGGTAGGGCTCTAAAGAATATTAAGCCAAACATAAATAAAATTAAGTGCCAGAAGAGAGAAAATTTTCACTTTGTTCCGTCACACTTCACTCACCAGTCCTCTGATCGTTTTTCCTTTCGATCTTCCTTGCCCTCTTGACTGAATTACAACATGTTAAGACATAACCTACTGGCGTATTTTTTTACCCATTCTAACCTACAGGTCCTTTCTATTAGTTTTTATTAGGTTTTTATAGGCCACTTTGTTCACAGAAATGTCCAGTATTTATCCTATTTTCTTGTACTTAAGTGCTCACCACGCGTACGCACGCGCACCTCCCCCATGCACAGCCTGTCATCATCTCTGGGGATGCACAGGCCCACCCTCTCTCCCTCTTCTCCAGGAAGCAGCCCTGCTGCTTTGGTGGTTACATTTCCACCAAGAATTGTGTTTCTAACAACAACAAAAAAAAGTTCCAAAACTAAAAGACGGCTGGAAACCCAGTGTTCTATGCTAGTCACAACCAGGAGCTCGTCTGTGCAGGACAGACTCTGCTCAGACTCTGAGGGCAGCTGTCCAGGCAGAAGGTAAGAGGCGGCCTGACCCCGCTGGGCAGGAGGGCCCTGCGGTAGGAGCTTCTCCACTTGGTCCAAATGGGTCTAGGATGCCTCCCTGGGGGCCTGGCAAGGGTTAGGCAAATATGAGGCATGATTACGATATGCATAAAGCCATTAATTAAAGTCCAAGGAGGGGAGCAACCTGCTGAGTGAAAAAGAGCCGGAAACTCAGAGTTAGGAGTTCAAGAGACTGACTGCCAGCTACTGAATTAGGCAAACTTGACTTTGCTGATCTGAGCTGAAGCACAAATTAAAAGAGAAGTGCCAGGAAGGCCCATGCTTACAGGAAGCATCTCTGGCTAATATACCCCACAACGTGGAAAATGTCACTGGTTTGTCTAGACCTTCTGACGCAAAATGTGGTCTGTAGAATGGCAGCATTGGCAGAATCTGGAAACTGGGCAGAAATGCAGAATCTTAGGACCAGAATGCAATTGTATCTGGATTAAATTTTGGCCAAAATGGAGATGTGGTTGATATTTTTTTTCCTCTTCTCTCCTCTCCTCTTCCCTCTCTTTCCCTCGCCCCTCCCTGCCCTCTTCGCCTTTTACTGCAATTTATTTACTAAAGAAAAAAGGTAATTTTTCCTATAAAATCCTCCAGTTTGGATTTTGCTGATTATCCCCATGATGTCAATTAACATGTTCTCTTGTTCCCTGTATTTGCTACAAATGGGTAGTTAGACCTAGAGCAAAGATTGGCAAACTTCTTCTATAAAGGGTCAGATAGTAAATATTTTCACATTTGCTCTGTCACAGCTATTCAAATGTGCCTGTAAGGCAAAAGCAATCACAGACAATATATAAGCGAATGCAGGTGGTTGTGTTCCAATAAAGCTTTATTTACAAAAACAGCAGGTTAGATTGGCCTGAGGACTATAGTTTGCCCACTTCTAATCTAGGGGCTTGATCAGATACAGATTCAAGCTTTTAGCAAGTATACTTCATAGATAGGCAAGTATACTTCCACAAAGAGGCATATAATCTGGCTGCGCCTCTTTTTATGATGTTGGCAGTCACTGGTGATCACGTCTAAATCGATTATTTCATTAGAGGCTACAAAATGGCAATAATTTTTATTCCTTTTGCACTTATGAGCTGAAGCAGTTCCACAGTGAGAAATTCCACCTTCATTGATTTAGTTACCCCAGGATAGAATTCAG
>NW_011888782.1:12550526-12587830 GCF_000151845.1 Pteropus vampyrus
CCACAAATTTATAATATCAGAGAAGGAGACCAAAGCATTCTTCGAAGGAGAATTGATTTTACTTCTTAACCAAGCTGAAAGTAAGGATGAATCTATGCCCGCTTTGTGCTCCCTCACCCATGCTCCCTGAACACCCTCGACCACCCCATCCATCCCTGCCTTTACTTCCCCAGACCAAGACCAGGAGGTAGGCGCTCTAATGAGAGACGCTGCCACCATATAGAGGAAGGCAGGCAAAGTTGTGGGGTAGGCAGCGGAGGGGACAATTTAACAAAAGGAAATCTCTTTTCTATCGGGAGAGAAAAGAAAGACGGCAAGGAAAGGATGCAAAACTGAAAACCCGAGTCATAAAAGAAAATGATTCACTTTAAGGATGTGCACTGATGGAAAATCACTGAGCAGGGGAAGCACCGCAGCCGCCTTTGTGCCTCAGGCGGTGTGCAGCTGGCATTTTCAGCTCTTAAAGCTAGGATTTCTGTTAAAATACATTTCTCTTCAAGCTGGGTTATTCTGAATATCAGTTTAATAAGAATATAAAGACCTAGCAACATGCAATCTTTTTGTGGGAGATTTGAACTTCTGCCTTTTTAAAATATATCTATTGGTATTCATGATACAATATAGAAATATAAAATAAATATCTGAGGTCCCCTCCATTTCTGTCTTGATCTCCCCTAGCTTGGTTTCTTGGCCTTATTTGCCAGCACGACCCATAAAAGAAATTTTGCTTTCTAATCTCTGATGAGGTATGGTTTATGTTTATGTTTTCTTTACCTCCCGTTTCGTTTTTTCTTTTTTCTTTTTCCCCCATCTCCTGTGTGTATGTGCACCACGGACGTAAGGCAACTAAGCAAAAACATACTGTCTGCATTCTTAACAAAGAATCCATTAAATTGCCTAACGAGTAAGGCAAAAGAAACCTTGAAGAACAAGGCCATTGGAAGCATGGCTGTGTCAAAATTTAAGCACATGATGAAACTTAAAAATTATATAAAATTGGAGTAGGACCGAGCATCTTTACCCAGGCGGGCCAGCATTGCTTGGGTCTTGGGTCTTTCAGAGACAGGTGAATGGGAGCTTGTAACTACCTCCAAGGCCTGTATTAAAATGGCTGCTGACCAGGACAAAGGGATTTCCTGTCACCAAGTTGTATTAAACAGGGGTAAACAATTTTCATTCTCTCTGGTTGAGTTGACCTCCTTGTGATTTAGTTTCTCTATGTATGAATAGAAATATTTACTAGCACCGGAAGCTGCCTAAAATGGTAGAATGTCAAAGATGGATAGTCCATTCCACCCTCATAGGTGATAAAAATCATGGCCTCAGATGATTAAATCACTTGTTCAGAGTGGCAAAGTTCAACTTGGAGGCTTGTTGAAGAATATGCTAATAAAAGATTGAGCTAGGTTTCTCTAAAAAGGAGATATATATATGTGTGTGTGTGTATATATATATATATATAATATATACATACATATATATATATAATATATATATACACACACACACATATATATACACACACACATATATGTGTATATATATTATATATTATATATTACATATATATACATATATATACATATATTATATGTATATGTATAATTCCATATATTATATATGTAATATATTCATATACATATATTATATGTATATGTATATATACATATACATATATTATATGTATAATTCCATATATTATATATGTAAGTATATATTATATATTACATATATAATATATGGAATTATACAATTACATATATAATATATGTAAATAATAGTATTGAGTCTTAGGAAAACATTCAATAATACAGAAAGAGCTTTCTGTAGGTCTTCTTGAGATGGTGGGCTTCAGAAATAAAGGTAAAAAATTAGAAGCAAAGACATATCCTTGATTTTACGTCTTAAGCAGTACTGTGGTCTGAATGTTTGTGTCCTCCAAATTCACATGTTGAAACCTAATCCCCAAGGCGATGGCATTAGGAGGGGGAACCTTTGGAGGGTGCTTACGCCATAAGGATGGAACCCTTATAAAAAGTACCTTTATAACAGAGGCCCAAGAGAGCTCTCTTGCCTCCTCCATGTAAAGATACAATAAGAAGTAAGTGGTCTACAACCCAGAAGAGAATCCTCTCCAGACCCAACCATGCTGGAACCCCGTTCATGCTGGCACCCGATTTTGGACTTCGGGCTTCCAAAAACTGTGAGCTATACATTTCTGTTGTTTATAAACACCCCAGTTTATGGTATTTTTGTTATAGCAGCCCAGATGGAATAAGACAAACAATGATAATATCCTTTAATAGAGGGTAGAGCTTAAAGGACAAAGCAAAGGAGGTTTAAAACTTAACTCTAATGATGTGTTTTTGTTAGCCAAAGAAGCATCCCTATATGTAGAATACCGTACCTTTTTAATTTCAGATTTCAAATTACAAGGGTTACTCTGCTGGCTGAAGAGGGATTTCTTGAATCTCTCTATAACCCTTCTTTTCAAATTGTGGTGCAAAGCTGGAGGAAGCTGCATAAAATGAGAAAACAATCATTATAAGCAAATTGTTAATGCTGCACAGCCGACTCCTGGGAAGCATTTACTGAGGGTCAGTGTAACAATATTCGCTCAATAGGACTAAATAAGAATTTAAATTCTACTCCATATAGCATGACTTGATGTTATAATTTTTCATTCTATCATCCAGAAAAAAATATATTACACTGCTCTCTTTCAAAAGGCTGCTTAATTTATCTTATTGTTCTTTCATTTTATTGATACTGTTTTTCACATAACAACTAAATGATATTAATTATATGACATTAATTGCACATATAATTATATTAATTGCACATATAAACTGATTTTTGTAAAGAAAAGACGATGGGAAGGATGCATTCTCTCAGATGTTTAGGTGTTTGGGTCATGCCCGCAAGCTAAACATTTGTGTCATGTTTTTGTCGTGCCCGCAAGATAAAACCATGCTAAACAATCTAACTATGGCCGTTGTCCTGAAGTAGCTGATATTCTGGACCAGGAAGCACATATCTGCATTAGTACATAGTCAGATGCCTGCAGATGAGCACTCCTAAATACACGGCTGGAGAAAAATCAGTTTGTGGGGACCAATCTTATCAAGAAGAAGGAGAGAATTAATCAATATATATTAGGGCAAGGCCAGGATGAGTTAGATTTAATAAGTAGTAGGAAGTCACTGCAGAATCTTAGAAAATATGGTGATTAGATAAAAATAGGGATTGAAAAAATTGATTTTGTAGTTGGTACTCTGCAGGTTGGATTTATACAAGGAAACCAAAGGTTGTAAAAATCACACAGAGGGATAAAGTGAAGTTTGGGAGAAAGACAACAGAGAAAATAGAGTCAAGATGATAAGGAGTCTCAGAGTGGAAATGAGGGTTGCTTTGTTTAAAATATAGAGAGGACTTGGAAGGAGAGCAAAAAGGAACCAGTAAGGGGGGGAAAAAAAAAGGCTAAGTGGGAAGGAAAATGTGTTAGTAGGTACTTTCAAGATTTAAAAAAAAAAAAAAAAATAGAGTTCAAAGCTCAGATCGAAAGAAAGAGAAATTGAGTAGACAATTATTACACCACCTAACTCCACTTTTCTATCCTCTTACTGTTTTGGTTTGGTGCCATGTGACTACTTGCAGCCAATAAAAATGATGTGTGTCACTCTGAGAAAGAGGCCATTCAAAGCCAGTGTTCTTCCTCATTCGTGCCCTCCGGTGGGGCAAGGAGCTTGGAGTCCGCCTGTTCCAGATGGCAGAGCCACAAGATGAAGGACAGCTACCCGACTATCCAACTTTAGCCCAGTGAGAAATAAACCTCTATTGTGTTCAGGGTGTATCTGTTAGTACAGTATAACTCACCATATCTTGACTAATACAAGAAACACCTATTACTCAAGTTTCATTTCATGAAATGGGGATATATAAAACGCAATAGTAGAGCAATAAACCGAGTCTACGTGGGCTCACAACTGCTGATTTTATAGCAAAGAAAAACTGTTCATCAGCCCCAACACAATAGAATACAGAACCCATTATGAAGCACTGTAATGGTATAAAATAACAATGCACAATCAAAAAAGGTTTTTAAAATGTTAGCCAGTCCTTTGACTTTGCTTGAGCCAAAGCAAGTTTAATTACAGAAGTAAAACGAGAGATTCTGAAGTCTATCAATGTACTTTGAAAGGTTTTGTGGGTTGACAGCACGGAACCCTACTGATCTCTTTTTACATCAATATCGATCCAATATGATCCAGATGTGTTTACTATCTCCTAACCCCAGCCATAAGTCACAATTAATGCCATCATTTCACATGGAATGAAAAGAGGAAATTAAGAAATATGGAGAGAGACAGAGACAGGGAGATTTCTCAGCATTAATGTGCAAATAGTGGAAGACAGATGAGAAAGAAAATGAGTGTATTAAAATACATGTGCGCGAGAGATTAGCAAATTTAACTTAGAGTAGGACCAGACAATGAAGTGGAGGGACATGTGCAAGTGGGTGATGGGTTAGGGTACAGAAGGGATGGGAAAGTGCCTGGAGATACCTTTTTGGATTTGATAATTCCCTATGGTTACAGAAGTTGCCACTTCCCTAAATCAAACACCAGAGGGCAGTGCTGGCCAAGGATCATCTAGTTGTTGCTGAGCATGATTGCAACTGTCAAAGAGAAAGGCAGCAAGCCCTTTCTCATCTACCTAATTGTCCGTTATGGCAAACTTTTGAAGATATGAAGTATCGGTGTGTCCATACATTCCTTCAGAGGTGACTTACCCCAGTATCAGCAGCTATTGGTATCAGATAACCAATTCAGATATTCTTAAAATTCTTGGTATTCACTTAACTTGATAGGCCTCTAGTTAATTTAGAATATGTTTACTGAATTGATCCTCACAAAAACTTTCTTGAGTAAGTTAACATTCTGTCAACTTAAGGGTCGTACACAGGACAGTATTAGAAAGCTACTGTATCTAATTAGAATGTCACTATGGACAGCACCCCGTCTTTAAAGTTTTCATGGAAGAATTTAAAATTTTGCACAGAATGATGATTCATGCATAGTTTAACTGCATATGATATAAGTATAAAAAATATATAAAAACTATAATACTAAGAATATTAATACCTAGGATTTGTAGATGCAAGACACTATAGTGACTCCTTTATATGTAGTATGCCACCTTTTCCCCTACAACAAATTTATAAAGCTGGTATAATTTTACAGGTGAGAAAATCAGAGCTTAAAGACATCATGTAACATCAAGGATACTTTCTGACTCTGTGAGTCTTTTAGCACAACTATTATTCTAGAGCAAACACCACCACCACTAGCATTACTATAGTACAGCGCTTTATAGTTTATGAATATTTCACATACTTTATTTTCTTTATCACAATAGTCCCATAAGCAGCCTGAATTCTGCTGATAAAGAAAGTGATTCTAGAAAAGATAATGACTCTCTCAACATCACATCTAAAAGCTTGATTTTTGTTGTTTTTTATAATACCAAAGTAACAGAAGAAAAAGTAAAATCTGATATGTATGTTTTATAGTATGTTTTCTCAAACTTGAATAATATATGAATTCTTTCTAAAGGACAACATTCTCTAGTATCTCCAAGAATACATTGGCAGACCATTAGTTGTCATGGGGCTCTGTTTGATAGTAACTTAGTATCTTTTTTATAATAATAATAAAAAATATATATATTTTGACATATTACTGCTTAAGAGATTTTCCTAAATGCTCAAGTAAAATGTTCAAAGCTTATCATCAAAATAAATATACAAAAGGCAAAACTTCTCTTAGAATTTACAAATTCTAAAAACCCAAGTCCACTTAAGAAACACAGCTTTACCCTAAATTCTATTTAATCTGTCACCCTTGCCATTAGGAACCAGGAGATTGAGATAAGAGAGGTATGGATAGTTCTATTTTTATCTATCACCACTGCTGAAAAAAATGGTATGTTTAACTGATGACAGTCGGTAGTATAACTTTCATCTGAGGACAGCACACTGCTATTCCCAACCACATATTTTTGTTCTGTTGGCAACAACTGTGGTTGTTAAGAAGTGGCGTCTGAAGGAGCTCCAATCAAACTGCCTGTCTGTTCTCTAGGAAACAGATGTTTAATTTTTTAAAGTTGCTATATGCTGATTTTCAAAGCATTTATTTAACAAAATAATCAGATCCTAAGTATAATCTAAAGCTAAAGTCGGCTACACAGGTCTTACCTAACCAATAACACATAAAAACTCATACTACAAGGTAACTTATATACTTTGGTCATCTGATATGCCCAAAGACTGATTTTGGTTTCCAGCAATAGAAAGGAATCACTGATTTTATTCTCAATTTGCTGGTCTTAAGATTACCATCTTGGATTTGATAAAAACAGATGTCAAATCAGTGAAGGCAGGGTAAAGATTTTAACATCCTGCCTTTTAAAATGGTTGCTTTTAGACGATTTCTACAGATCTGTCTCCATGGAAACTGGATAGAAAAGGCCACCAGCAGCCAAAAGTAAGCAGTTTCCCCCGTAAGGTCATCTGTTGGTTGTGAGGAAGGATCTGGCCCTGCAAATCAGGTCAGCTGCTACAGCATAAGTCTGTGAGAGATTGACTAGTAAATAAATACGTGAACAGGAAAGGTTTTCGTTAATTTGCTTGTTTTGTCAACTTGGTTTTACTTTTAGCAGTTTTCCTTTACAATTAACAGAGAGAGAATACTGATCTTGGTCTTTAACCTACAGCAAATACACTGGTTTAATGTTTAGACATTAAATGTTTGCATTTCTCTCCTGTATTTGAAAGGCACTGACTTTGGTTAGCACTATAATTTAAAGTTCCCCAAAGAGGAATCATTCTTTACTATGTGCAAAGTCATCAACTTTAAAGTATTCTGGAAATACATTTTAAAAACTGCAATAGTTATACATGAACTTGTAGCAAGGAATTCCATCTTGCCAAAAACTGTGAAGTCATTTGTTATGCTGCCAGTGTAAGAGCATAATAGTAAGACATTCATAATAGTTTCATTCCTACTTTAAAATACTTTGAAATCCAATAAAAAAAATGGAATACATCCATTAAGAAGCTTTTTTATTATATAAAACTTAGCAAGACAGGCATACGAACACTATATTTAAATGTGAAAGGATATTTTCTCTCAATTTAGTAATCATTGAGGTAACCAATAAGCTATTTCCATAACACTAGAGTTAAGAATACTTTCCCCATAGTTCTATATCAGTATTTAAATGGAACTGCAATTTTGAATATAATATCTTTATTCAGTAGAGATAGGGCAGATTATATTTTGGTTTATTAAGCAAGTTTCTCTCCTCTACCCCCATATTTCCTTGTATTCCTTCACCCTCTTTCACTTAACCAGGAAAAAAAAATTCTATGTGATTGCCTAAGAGAATAGCTGACAGCAGAAAATGAAAATGTGATCTATTTAAGACTCTCGAGTCTCAGAAAGCTAGCCCTCAGAGTGACAGCATGCATTATCCCATGCCATTTTATATAAGGGATTTGAGCATCCAAGGATTTGGGTACCTACCAGGGGTCATGAAACCAATCCCCTGTGGATGCCAAGGGACTGTGGTTAGGTTTTGGGGGGGAGGGGGGTCAAAAGTGTTACATGAACTTTCAACTACACGGGACGACAGTGCCCTTAATCCCTGCATTGTTCAAGGGTCCACTCTCGGTCCTCAGCCCACTACAGTATTCATCAATCTGTATAACAGAAAATAAACTTTAGGTCCAGTAGACAAAAACATGAGTTGAGTTGCTGTTGCCACAGTGAAGAATCATAGCCTCTCACACAGTTTCTAGACTTAAGTCATTTCAAAGATCCAAAGCTGCTTAATGAGTGGGAAAGCTGGGGCCCCTTGAGAAAGGGCCTTGAAACACTATTAGGGACATACTGTAAACTTATCCCCAAGACTTCCCTAAAAAAACCAGCAGCCATTTCCTAGAGTAACTATTTACTGAGGAGGAGGAAGTACACAGCCTTTCTGGACCCTGGTTGTAAACTAACACTTATTCCTAGAGTTTTATAATGTCACTGGGACACACCAATTGAAATGGTCTTTTCAACCCAGCGTCCCCAGGATTTGTGAGTGGACACTACTTTCCTCTTCCTTTCCTGTAGTGAAGCTGCTTCAAAGGCCCAGCTCTGTCCCCACTTTCACCCCCACACTGAAGGCCCATTTACATTAAAATTTAGTTTTGGTTGGGAACTAACAATAGAAGCAGATTTGGGGGTTACAGGAAAAATATGACATGTTTGCTTTTTTTACCCTACTACCTCCCTAGTTCTGCTAAGCCGATGTGTCCCCAAATATATGTAGTTGGGAGGATAAGAACAAGTATTCACTCCAGTTGAAAATTCCACGGAGGAGTTCGTAACCAATATTAGCAGCAAACTTGTCTTTAAGATGAAAAGGAAATACTGACCTGCGTAATGTAGATGACTTTGTGCAGTTGAATTAAGATCTGCTGAATAGGATCACTGATCTGACGTACTTTCCTCTGGGACACAGCAATCCCTGCAGATGCTGTGGATGATAAAGTTTGCAGTTAGTCGACACTCTGGTTTTCTCTCTCAAAAGTGATGTTAGTGGAAAATGGGGTAAAATACTGAAAAAAAAATAAGCAAAGACCCTCATTCTACCAATGAGACATTATGCAGGGACCCTGTAACACTTCAATATTTTATAATATGCAATGCATGATTCCTTCCCTTTACTTTTCAGATTTCTAACTAACATAATGATGTTATCTGTCATAATATCTGAAAGACTTCTCTCGCGGAATTTTTGTCTGCAATTATATCAGGCTGCCACCAGGAGTCACTGGTGCCTTGGATACGGTGGCCATTGAAAAAGCTGTGCTTTAGATACGCGCAGTTGAAGCCTATCATGCTTTTAAGTTTTAAATTCATTTAATATTTTAAAACTAATTTTATTAAAACTACTAAATGTAAACACTGAATACACAATCTTACAGAACAAGGAAAAAAAACTCAAAATATAAAAAATTCTAATGAACAAAAGTTACTTAGAATTAAGTAATTTTCAAACCCTTGGTTATTACAAATTGTAATTTCACCTGGATTTCGGTCTAGGTCTAAACAAGACATATTTATAATTTATTCTGAATTCTCATCAGAGAGTCACATCACTTTCACAGTTTTAGGCTAGCTTGGTGTCAAATATTTCTTTATGGATATCTTTCTGAGTTCATTGAAAAATTCACACAAGAAATAATTTAGTTCTCGTTCATATATATTTAATACTTTGTTTAAATATTTAAAATGTAAAGGATCTATCTTTCTTAGGCACTGTGTCTAATTCCTTTTGAGCATCAATTACTTGACCATTAAGATGAGGTTTTATAAATTCCTCATAAAGTAAAAATATGAAGGTAAAGCAGAACAAATGAAGATATCTCTAAAATAGAAAATAGAGATCTGGAGGTATCGGCTCCAGCCTGTAGAGGTGGCCGAGTATACACCTGTCATATTTTCTACAGTGGTGCTTCCTGCAGAAATAATTCTTAAAATGCAACCATTTGTTTGTCTAGACCCAACCAAAAACTAGAGACCATGTGACATGGCCAAGCTGATGCTGCAACAGGAACATTTTCTGAAACTAAAGACCTTGGTTTTTGGTCACTTTTATGTTACCTATTTTATGTTTTTGGTACGTGGACTTAACATTTACAGGGAATGAGTTAAAGTCTCACAGCACGGCAGAGCGTTCTTAGATTTGTGATGACATTTTGAGTGGGATGTCACACGGGTTTGACTCTACCTTGCCACAAGAATGTGCTCATCTGTGGCCCTAGATACAAAAACAGAGATAGTTAGCTAGAATGCCTGTCTTCTGAATTAGTCAATTATGTAATGTAACTTAAAGTTGTTTGTCTTAAGACCCTTTAACCACGCTCTCTCAATCCCAGTACAGTCTTGACTTTTGAAAATAGTTTTGATCGCTTACTCTCTAAAAAATAAATTTAAAAACATTTAACTATGCTTGTCCATTGTAAAACAAGCAAACAAACATAAAAATAACCTAAATATTACAGCAGAGGCTGGCGGCTCCCTGGAACCACTGCCCATCAGCCTACTCCCCGGAAGTAACCTCTGATATCAGCTTGGTGTGTTGCTGTCCAGTCACTTTTCTATCCATTTACGTGTATAAGTGTGAACTCCAGAGCAGTATTTTTTAAACTGTGGTTGAGTCCTGAAATCAGTTTAATGCGTCATGAACAGCATTTGAAAAATGGGATGGAATGAAATAGAGTAGAATAGAAAAAATGTCAGAGTGCACAGTATGTAGTAAGAAAATCCACTCATCCGAGACATAAAATATGTTTCTTAAAATGTGAAGACCATTTCCAAAAGAGTTTGAAAGCTACTATCATAGAAAATCTATAGTATTACCTCATGTTTTCTTTTTCTCTTTTTAAATAAATGATGACACATCGTAAGGCTATTTTACAATTGTTTTCCTCAGTTTATCATGGAGATTCTTTTTTTTTTTTTTGCACACACACATAGTTCTAGCTCATTCTTTATAACCACTATTGAACAGAACTTACTACGTGTTCTGTATGCATTAGAATTTACTTAGCCACTTCTGTCTTAATAGGCGCTTAGTTTACTTTCAATTTTTCATAATTGTAAATGATGCTGCGGTGAGTATACACATGCATGCTTTGTTGTGCATAAGTATAAGAGGTCTTTTAGGGTAGACAGGAAAAATTAAATATCAGCAGGGCCCTCGGATGTTCATACTTCTTATTCTAATAAAAAGATTTTAAAGTGGCTGAATCAATTTGCCCTCTGACCAAAAGAGAATCTATTTTTCTAAACTTTGATCAACACTATATATTATCAAACTTTTCAATTTTTCAATCTGATTTTGTTTTATTTTTCATTCATCTGAAGTCTGGTGAAGTTATTGTACTTCTTCGGTAAATTTCCTGTTTGCGTCCCATGCTTCTTTCTCCTTATTGATTTGTAGGTGCTCCTTAGGCAGCCCGAATACTTATCCTTTTATTGCATTTTATATGTTAAAAGTATTTTCACCTAATCTGTTACTTCTCCTCAATGTAAAGGGCATTTCCCATCCTCCACAGCTAGGCTAACGGTAATTTTTAGTCTCAGGCACCACCAGAACACTCACTCAGGTACCTGCTGCTGCTGTATCATGGAGAGATAGGATTCCATGATCAGTTCGGCACTCCTGAAGTGCTCTGAAAAAAGTTACTGAGATGTGAATAATTACATAAGTTAGTATTGGGGAGGAAAAAGAGATTCAAAACTGGCAATGATTGGGAGGGATTCTGGCTGTAACATTTGCAAACCCTCTTGATTTCTTGAACAATTTCAGCTAACCCTGGGTATAGGAACGATTATTTCTTCTTATGTGCCTGATCAAATCCTTACAATTATTTATATTCCTCCACCCCAAAATGTATATTTATTTAGCCCTTAACAATTTTAGTAAAACAAAACTGATAAAAATCCAAATAGATATCTTTTAATTTTTATTTTTTTTAACTACCAAGTTCATGGCAAGTGTTAGATATATAATTTTGAGTTTTAAATTATTTTTGCTCAATAAACATTTCAGATTAGCATACTGAAAATACTATGCATCCTAACTTCACACACACAAAAAGCATCACATATTTACACTGACAATTTTATCCTAAGGATAATTTTATTAAAACAATTTTCCCTCAAAAAGACATCACAGGAGCTGATCATATTTCAATGTCAGTCATACGTAGTACACCCATGATTCATATTTATATGGCTCCTACTACAAAAGAAAGATAGACAGTATTTGGTCTTATTAAAACGTAAATATAATCTAAGTTTCAAATTAGAACACTTAGTATTTCTTTAATAGTTTTAAATGAATTTAATTATTGTTTTAAAACTTAGATGGAAACTACAAAATTTCCTGCAAGAGGCTATTTACTTAAAAGTGTCAAAAAATAATTATTTTTGCTTACTTATTCTGTGGCATTAAACAGCTATTCTTCCCCTCAAGGTGGTGCGGAGGAAGATCAGGGGGAGGCCAGTGTTTTTTAAGCAGGAATTTAGGTGAGACTCTGGGAAAGGTTTTACACATTTAGCCTCACCTAATCCTCACAACCATTCTGAAGGGTAGTTTTTTTAAATCCTATCTTACAGATAAGGAGACTGAGATTAAGGAAATTGCCCAAAAAAGATCACAGAGCAAGTGAATGCTGGGACATGAAACCAAGCAGGCCCTAAAACACTGCACTGACACTCTAGACAAGATTTGAGGGGCCTCCGGTTCTTCTCTAACTCATCACTAGGAGTCTGTGAAATCATGGACAATTCCTCTGGTTACCTCAAAATATAGAATAATGTCTACACTCCTTCCTAGGCCTGAAATATTATTTCTCTTCTTAAAAGGGGTGCTATTTTTAACATGATGGTCTACCTATGCTTTCGAACATGTAATATATTTAATATTTTTGGAAATCATGTACATATATGCTTTATTATTCTGCTTTATCTCATGGCACATTGTAATACCAAGTTATCCTTGTGCTTTGAGACTTGATTTACATTATATATCCAGTCTACTAAAACTATAATTCACAATGCAAGTTCTGTAGCCATTGATTACTAATAATGGATTGAAAGATGGATTATACTGTATTTCCCCAGTTGACCAAGATATAGCGTCAACTTACTACTTTTCTAAATTCTCTCTGCTAAGAGTAAGGAATTTTTGAACAATGGAGAAGAAAAAATTTAGGGCCAGAGCTCCCTGAAGAAGTGAAAACTATTTTCCCTTTATGAATGGAACTAAAACATACATGGGCTTCTCTCCATTGGACCAACTTCCCTGTTGAAAGACAATACAACCTTTTAAATTTAAGTATGGTGAACAGATTCACTCTCACCTCTTTCCTGTACTTTCAAGTAAAATGAACGAAGTTTCTGAATTGTAGGTCAAATCTACAAATGTTCAGCAATCGATCCCTGTGCCCAGTGGTGTGTAAGGTGCCAAAAGTTAGCTAAAGGATGCTGCATTCACAAGAGGTTCATGGGAGGCCCATCCAGAGAATCACAGGATGGCAGGAATCTGCACCAAAGCCTCGGCTCCATTCACCTAATGAGTGATCAGGCTCCTTTCACTTCCCTTTCATTTGAATCTTCGGATACGAGCTAAAGGCTAAAGGAGCAAGGCTACTTTGAAACCCTTCTCTCTTGAATTCTGGCAGGCTTACCTTTACATAAGGCACCTTACATTCTGTTCAGGCTGTGTGTGTGTGTGTGTGTGTGTGTGTGTGTGTGTGTGTGTGTGCGCGCGCGCGCGCGTGAGTGAAGATTAGAGAGGGTTTCCCCAATTCTAAACGTACTATCTCTTTAGTTATTTCTATAACTAAAATATAACCTCAAGATTTTCAAAGTCAAAGTTTCTAGAAATGACTACACAATACACATGGCAAAATGCTGTGCAGAGAATTTCCTGCTGTATTATTTCTCACATTACTTGTGGCCTCCTGAGCCTCCCATTGTCAAAGATGCAGAATGCAAGGCCAGCATTTCCCCCAGTTGGAGTGGCAGAGAGGAACCAGGAACAGAGAGAATACATTCCTGGACTTTAAAAAGTGACCGTCTAAGCAGAAGGTAAAGAGATTCAAAAGAACTATCACTGAATAAACTCTTCTTCTTGCCCCTTCTTGATAAAATTAAGTTTCTCTGAGGAAGGGGGATGAGGAGAAAACGAAAAGCAAAGACATTCTCAGAAGAGACTCAAACTCCAGCTCACTTTGGGCAAAGTATGGGGTGCGGGCAGTCGGGTAGGAAGAGGTGGATGATGAAACTGTCTTTAAGCTTGGGGATTCAAGAGCAGTAAGGCTGTGTGCCCAGTTCCCACGAGGAACTCTGAGAGTCTCTAGCCATGTAGATGTTCCCTGCACCTTACAGCATGGGGTCACATGAGGCAGCAGAGATAACCTCCTGGACTGTCAGAGGCAAAGTGGCTCTCCTAAACTCCCCAGTCTCCAGGCCCAGAGAGGTGGGGAGCAGGAGACTAACCTGCTCAGGCCCCTGAGAAGGTGAGTTGACAGGGTAAGAGAGCTTGCCCTACAGACCCTATTGGTGTCTTGCCTTCACTCTAGGGAACACAGCCACTGGTGGAAACATGGGTGGGGAACTGGAAGTCGGGAGGGTTGTGTCATTTTTTGGATGCTAATGTGGGAGGGTAACCACACGCGATAATCAGATCAGATACCAGCACAGGTGGTCTCAAAGCCCCAGTACCTTGGCATTAAATTAATTAGCATTAAGTCCTTGGAACAAAAATATCGCCCAGGAAGAAAAGAGAAAGGCAACCCTCGGTTTGTCTGGCTTTAAGTCTGAGTGATAAAGAAATCACCAGCACACTGATATTTGCCTTTAGGCTAATTGATTATCTTTTCTGATATCTGGAAGGGGGCTCAATATAAAAATTAAGGTCAGAGTTGGAAACATATAGAAAGTCAAATTTTTTGTTCCTGAATGTGTGGCCTAAAAATAGCATATGCACTTAGTCTAGTCCACACAGCATGACTTCTCCACTGACTTATTTCTTATGCGATGCTACAACGACTAACCAACACATGCTGGTTATTCCTCCAGGTGGGTGCCATTTTTCCTGTGAAAGTTAACTATTGATGAAGCCCAGAATTCTCAGGAATAAAATATTGTGCTAAGAATATCACACGATGCTCAGTACTCTGAACGGAAAGACTAACCAATCAAACTAAAAAGAACAGAAAAAAGATCCAGTCCACCATTCAATTACCTGAACAATAAAAATTTATCCCAATCATAAAAACTAGGCAAAATAATCATTGCTTAATTCTCTGACATCATGCTAGCTACAGAATTTTCTAATTACCCCATTTAATCCTAATCTAATACTTTTGGGTAATGTCCCAGAATATTTAACTAACAATCCTCACTAACAAAGGTGTAGGCAGTTTACAGCCTGTAACACTGGCGATTAACCTGCAGAAATTGGCATATTGGTATGATTTTATAGGCCAATCAAGAAGTTAATCACAAAATATATGGTTTTATTGCCCTGTAGAAATTTCACCAGTTTTATGCTTAATTAAGCAATACAATTTCAGTTTTTCTTTCTTGACTAACTATATAAACCCCTGCTTTTTAAATGCTCTGGGAAACAGCTCTTTTATCCTCTATCTGGTTCCATCATTAATGAGTTAAATAAAATCAGGATGCTTGCTAAAGAATAACTTTAAGAATTGTGCTTTTGCACTCCAATGTGTGTTTTTTTTTAAAGTAGTTACGTAAATAAAAATGTTAATTAATTCACTATCTAAAATATCCCCAATAATCTATGGACTCAGTAGTGAGGAATGTCAGTTACACACGGGTGAGATCTCGGCTGGAGGACAGGCTGGTGGCCTAGCTAAAAGAAAGAGGTCAATTGCCTCTTTCTCTTTAGTACTGACTAACCTGTCATCATATTCAATACTTAAATTACTGTATGATGACAATTCAAAGGATAGTTGAATATACTCTGAAACTATTATTTTTTTAATTCCATTATAATAATAATGGTGATTTGGAATTTAAGAGCCTTGTTTTTCTCTTGACTCAGTTATTTTGAAAACTGTGCTACCATCATCCCCCAAGACACACTGACCTCCTTTGATCCCTACCAGAGCTTAGTGTGACCTTTTTCCCCTCCTTCTATGTAGCCTTTCCCCCAGGGCAGAAACCCTTGGGGCAGGGTTGTGAGTTGTTATTTAACAGCTGATATGCAGTTTACACTTGGTCTTGGAGTGGGACCATCAGTAACTTTTGTGAGTCTGAATATTTCTTTGCAAAGACATTATCCTATAAAGAATATGGAGAGAGAAAAAAAGTCTACATCTCCAGGCAGCATCTTCTTGAGAACTGGTCCACACTTCCTCAGTGCCTCCCTTAGCATGAAGAATTAGGAAGCAAATTATCATTGGTTAAAAAAAAAAAGTCTCTCACCGCTCCCCCAATATGAAGTATAACATTAAAATGCCATTGTTTCTTCATTTGTTAAGTAATTAGAAGATGACTAATGCAGTTGTTCTCAATAGGAAGGATAAACAAGAATTAACACAGTGGCAGGTCTGCATCCTGTTACTCAATAAGTAGTTTTCAAGGACCTGATCTCAGAGGAAATGCTTGAGATAAATGCAAACTTTACTAAGGATGCTTATAATCTGGGAAATATACTTAGTATATCTGAATTCCAACAAACGATATAGAAAAGTATAGAATTATATGCCAAATTACATGGTAGAGGCTAGTATAAGTTTTGATAAAAATCTGGTGAGCACATTTTTATATGCTAAAAGAATTGCTAGGCAATAATATGAAAGAAGGCATGTACTCAAAATCACTTTGACAATTATGAAATTCAGGATCAGGTACTTTATGTTAAGAACCAATTTGCAAATAAGCTACTGAAAGTTGCTCATAATAAGAACGACTAGAATATTAGCTGTGCTCTCTGGAATATTTGGATGAGACGCTGACTACTTTATTTAGATCTGACCTTTATGAACAAAAGACAAGTATAAAAATAGATTCTCTGTCATCTAGTAAGAAAACAAAATTAAGAGCCTCGAAATTGTGAAGCAACAATTTCTAGCCAAAATGCAGAGCATAAGAATTTCCATACATTAGTTCAGTGCCTGGGTGTTAGCTGCTGAAAATGAAAAAGTGAGTAACAGAGGGGAAAATGTCAGTGTCAATCCAGAAATTAGGCCATACTCTTAGTTGGCATCAATTTGCACTTTAAATTTGAGTTTGACTGACACTCCCCGAAATTTACATTTGACTCACACTGATAGCATCCATAACATTAAAATATACTCTGTGTATTGACAAAGAATACATTTCTTATAACATGTTTTGGTATGATTTAATTTTCACATAAATAGGACACCATTTCCCCTACCTCAACAAGAAAGGGCTGTTTCTTATTTATGGACAACAGATCCTAGACTCTTTTTTTCTCAAAAAGATCCGGTTGTTTGATTAATTCATTTGACTCTGTTGACACCAGAACCAATCAATTATTTATAAAAACTGAGTTTTCCGAGGCATGGGGCACAGTATAATTTTCCACAGTAAGTAGATCAGGTATGAAAAGTATTTTTTTTCCAATTTTCTTTTCTCTCTATTGATTATACCTAGGTTACATTTCAGTGTGGAGTAAGTATGGTACACCATTTCTCAAATACTAGCTAATATGCTTTTATAACAAAGAAAGCAGACCTCAGAAAAGCAGATATCAATATCTACTAAGAAAATAATAATGTTTTCTTGCTTAGATTTGCATTTATTTTTATAGTTGCAAGTGATACTACACTGGCTTCCCATTTGTAGCAATAACTTTCCTTTAAATAAATTTAAGTTCAGAAAGTGAGTCAAATAAAATAAACATATATAAAGAAAATAGTAGTACAGATGGTCTCAAGTATGGCCAAATTTTTGCAACAATAATCTACAAGTGACTAAAGTTAGGGAACTAGAGCTAAAAAAATTAACATGTTTAAAATATTTATTCATTCACTGATTTCATGTTAATTACTATTAATATTTTCATCCGTGTAATATAGGAATTATTAAATTTTTATTTCTGTTGACAGCGAACTACAACCTATTATTTAACCTAAAGGATGTATATAAAATAAATTATTGACTCAATTTAATTAGTATTAAAAGACAGAATAAGAGGTCTTATAATTGTGTTAACTTGAAATGATTCCATGGTTATCTATTCTACAGGAGTTTGGAGGTGTATTAAATACTGCTGTATCATCACACTACGAACCTAGAATTCTACATTTTAGGAGTACCACATAAGATATAATACAGCCACTTGGCACTCTAAAATAATAGTTCTCACCCTTTCTTCTGCCATAGCACATAGAAAATGATGTTCATATACTAGATATAGTCCTGGGGGTATACCCAGGTTATAATGAAAATCTCCCCTCTCTGATAATTTTTTTCCAGAACATTTAGGCAATACAGGGCTGCAGCTGTTGGTTATACATAATTTCCACCATGTTCTTTTTTATCCAAGAAAGCTAAATCAAATTTTAAATAAAAAATACACTAATACAATCTGCTTATTTTTTAAAATAAATCATTCATACATTTCAGGGCTTTAGGTAAGGAATACCTAAAGCATAACTCACAAATGATCAGACCAACAGTGTCTCATGATACTTTTTTATTCTCTCAGTTAGGCTAGAGATACAGAGGTGACAAATGAAATGAAGTGTGATTTGCAGATGAAGTAACCTAAGTGGACAGGGCTGGTACCAGTTATTTGTGATTTGATAAAGCAACCAATAGTCCAAATTTACCTGTAACACTTTAAAAAGTTTGACTCTTATAATATGCAGAAAAACAGCTTTGCATTAAGATGGAGAAAAATATATTTTTTTTTACTCAAAAACAGAAACCTCTTACCTACCACAGGTAATAACCCCAAACTTCTCATATGCATTAATGCATTCTATATTATCTTCTTTATGGATAAACTTTAGCATTCACTGACAACATTTAAAAATGCTATACTATATTCTGTTTTAAATAAAAAAATATGAATCAAGTGAATTTATAAGAATTGAACGGTATAACAAACTGTAGGTCTAAGAAATATATTACATGTAAACTGTGCCATAATGTAAATAGTTTGTATAAAGGTCCAAAGATCTGATCAATTTCACTGACAAAAAGTCAAATCTTAAACTGGGCTAATTCAATATGCCCTTTAGAAAAAGATATTCTTATTATGAATTACAACAGACTACGAATTGCTTACATATATATGTGTGTGTTCTGTTCTTGCTGTTATAAAATCAATCAACAACAATTGTTTTAGCTTCATGATTATGTTATGAACTTACCTTATAACAAAATAGCAGGAGTAGAGCACAGTCAACATGATAGCTTTGGATATCTTAATAACAAAGCCATTTTTTTTTTACATCTATGTTGACAGTATAAATAGCCCCAAACTGTCAATAACTCATCCAAAGCAAATTTAATAAATATGGAGGCATGGACTAATATTACAGTAAAGCAAATTACATCACCTTTGTTCACTATATGTGTTAACTCTACAAAAATATGTAGATTAAGGAATTTAAAGTGAAAATAGCATTAGATAATAATTCCAAATTAACCAAAGTGGTAAAATAGAACTTGATACTCAAGAGTCATATACTCATACATATGTTAAAAGCAAAATCACTTAACTCCTGAATTGTCCAGGGTTAGCTAACAATTTTACTATTATCATTGTACTTTAGTCCTCTTTAATAGAAATTAGAAACTAATTAACAGACTCCACAAACCATTATTATAAACGTTTGTTTTAAGAATCCATAATTTTTGAATTATTAAAGAAATAATATGGTATAATATGTTTTAGTTAAATATAAATAGAAATAATCACAAAAGAACTATCTGTGTCAGAGTAAAACAGATAAAAAAAAGATGTGCTCCAGTCTCTTGTACCATATAAGTCTAGAGCTTACATAAATATGTATGGAAAACATAGTTACTATTTTTTTGTTAGTAGGTATGTACTTTAAGCATCAATGGTTCAACTGGTTAACATTTCCACCAAAGTAGAAGTGCAAATTTTAGAACATTCTATAATATTTCTATCAAATAAGTGAACACAGAAAGTATTTCGATACTCTTAAATGCCAAACTAATAATGGTAGACAAACAAAACAAAATTCTCCTGCTGTTTATAGTAAAATTACCTCCCAAGCATCATTCAAGACATTTCAGGCCCAACTATAATTCTGTGTTTGCCCATTGTGTGCTTGACATCAACTTGATCTAATAAGTACTACCATGATCTTTGAGATTGCGAAGAATCACAGCAGGAAGGCTGTGGGACTGCCACCCCGTCACTAACTCGGCCTCTAGCTCCTTAACGTGGGCCCTGAGCATGAGGGGTGGCACTTTCAGAAGCAGGTCAAGAGGCAGCAAAGCTGAAGAAATAAAAGGGGGAAATATAAAACTATAACATAAATTACATTGAATTTCAGGGAGGCATACATGATTTCATTGCTGCCAACATTAAATTACCTGGTCTTGGTCTTGATCCTATTCCACCAGTGAAGTCCCTGAAAACAGAATTAGGAGCCATTAGAATGTTGGATTTGACCAACATTTACTGAAAGGCTACATCCTGCTATGGTTTAGTTTATAAAATTACATAAAGGTTATTTTCCCTCAAGACACTCAAGAGTTCAATAAAAAAAGGAAATAAACATATTTAAACCCAGAGCAGAACTGACATTCCATTGGCCAATGGAAGAACCTTATTCCATCATAGTTACTTGTAAACTTTAATAATAATTAAGAGCCTAAATCTTAGTGCCTTCAATGTTTTTCTGGTTACACTTAAAATAAAAATACTGGTTTTGTATTTAAAAGAAATATATTTAAATTTTTCCATGTATTATTTTTCTATGCTTTGTTCCTGCTGTCTTAAAAAAGAAATGATATGTCTTCCTATGAAATGAGATGATTTTTGCATTTAAGAGGATTGTATTTTTCCTAAAGTTTCTGGTATTATTAAACATCACTTGTTTGCCCAGCTCTAAAATTCTAGATTTCTGGACTGTTTTGCAAGTTGGTCTTGGTGCTTTCCACCCAGTGGAAGTGGCCTAAAACCCCACCAAGGACAGCCATAAATAACCTTCGACCTTGTTTTGGCACTAAAACTTAGAGCCAATTTCTTAACAGTTTTTTTTAATAAAATAAGAAACATCTGAGCTTTGAAAGTTATAAGAACCATACTTTAATTTAATACAAATCAACAAAAATATATACATCTACCACATATAAGGCACATGATAGTCATTTGCTGAGTCTGACTAAATATAGGTATTCGAACACAAATAAACATGGCTGATAATTCTCTTACCCCAACTCTTTCATTTTAATCATAGAAATTTTGATACATACCTGCAATATATACCTAAGTTATGACGCATAACAAAATCGGCACTCATTACCTACCACCTAACTTAAATACTAGAATAATACTACATCCAACTGTGAGTTCCTTCTCTACCTTTTTCCATTCCTCCTAACACCCCACTAAGCCGGCCTTCTCTCGATCCCATTATTTTTTCTGTCCCATTCCCAGTTCAAGTTTCCAGAGCCTGCCTTGCACAGTTAATACGATCTCCTCAGCCTTGGGATGACGGGCATGTTTAAAGAAAGAAAAGGGATGGCTCCTGCCTTCAGACAGTTCAAAGAGGAACACCATCTCAGCACAGCCCGTATGGGTACAGGCCGCCTCAGGGCTGAGCTGAGGAGCACAGCACATGTTCCAGCACCTCGTATCCTTGCACGCATGCTGTACCCGAGCAAGTGCAGATGAATAACCCTGTCCCTTAGGCTTCTAAACAAGTTCAGCACTGTTCAGTAGAAATATAATGCAAACCACAAACATAAGCTAAAATTTTCTGGTAGCCACATTTTAAATAGTGGAAATAAAAAAGTGAAATTAATTTTTAAAATATATTTTACCAAATAGACTCAAAATATTATCGTTTCAACATGTACTAAATATAAAAATTGATGAGATATTTTACATTCAGTTTTGTATTTAGATTACTATTAATATGAAATTTAAAATTCAGTTCCTCGGTTATACAAGCTACATTTCAACTGCTCAAGAGTCACACGTGGCCAGTGGCCTCCATATTCGACAGTGCATTCCAGACCCTTCCTTAGTAGGTGCTGGTCATTGTCATCATAAACGCTGACCGAGGCTAAAGTCATGCCATATAGCTATACAATACCTCATGGACTCTGCTATCTTAAAAGTTAAATTAAAATGTAACTTTTAGAAGTCTTTTATTCAAAAGTTTGTGGGTGCTCTTGATAGCTGATAACCATTCACATGCCAAGTTAACTAGATGACAATGCTAGTTGTCCCGAAAAATCCAAAATTTCCAACATTTTTACATATTAAAAAATGTGCTAGTGGTTTACATGAACTAGACCACCCTGATCGTGCTGATATGCTGCCCACTTTGCCACTCCTTTATATAATTCTAAATTCTTCTTTAGTAAACTTTAGGGAATTTTAAAAATAAATTAGTTAATTCAACAAATATTTACTAAGCACCCACTATGTATAGGCACTGTGCTAGATGCTGAAGATAGGATAGTAAAGAGAAGCAGTCCCTACAATACTGAACTTACACCCATAGCAGAAAAACAGTTAATTTCTCTGGAAATTATATCGCGGAATACAAGAAAACATAGTCATTTGAAATTTAAAAATAGTACGGACTCATTATAACCAGAAGGGACAGCTTTTAACTATACAGTTGTTGGGTCCACAGATGGGCAAAAGATTGGAATCAGGCAGAGCCTGAGGGAAGTCTGCCTCTAGACTGAACCAGATTGCATGTTTCTGTCCAGGAGAACATTATGGCTGCAGAGGATGATTTTCTCTGATAGTGCAAGCTGTAAAACAGAAATGGTCTAATAGGAAGAAAACATTCCAGAAATGTTTTATGGTGAAAAGGCTTAACATAATGAAGCTTGTGTCCTCTAAAAGTTTTGAAATGGGCATGGACCAACAGCATTACAGGCTAATGTAACAGAATTTGTGAGAGAAGTGGAGGTTCCAAAGGATTCTAAAATGACATCACTTTGGATCTGGTGAGACTTCACCTAGAATTCATAAACCAAAACAGAAGGTGAAGCACTGAACAGAGTGTTAGCCTACTTCCACCCCAAACCACTACAGGGAACATGGAAACTGGAGGTCATATTAGCTTCGTAACTTTTTAAATCAACTTCTCACTGACTTAATTCAAGTGCAAGGTAAATTATTTGGATGATTATTTTGTCAGAGGGCTCCTGGCTGTGAAGAAAATTTTATACTTCATAAAATTCTTTAAAATATGTATCTGAACCAAGAAAATATTTTCACTTTCATGGTAATTGCATCATTTAATTCAACTGGGAAAAGTAGTCAACGCTACTTAATGCTGATTAAAAGAAGAAATATGTAACCTTATGAAATGAGAGGCTTGGCTTACAACATTGGCTTACAATGCTTTCTGTGGCTAATGCAACCACACCATCTGAGCTAACTAGTATTTTACTGTTTGAAAGTCTCCTTCAGGTGATGATATTCATAAACAGGTCCTGTGTAAATAAATGACATTATGCAGGGTTGAGTTCTCCTGTTCAATAAGAGTTTTTCATCTATCTGCAGTGTTAATGGAGTTGGTGTCACTACAGGAAAGTGCCTTAGTGCCGCTGTGCCTCTCCACTTGTACACTCTAGTGACAGCTAGAAACAAATGAGCAATAAGCCAGAAAAGTTTAGGACTGTCACAGAAAAGAAACAATGTAGCCTTAGACCGTAACTCAAGATTGCTTGATTGTGGCATTGGCAGATAGGGCTGTGTTGAGCCTGTCAAGTAGTAACCAAGCAAAATTTATTAAACTTAAGTAAAACTAGATATTGATTATTCAAAAAAAAGGGGTGGCGGTAGAGAATATCTACGAGTCAAAATGAGCAAGACTTCTGCTAAAAGGAGGCAAGATCCATAGTTCCTAAGACTACATAAGGGTCTTTCTGATCACAGGTATGATACTAGATGGTTACAAACATACAAAATCATCTTTATGTACAGAGACTAGAGTCAGTTGCACATCCCTGAATACTGTTATGCTTACACTGATTTGTCAGAGAAGTTGTGAACTACAGGCATCTCTAGTACTGAAAACATCTGATGTCTTAATCTACCTGCCAACTATACCCTGTTGCCTGGGCAACAGGAAACAAGCAGGCATGGAGAAACCTTGTTGCCTGAACAACAGAATCTTAAAAGGGGCTGGGGTGGCGGCGGTGCTTAAGCTGCAACTATGGCAGAGCCTGTAGGTTCAAGCCAGTAGGTGAGATTTCAATCCTATTACAGTGAGAAAAATAGAATTTATGCTAAGATGAATGTTATTCATCTATTAATTAACAAGTATTTGTGGACTGGCACCTGTATGCAATACACTGTGCTCTGGGGAATGCAATAAAAAAGGACCAGGCATAGTCTAGTATACACCAGCACACAATAACAAATATTAATTGAATGAATCCATAGATGTGCTTATTAAGAAGACCATAATACAGTGACCAAAGCTTACTAGGACCTGCATGTATGTGATAATGAAAGAGGTTGAAGGCCCTGTGTTTGGCATCAAATTCCACTTTATAGGATACTTTATTTGTAAATTGGAATAAAATGCTATGACTTATTGGATTAGAAATATATATATACTGAGTGAGACTTTAAAGCTCAGATAGGAACTAGCAAAAGCCAAGCCCATTCTTAATTCTTTCGTAGCAAGTAGTATCGGAGGCAGGAGATTTTAGATCAGTTAGATTATTGAAAATGATTAAAGTTGAGCATTTCAAAGAAAGTCCTAATTATTACATTTTAAATTGCTTTTTTCTTGAAACAGACATTAACCCAACTTTTGGCTGTCAATGTGCACAAAACGTTAAACAAACATTAGCAATAAGGCTATTTATTTCACATGATTATTTCAAAGTAGATAATATTTTGTGAGAGTTTGACCATAAAAACTGAATTCCATTTTCCCTCTTATTCCTTATGATTTCAATGATGCGCACATCGGAATAAAAGAAGATTTCTACAAACGCTATTATTCACTTCAACCCCTGTCAATTTTACACATTGAGTTCAAATCTCTCAAACTGGGAATGTAAAGATGACACAACTATTCTAAAAAAGTTTGGCAGTTTCTTAAAAAGTTAAGCATAAACTTACTATATGACCCAACCATTTCTTTTCTAGGTATTTACCCAAGATAACAAAAAGTACATGTCCGTATAAGACAGAAATGTTCATTGAAGCTTTAATAGCCAAATACTGGAACTCAAATGCAGACGAGTGGCTTAACAAACAGTGGTATATCCTTACAATGGAATATTACTTAACAACAAAAAGAAATGAATTATTGATGCACAAAACAACATAGACAAATCTCAAAATAATTATGCTGACTGAAAGAAGCCAAATAAGAGTATGTAATTCCATTTATATAAAATTCAAAAATGCAAACTAATCTATAGTCCAGCAGGCAGATTAACGATTGCCTGGGGTGGGGAGTGAGCTGTAGGAATAAGGGGCACAAATGGACACTTTTAGGTGGATATGTTCACTATCTTAATTGTGAGATTTTTAAGGATATACATACTCAAAACTTATCAATTACACACTTAAATTTGTGCAGTTTATTTTGTGTGAATTATACCTCATTGAAGCTGTTAAAATAACTTCTCACATTTTCATTCAAGAAAGTTGTTCACATATACAATTACATGATCTGTGTGCATTCATTAAAAGCAATATATAAAAAAATACACTATTAAGTTCATTTTCATCTGCCTCTTGTTACTTACTAGATGAAACATTAAATGTAGTCAGATCTAGTTTTCTCATGGCTCTACATCTTCATCTAACTAGTTAGCACTCAATGGAGTACGAGTGATGGCTGCTAAAGCAGTTACTTTGTGACCTCTCAGATTGATAAACAGCTTTAGGAGTATCCCAAGTGATACTCCTATTTATGACATGCAAAGAACAAAGAGATCAAGGCAAATCTCTACTCTAGTAAACCAAAGGCCTATCTATGAGCAAATTATGCTAAGTGAATATATTTGTAGTGTGAATGACCCATTTATTGTTAGGAAATGGGAGTCAACTGGAAGTTCCCCATGCTCTACTTCTGTAATATTAAAAATGCTACATTAGCATCTCCAGGTTTCCTGGGGGTCCAGGAGAGCTCTGGGATTGGCTACTGCATGGCATCCTGGTGGGAGGGATTTGGGAATGGGGATTTGATGAGTCACCTCTGCTTCATGAATGGCTGCATTTCCAGAAGCCAAAGAATGGGGCTCTCGCCACTGATCTGGTTTCTGAGCTTTGACTTTAGCTTCCCGGACTTTAGGCGAAATGAGGATGGAAAATTGAGATCTGGGGAAGAATATGGCAAGAAAGGGAGCCCAAAGGAATTATTTGCCAGTTTCATATGACTTCTGCTACATAGTTCGCAGAAGGAACATGGACTTCTAAGAGTTGGGGACTGGTTGTCTCCTGGTTTCGCCTTTAATTATATTCCTGAAAAAAAGTTTTATTATTTGATGATGGCTTAGATCAACAGGGGGTACTTTCCAATTCTAATATTATGTGTTCTTTCACCAGCCTAGAGACTTCAATTCTTCTCTAAGGAGGTAGGGGCTGCCCTTTATGGTTTCATTTGCTCATGTATTATCCATTTACCTGGCCTATTTTCCCTGCAAAAAAATCTACCTCAGGTTATTAGGGAGGTAACTTGGTTCTATAGCAGGCAATTGGTTTCCTCTAGCTCCTGATATCTGATTTGACCAAAGTGGAGAGTTTATGCTTAAGCTTTCTCTGTATACTATTTAGCTAGGGCCAAGTCTGAATTCTAAACTCTGGAAGATGTGCTCAGATCAAATATGTACTTCTCTGTGGCTTTTTCTAATTGAGACCAACTCCTTTGTTTTAGGAGCCAATAAAGGTCTCACTGTAACTGTTCTACCATTTAATATTTGACACAGAATAGCCAAAGATCTCTACAAGCTCAATTTTCAATTTATTTTTATTCTATTTTGTAGCTTTGCAAACTTTTTTTATACTGCAACTTCTTGTTTAGCTTTTAAATATTTTTCAGGAGTGGGGTTTACATTTCACATTAATAAACCAAGAAACCCAGGAAAATTCTAAACAAATTAGATTGCAAATAACTTTAGCTTTATTTAATGCCTTTTAAAGAATCAGAAATACGAGTTAGCGTTGTCTACTTTTAATTAAGAGAAGCTTGGGCATACCTGGAAGGAAGTAAAAAAGTAATTTTCTTTCCTCTTAATTGGCATGAATCACAGGCTGTCCTGTCATTTATTTCTTTCTCAAGTTTGCCCTTGTCTCTCTATTATGCTGTGAGTTCCTTGAGAGAAGAGGGCTTATCTTAAAGCAACCTGTGTCCCTCAGTGGCATATCCCACTGTATCACACACATGGCACAGTTTTGCAAATGTTATTTTAGGTCAGGACCTATTCACCTATTCACCCATGTATGCACCTTCTGACTCGTCAACTGTTGCCACCTAACTGAACACCACCACTCCCAGCATTTTGCTAGGCAGGTTCTTCATTCTGAAATTCATTGCCATTTTGCTCTTCCCAGTACCCTCAAACCCAACATATTCCATTTTCCATTTTCCAGTGGCTGACTTGGTCATCAACCCTACGTTAAAGCCCGCTCTGTAATATCCCTATTTCAATGAGCTTTAGGTTGAATGCCCTCATTCTGTTGATTCCAGTTCATCCAATTTACTATAAAATGTTTAAAGAATGACTGACTTTTAAAAACCATTTCAAGCTGTAAAATATACAGTACATATGTTTTTTTTTATTTTTTGAAGGATTGGATTTCAACTGAATTCTTGCAAATAAGACAATCTTCTATGAATCCTTTCAGAAAAAGGAGTGGAGTTATTTGGCAATGCTAAGATTCCTAAATTCATCTGATTGGAAATTTCCATTTTAATATAAAACTCTCCTAAATGGAGAGCACACACATATGTCTTAATTTATTTTTGTAATAAAATACTTGTTTTGTATCTTTGCTATATATTTAAACAACTTCATATCACTGAATAAAGTATTTAATAAGAGAGGACAAGCCTTTTTGATGTTCTTAAAAATAGAAATAATCATAAACCTTAAAAGGAAGCGGTAGATTCCAAAGTGCACTTATTATTTCGGGGGAGAGCATGTGCAAATACTGTTCCTATGCAAATACTGTTCCAGGCAGTGATAGATATCCAGATTAGCTCGCAAAACTCTACTGAACTCATGATGTGTTTAAGGTAGAGAAGCTCTGATGCCAGAGTTGAGGAGGACACAGCCACTCCACGGTACTCCCAACTTTACAGCCAGGCTCACATCTCCCGCCCCCATCCCCTCACGTGCTTGGCCAAGTGAACTAGAGCTCCCACAGTTCCAGGCTCCTGTGTGTGGCTTCCTTGTCTTTGGCAAGTGGAAGCAGAGCTGGAGGGTTAGGAGTGAAAAGCCAAAGATGTGGAATGGGAGGGGTTTGCAAGTCTGGTGATCCCTCGAGAGTCTTCTAACTCAGGTCCCAAGTCCCCACAATCACTCGTTCTAGTTCTTCTTAGGGTTTCAGACTGCTTCTTTTTCCTATATTCTCTCTGTTACTTCTAAAAATGGCACTCGGCACTTTAGCCCACTAAAGAACACCTTGATAATCTCATGAAGCACAACTGGCTTAACCTCCCTGGATCATCCTTGAGCTCAAAAAGACTCACCGATTGGCTTAAGATCACAAAAGTAGACTAAAACCCAGGTCCAAGCTTGCTACTCTTCCCAGGTTGCTGTTTGGTAAACAGCAATCAGTTCTGGGAGGGTGGGCTCTAATAGCCTCTATTATCACATGTCTGCGGTAATTTCCAGCTATCAGGTTTCAATTTAGCCACCAATAACTCAATTCTGCAGTCTAAAAATATTTCTAGGAGCTCAATGTGTACATACCTTGTTTGGGATTGTCTTTCTCCTCCTGAAGCACTAAAACTTCTCTTTAAAATGCCTGAAACAAGAAAATAAAAATAACTTTCCATACTCTCTATTAAAAATAAATATTTAATTTATTCATTTGTTTGTTTAAAAATGTTGCATCGTATTATCTGAGCAATTGTATGTATTATAAAGACTGTCTTCATTTATGAAAGCATTGGCTAAAATATAATGTTGCAAAGTACTACGCACTTGATGGGTTTTTCTAAGGGTCTTTTTCCAACGAAAAGTCACTAAGCGAAGAAACGCTGTTATTAACAGCTAACAAAAGAACCATAAAATATCTAAAACCCTTGCCGAGAGAGCTACAAGTCACCACCACAAGCAAATTTAAGGGTCCGGCTTTCCTTTCCTGCTTCCCCACTGACCTGCCCCACCATCATTACTGGAGATACACCACACTGAAGTCTCCTCGAACAGTCAGGAATTAACTGCTTCTAGAACATGCTACACATGTTTATATGCATGAATGTTTTTACTGTATAATATTCATGTTTTCTCAATTGCACATCAAGACAGTCTATCTAGCTGTCTGAGATTTACAGGGAAAACAGAGCAGAGTGCTGAAAACTGGTACTGTCCCAGAAAATCTAGAATGTCTGGTCACCATTTTGATGGACCAGTTCAGTTGGAAAGGGACAAAGATTCAAGCTAAATCCTTAAGGCTCTACTTTTATCCTTGGGGAGACTATTTTAAACCTTTTTTGACATAGTTATTGGTGAGAAGAAATTATTTACACTTAATTTATTTCAGAGTATTTCTATATATCCTATTTAATATTCTATCAACTTACTCTTTTAAAAGAGTTTTCCTTTTCTCTCTATCTGCTGTTATAACTGCTCTTTTCTTTCAGGTTCAGATTTGTTGAGTAATCCTATTTGTTGAGAATCCTATCTTTTCTTAAAATCTTTAAATTTTATTTAAATATATCTTTTCTTTCCCATACTCCAGTGTGACTATTTTCTTTACTGTTTCAAATTAAGAGTTGAGATTGACATATGGACTGAATTTATATATCATATTTTTCATAGTTCTAAACAATTAAAATATTTTTTACTTTAGTGTTTTAAGTATCATACGTCCCTTTATAGTAAGGTAAATAAAATAGTACAAAACTTAGTCTACACCAACACTAATTTCTTCTCCAGGTTTCTAACCCCTAAACACACTCATAAAAGGTCACTTCCATTATTCCCGTAGTTATTTAGTCTGTCTCCAAATTAGTTATCTCCACTCCCCCGTTAGAGCCTGCATTTGCTGGTAGAAATAATGAAACTATTTGTTGAATAGCTGAGGCAACAGAAAACCACAGTGCTGGTTGGCTTCTAGGCTCTGACAGGGATAGACACATCTGTCCTAATTAGCATTGCACCTGAAAGACAAACTACTGGGTTATGTACGTGATGACATGTACTTGACTCCCGAGTACGATCCCCAAACTGCTACCTGCTGGAATCCACAAACGGGTAGAGAAAGCTTACTGAATGTAGACTCTTTCAAAGGGCTTGAACTGGAGCTGCTGGAGTTATCCGAAATGTCCAATTCATCGTCTAGCTCCGAATATATATCTGCACATTAACAAAAATAATAATAATAATAATAATAAAAGCAAATAAACCTTGAAATAAGGAGTCAAGAGTGCATTCATGCTGCTACCGTTTCACTAGAAATACCTTTCTCGATATTTTCCAAGTTGAAGGTGTCATCTGACAGGATTTCGTCACAGGCCCTGTCTTCCTCTTTGCCACAGGAGGCCTGGAAAGCTTCCGGGGGCAGGTCTGCACTTTCAGAAAATTCACTTTTCAGGCTGGCTGCTCCACTGCTGCTGCTGCTCAGACTTGCCTTCTCAAAGGTTTCCTGAAAGAGAAATTCAATTTTTAATAGCCACTTCTTTCCTTCTTTCTACAAAATCCAAATCATCAGAACATATTAAAATGCTCAAAATAGCATTATAAATATGTGCGGTGAATAGCATCAGTAGGTCCACCTATACATAGTCTAAGAATTCATTCAGTTCTTAACTACAAAAAAAAAAAGGAGGTCTGCAATTTGCCAGTGGACAAAAAAGAATGGACGTGGAAAGATGCTCGGTAACGAAGGTTTGTGCAATCTGCTGAAAAAAAAAGTAGCACTAAGGAATAAATATGTTTCAGTTAAACTGAAATTTCTCTCCCTTAAATTATTTTTAAAATATTTGCTATGAAATCATCTCAGCACCACAGTGAATAAGCAAGGTCTAGTTTCTTCCATGCTCAAGAGAAATTAATAGCAGAAGCAGCCAGGCTATGCAGAGGGAGGGAGGGAAGGAAGGAGGAAGATGGAGAGCTGCATAGAAGGGGATTTTCAAACCACTTAAGACCCCATGCCACTGCCTGACATTAACAGGCTCCACAGAGCTAGCCCCATGCTCTTCCAGTCTCCTCCAAACTTCTGGCAGCATTCCTATTGCGATAGCACCACAAGGTGACTATCTGGCCACGAGAGTCCCCATTTCCCTAAACGGTATTAGTAGGACTGCACGATTATGGCCAAAAGTTCAATAAAAATAAAAGAAGAAAAAAATTACTCTCATTAAATGCTGGACTTCATTTTTCTAAGAAAAAGACAGAGGGGAAGAAACTACATCTGACTCAGCAGAAAAGTATTGCTTAGTTCTTTACTCAAGTAATTCTCAGTACATAACACGTTTATTGTGTGGGACAGTTTGAGACAAATGTGTAAAACCTTCTTAGGCTGTGGAGCTAAACAATGTTGAGAAACCTGAAGTATTGACCAAGAGGATGAAAAGACAAAGAAAAAAAGGCCATAAAAAAGGAAAGGATAATAGGTAAAGAACATGAGAAAAAAGCAAACGGCCACATTTATTGAAAGGGAAAAATATCTACTCATGAAGTGTGTCAGAGGTTGTTTAGTCATGACTAAAAGGCTACAAATGATGAAAACTGTTTGCTAGAGATACAAGTTCATGTCTTTTTTTTCCAGATATTTTTTCCTAAAATTAAAGCGACACTCAAGGCTTCAAGGAGCAAGTTCCTAAAAACTCCATGGTGGTAAAATTTGCAGATGAAGACAATCTAATACCTTATGAATGACTGAAATTAGAATTAAACCTCTAAAAGTTTTCATTATTTATGTTCGCTAAAGAAGAAAAAAAAAATACAAAGACTACCAAAGACATTTGTGCGTTGCAAACTGTCCAATAAATTTATGTTACCTCTTTTTCCTGAGAATTTTTCATTGTTCCTTCCTTAATTTTACCAAGATGCTTGGAGATATTTCTTGCTCTGTTGAACTAACATGCAGTTGAAGGTGCATTTTAATTTTCTTTCTATAGTCTTCCATTCACTGCTCAAAGTCTTCCTACTTTTATGACTCGGAATTGTTCCTTCCTGCATTTTGGGTCCACCTTGGTCTACTAAGCTCAAACCTGAAGTGGAAAATGCTTTGGATACCCTTTGGCAGAGCTGAATGTGTGCTTCTCAAAAATTTTTCTAATGCGTAAGGCTCATAAAGGGCTTCCAACACCAGCCTCAGTTCCTCCCAAGCCCCTGATACCAAACCCAGGAGCTCCTTCTAAGGTTCAAAACTTTCCTGTACAACCCACTCAACCTCTTCCATGCCCTCCTCCTATTTCTGTCCCAACCCACAGATCCTTCTTCCTCCAAATATCCTCAACCGAGGTCATTAGAAATTTATATTAAAATGAACATTCAATTTAAGGCTTTCTCTTTTATCTTTTTTATTCCAAAGAAATCATTTCTTGCCATATTCTAAAGACTACAATTCTAAGGACTGTATACCCAAGATGTGTCAAGGTTATCAATGTAGAAAAAAAGACAAAAGATTATTTTTGAGTGAGTAAACTTTTCATTGCATTGATGCAATTAGATGCCGGAATCCATATATCTCTAAAACTAGCAAAGCTTCTTCAGCAAAAGTTTTTTTTCTCTTAAGAACGGACATGGATAAGACATTGGAGTAACATTTTTCTTTGGACAAATGAAGACTGGGGAGAAGCTGTGAGTCCTATATAGGCGATTCCAGACTTAAGGAGATTTGACTTGCCACCGATACCCAAGAACCAGTTGGGTTGCAAATCAACAGTTATTTGCAATGGCCAAAATTGCATCCACAGGTAATTGGATGTTTGTTTAAATTCTGATAAAGGGAAGCCCATTCTTGGAGAGATGCTTTTTCAAACTATAAACGTGGAAGGTATGATAAAGTAATGTAGAACAGGCAGTTTGTTTTGGTTTAAAAATTCTATTTCTATAATCTCTTGCAGTAGCTTTTGCTTCAAAAAATCTACGTAGTTTTTGGAAGTTGCTATAAACTGTATGTCACCGTAGACATGCTTTCTCAAATGTGATATCCAGAGTTTTTGCTTGTGAATATTTGAGTACCCAAGTTATTATCCAATTCACACCTTAGAGAATGGAGATGCTATTTCAGTCCCTTTTAAATTCCTAGATACTTCGCACATAGTAAATGCTCAATAAATAATTCCTGTGTTGATATAAAAAGTAGAGAAGGGCTAGAAAAGCAGATGAATTCCATTATAGGAGGAGAAGTTTTTGTAACTTCTGTATTTTTCGTCTTGCCCTTTTACACAGGATCCCACATTGTGAAATTTCTGTAAGAGCTGAAGGGACTATTTGGTGATGCACCTGTGAATAGGAATGAACTTTTCCCTTCCTTTTCCCCCTTTGCACTTAGGAAAAGTTGTAAAGTTCACATTTTAGAGATGACCAGCCCAGCAACTACAGACAATATGCCTCTGTAACTCAGCAGGCCAAAGTCAGAGATGATTGGATGTTTTCAGTATGAGAGTTGAGGCCATTAAGATGTTTTCATAAGTTGCCTCCAGCAAGAACATAAACCTGTTAAAAAGAGTTACAGGTTAAAAGGTATAGCCTTGGGGGATGGAATTCGGCTGCTCTCATTTTGTTTACTTTCTAATGATGATTTTTCTAGGATTAGGAGAGAGAGTTTAAATTTTTTGGCATTTGTATCACCTAGGAACTGATGGACACATTCTAACTATCAATAGAGCACCAAAGGAAAAGACAATGCATATCATACAATAAAATTATCGTTGATATGGTAATTATCACCATTATAGAAGAAGCTTCCTGTTACAATTGCTGATATAGGCACAATTATGTTTGGCTGAGTTTTGCTCATTATAATGTAATTTTTATGTGTGGAGCAGATCATAATACATTTTTAGTTGAATAGCAATTCTAACAGGAACAGACTGACATCACCCAAGTTAACTGCAACAGTAGGGAAAGAATTAAGAGGGCCTATTTTATTAAAACTATTGTAATTTTTTTAATTGCCCAGAATGTTAGTTTTATAAGGACAGAGAGAAAGAAAAGAAATAAATATAATGCATAACACCAGCTATATCCTGTAGAAGCTTTACTTTAGAATCATAAAGAATGCACTATTTCTATTGTATTCTAAATATTCATATTCTACTTGAGCTATATCTTTACCCAATTTCTTCCATTTGTTTAGTTAATAACTATGACCTTAAACACATATATTTCGGGCTCTCTAGTGCTTGACAAACATTCATCTGGCTGACGTGATATCTTTTCAGGGGCAAACCAAGTTCTATGCTTTTCATGGGTGATAGCATGAAGAAAATTTAAAATAGACAGATCATGAACTGCATATTATTATACATCAACTTAGTCCCTAAATTTCAAAGTATTAAAAAAAGCAGGTAATGCAGTCAGATGGTCAAAGAGGCCACATAGACACAGGCCATACGTGAGTGGATCACCCACGTTAATGGGCACAATGAGCAGCTCCTCTCCAGGACCTCGCTCTAGAGAGGCTTCGCCATCACAGAGGGCTGGAATAATGTTGCACACCTGGAGCCTCGTCCCTCACTGTGGTAGATGGAACTCTTTTATCTCCAGAATTGTTTGGATAATGTCTAATTTCATTAATATAATCCAAAAGCATTTCCTTTCTCTCATGCATGTACCATGTGTCAAGTAGAAGAATAACACGTTCAATTTAAACCAGAAAAACTAGTGTCGGGGGCTTTGAAGATAGCTAAGTTTATAAATATTATATAATAAAGAAAAATGTTCTCTTCTAGTTTGGATATTAATTATTCTTTTGAATATCTTAAAAAATTCATATGAAGCTAAACATTTTGCTTTAATATAATGAAATGCACATAATTATGATACATTATTATCACAACACTCTTAATTAGAACTTCTTAAAAGCATAAGAATATATTAATGAACTGTCACTAAATTAAATAAAATTAGAAAATGAATTCATTATAATAATTCAATATAAAATTTCAATATCAAATTTACTGAAATTTTTATAATGTTTTATAAAATTTACTGAAATTTTTATAGTGTGTTATAATGTTTTACTGCCACCCCATAACTAACCTACTATTCCTAATTCAAAGACAAGTTTGCTAGAAGTAATAAGACTAATAAAGATGAGGATAACAGTGTCATAATCTGAAAATATCACTTATTACAAACACAGTTGGTAAGGTCTAAATAAACATTTATTGACCAACATTTTGTTTCAAGATAGGAGAGACAAAAAGAACTGAATATGTATGTTAATATTTCCAAAAGCATTTTCAAAAGAGGCCAGAATCAGGCAATATTGCTTAACATAGAAGAAACAACACATAGAGAAAACAATGCAAATTTTAAGACATTCTAATTTGGATTGCTAAAAAACAAGAAATGCAATTGAAAACCAGCAATGCTTAAAGGCATTAAACAGTATAGAATTAGATATGGGTAGTATCACTCTAGATGAAACCTACAAATTGGAAAACCACTTACTGTTCCATTTTTAACATAGAATTACATGAGGAAAAGTATAATTCCAGTTAAACTCCACGTTTAGCACATGATATCAGAATATCAAACTGTTTAAGAACTGGTAGACAGAGAATTAAAAGTCAAGGAAAAGAGTAACCAAGATTTTTTGCCTGGTCCAAATGCAATCTCCTCTTAATCAATCTTCCTGCTTCCACTCTTGACTCTCAGCAGTCTGTTCCTATGCAGCAGCCAACTTTATCATTTAAAAACATTATGTCACTTCCTTTCACTAAATTCGCATCACTCAAGTCTATGCCGTGAACTATAGCCTCCTAGTCTCCTACTGTCTCCTCATGCTTCACTGCACTGCAACCACACAGACTTCCTTGCTTGCTCCTTGAACTTGGCAAGAACGTTCCCACTTCAGGGAACGTTCCCACTTCAGGACTTGCTGTTTCCTCTGCCATCAATGTTGTGCCTCCAGATATTTGCATGACTCACCCCTTTAATGTATTCTGGCCTCTGCTCAAATGTCATGTAATTATAAAAGCTCTCCGTGACATCTCTTTTTAAAATAGCCTATCTCTCCACATCTACCAATCACTTTCTATTACCTTACCTTCTTATATTTTCATCCATAGCACTTAAATTTTTTATTCATTTATTTGTCTTCTCCCACTATGAAGGTGGGTTTCTTTGACTGTTTTGTTCACTGTTATAACATCAGACTAGAACAGTTCCCAGAAGAAAGTAAATGGTCAATAAATTTTGTTGAATAAGTGAAATAAAAGATAGATTTTTTTTTTACAGGATTGTAAAAAGATCTCCATGTTAAAACAAAGGGTAGAAATCAAAATTTTGGCATGATTTTTTGAAGACATTAGCAAGCTGATTCTAAAATTAATAAGGAAATAAAATAGATCTAGAACAGCCAAATCACACTTGACAAAGAAGAACAAAATTGGAGGACTTACACAACCTGATTTCAAAACTTGTTGAAAAGCTACAAAAATCAAGATACCGTCGTATTGGTCTAAGAACAGACATATAGATCAATGGAATAGAATAGAGTTCAGAAAAAGATCCACATATATACTGTCAAATGACTTTTAACAAAGATATCTAATAAAATTAATAGGGAAATATTAGGCATTTTAAGAAATGATGATGGAAAAATTGAATACTCATCTGGAAAAAAATTAAACTCAATTTCTTCATTATTCTATAAACAAAACTACATCAAAATAGATCACAGACCTAAACATTAAAGCTGTAATCACAAAGAATATACGCACAAAAAAAAGAGTTTATTTTTGCGACGTTGGGATAGGAAACAAGAATGCAAAAAGCACGGACAACAAAAGAACACAAAAAACTAAACAAATAAATTGTATTTTAACAAAATTAAAATTTAACAACAATGTCTGCTCATCAGAAATAAAATAATGAGTCAAGTGATAGACTGGGAAAACTATCTGCAATACATATGTTTGATGAGAGAGTCATAGCTGAACATCCTAAAAAATAACAAAAACAAATTCGATAAAATAATGGCCAAAAATTTGAACAGATATTTCACAGATACAAAGAGATAGATAAATAACCAATAAACACATTTAAAGGTACTCAACATCCTTGGTCATCAGGAAAATGCAAATTAAAACCACAAAGAGATACCTTTTAAAACCATTA
>NW_011888782.1:12587880-12589725 GCF_000151845.1 Pteropus vampyrus
TTGTAAAAAGATCTCCATGTTAAAACAAAGGGTAGAAATCAAAATTTTGGCATGATTTTTTGAAGACATTAGCAAGCTGATTCTAAAATTAATAAGGAAATAAAATAGATCTAGAACAGCCAAATCACACTTGACAAAGAAGAACAAAATTGGAGGACTTACACAACCTGATTTCAAAACTTGTTGAAAAGCTACAAAAATCAAGATACCGTCGTATTGGTCTAAGAACAGACATACAGATCAATGGAATAGAATAGAGTTCAGAAAAAGATCCACATATATACTGTCAAATGACTTTTAACAAAGATATCTAATAAAATTAATAGGGAAATATTAGGCATTTTAAGAAATGATGATGGAAAAATTGAATACTCATATGGAAAAAAATTAAACTCAATTTCTTCATTATTCTATAAACAAAACTACATCAAAATAGATCACAGACCTAAACATTAAAGCTGTAATCACAAAGAATATACGCACAAAAAAAAGAGTTTATTTTTGCGACGTTGGGATAGGAAACAAGAATGCAAAAAGCACGGACAACAAAAGAACACAAAAAACTAAACAAATAAATTGTATTTTAACAAAATTAAAATTTAACAACAATGTCTGCTCATCAGAAATAAAATAATGAGTCAAGTGATAGACTGGGAAAACTATCTGCAATACATATGTTTGATGAGAGAGTCATAGCTGAACATCCTAAAAAATAACAAAAACAAATTCGATAAAATAATGGCCAAAAATTTGAACAGATATTTCACAGATACAAAGAGATAGATAAATAACCAATAAACACATTTAAAGGTACTCAACATCCTTGGTCATCAGGAAAATGCAAATTAAAACCACAAAGAGATACCTTTTAAAACCATTATGAAGGCTAAAAGCTAAAAGACTGACAACACCAATGTTTATAAGAATATGGAACAATTTCATACATTGTCCCTTAAAGTGGAGAACTGTTTGGTAGTTTCTTTTAAAGTTAACGATATAACTAACTACCTTATGATCCTAAAGTTATATTCTTAAGTATTTATCTAAGAAAAACAAAGATATATCCACAAGAAGAGTTATCCAAGAAAATTTGCAGCAGTCTTACTTATAAAGCCCAAATCTAGAAACACAATATAAGTGTTAATCAACAGGAGAAAAAATAAATTATGATGTATTCATATGACATAATACTCTAGTAATATAAACAAATTACTGCTATACACGACAAAATGGATGAATCTCTCAGTGTCATGTGAGAGAAGCCAGGCACTAAAGAGTGCGTATTGTCTGATTTATATATGAAGTCAAACACTAGGCTGAAATCATCTATAGTAACAGAAATTGCAACGGTCTGTCCATGGGCAGGGAACTGCATGAGCGGGGACATGAGGGAACTTTCTGAGGTGATGTAAATGCTCTGGATCTGGTTTGGGGTAGGGGTTATACATGTGTCAAAAGTTATTAAGCTTAGCATTTAAATTTTGTACATTTTACTTGTATATAAATTATATCTCAATAAAAAGAGAAGAGGGTCTTAGGGTAAATATAAGAATTACATGTATATCTGTATGGGAGCCTAGAAGGCATGGTTTAGTTTTCTTAAAACATAACAAATATAGAGTATTTCTAAAACAAGTCACGATTTTTCCCGATGCTTCTTTTGCTGCATCATTACTTGTTGCATTTTCACAGCCTTGGGGGAAATTCAGTCAATTAACCAGACAATAAAAGCAAAGATGTTCACAAAAATACCATCCTTTTAAAATATATCATTTTCTACATTTAACTTCTTAGCAGAAGACTGCAGACACACATCTTTAGTGGTGTGCTCTGCAACTGCAAATG
>NW_011888782.1:12591495-12596350 GCF_000151845.1 Pteropus vampyrus
TGTTTGGTTTACATGGGCACTTCAGATGAGGCTCATGAGGGTGGACATCTCATCTGTGTTTGTTCACTGTGGTACACCTAGCACTTAGAATAGTGTCTGGTATCTAATAGATTTCAATAAATATTGGATGAGTAGATAATTGAATGACTGGAACTTGGGGTAGAAGAGTAGGAAAGGGTAAAGAAGGTACCTGAGTTGGGGGCACTGATATATGGCACCCAACTCCCACTAAGTCCCCCATGGGTTGCGTGTGGCATGGATGGGAATCCACAGCTCCTGTGTGTCCCACTGGGAATGATGAAGTTGGCTGTGGTCCTGGCTGGCAAGTTTGCCGGGCTACACTGCATGGAGGAGAGGGCATAGAAAAGACAGCTCAAACCAGCTATGCCAAGGCAGATGCCCCAAAGCCATGGAGATGAGTTCACCTCAGCTAAGGTCAGCAGAAGCCAGTAGGAGAAGACAGCACCCAGAGCCCTTATCTCTCCGCCATCTGCATGGGGATGCCTAAGGCTCCTCCTGTGCCCAACTGCCATATTGGGAGGAGGAAATGGAAAGGAGAAACTTTGAAAAGGAAAACAATTTTTAGGCCAAAAAACACTGACACAAGTCATAATGGCTACATCTGCCATTTTCTGCTATCAGCAGAAACAGAGATTCAAAATAAAATGATACGTGATTATAGAAAATAGAGTTCCCATTTTGTAAAACTGATTTTTATCCAAAGTCACATGAAATGAAAAATCACGGGGCTGGATAAAGCTCACCCAAAGGAAGAGCAAGAAGAGAAGCAGAACACCTAAATTTAAGAGGCCAGGGTTGGAAGATAAAATAAGAAAGTATTCGGAGAGGTAAGATGGAGAAACCAGGATAGAAGAGTAAAGTAGAAACCACAGCAAAAAGAAAAGAGAAGAGAAGAGAAGAGGAGAGGAGAGAAGAGGAAAAAGAAATGAAAAGAAAAAAGAAAGAAGAAAAGAAGAAAATTCAAGAAGGGGATATGAACAATAAGGAAGAATTAGCCTTCGGTTTGATAATTTGATTGTTGGGGACTTTGGAGAAATTCAAGGTTTTAGTCCACACTACCCAGGACTGAATCCAAACGCCTTAACTAAGTATTCACAACTTCTTCCATCTGGCACCAGCCTGCTATCCCGGATTTTCAAACCATGTATAAAAATATTATGCATTGTAAATCGGGACACTCAACTTTCAGTCCTAGGTCTGTCAGTTACTAGTTCGATGACCTTGGATAAGTCTCTTGACTTCTCTTGGTTTCCTTTTTCCTGCCTATTAAATTAAAGCATAAAATAATGCCATTTCCAAAATTTGATTTTTAGTTGAAAGTGAGCTAAGCAGGTATATCTAGAATTTCTGCACTTCTGCTATTCCTTCCCACCCAGGAGTTTTCAAGGCCAGATCTTTCGCTCCAGGGAACTCCCTGAACTATCACCCACATACCTCATTTGGCATTTATCCAAACTGTCTGGAATCATTAGGAATTTTCTCCTGCATATGTGTCTCGGCTTCCCAAAGATATTGTAAGTTACTTTAAAACTGAGACCATAAGTTTTTACAACCTTCGCAATATCAAGCACAATGCCTTATGTTCAGAAGACGTTCAACGAATCTTTGTTTCATTATTAATTATAGACAGCAAGTGTTTTCAATTTTTCTCTCTTTGTGTTCTCTGATAGGCTCATGGATGCATAAGTCGTTCTCCAAACTGAACAAACTTACTACACTAGTAAAAAGAAATTATCATTACACTTTAAAACAGGGGTAGTGAAGATAAAAGCACCTGACAAATGTCATTGGAAGAGAAGTGGTAAAACCCTGCAAATCTCACACTGAGAGAACATGCTTCTCTCCCGATTGCTCTTCGGCCTCCTTGGAACATTCAACTCTGCTCCATTTGTACATGTAGGAGTATGCTTTATTCCTCAATGTTACTATTAGTCTGAAGTTGGATCCACAAAATCCTAATAATTCAAATTAAATTGAAGTTTTCCACTGATTATCCAGATTTTTCCTGGCTGGATTTTTTTAAACACTTATCCTTGTATGTGTTGGTGAAGATCCAAGCAGCATGCTCTTTTCAAATATCTGTAACCAATTCTTCTGTCTGGGCTATAAGATAACACCTAAAGGGTAATTGTTCTGTGTGTTTGACACGTTGTATACAGTGCCAAAACGCCAATCATGATTTTGACTATCTCAATGCCATAATATCCTCTGTATTACAATAGCCTTTTATTACTACGCATTTAAGTAGAAATTGCTCCTGATTTTTCTCTGCTGGATTCTTGCCATTCCTGACTCTGTGCTCTCCTTATGATCTCTTATTTTGAATCATAAAACTTAGAAAGCTTAACATTCTTCAAAAGGAAAGTCTTGTTTCTTTCATAGAAGTTAAAATAAACCACAGTACACAGGCGTGAACTTTATTAGTGAAGACTTCTCTGTTCTTTTGAAATATATATTAAGACTTGTCTTTACTGGCCCATGATGAAAATTGCTGTCGTTAAGAATAAGCTAACGTGAAGTAAATAGCATGCACTCCATGAGATAGGGGCCATTAATGTTTCTTATCAATTGCTTGCTCACCCACTAATTCGCAAAATTTCAGTAATTCACAGTGGATCTTTTAATCAATGCTAGGAATTCATAAAGTTCTACAGAACCCACTAATTTCTCTTTCCTTTGACTATGATGTATCATTAGATTTATGTAATTGCATTATTGGTGTTAACTGCTCTGGGAGAACATTTCACTATAGTTGAAATGAAACAATCATAATACCATAATACCACTTAAGAAAAAAAGAAACATGCACTTTTACACTGTAATTTTCCTGCCAGCAATAATGCAGATATAAGTTTTTAAAAATAACTGGTACTCAGTGAGAATTATGCCAATTAACTGCATGCTGTCTTTTAATGAAATGTAATCATATTTCCTTCTCAGTTCTTTCATTAAGCTGCATTTTTTTCTTTTAGTTAACAATTGATTAATCTTGAAATGAAAAATTACCTAAAATAGTGCAGAAGAAGGCATTTTATGGCTTTAAATTGTAATATAAAATCTGCTTTGAAGTAAAGCATTTCTCTGTGGTCCCTATAAGACTGAATACTCCATGCAGGAGCTGAGCCTGGCTAGGAGCAGGTGCTCAATAAATATTTATTAATTGCATGAGTAATATACATGGATTTAGTAGCAATGGGCCATTTAGTATTGGATTAACAAATTGCATCAACAAACTATTCTTCAACATAAGCATTGCTCATTTTATATAATTAAGCAACATATCTTACAATTTATGCCATTTTTTAATTTGTGCAGTCTATTCAAACACAGTAACCTATTTAATCTTAATGCCCTCTGCAATGAGTAATATGTTCCTAATTTACAGATGAATAAAGAAGTTATAGAATCTTAAAACTCCCTCCTCGACGATAGATTTCTCTCTTTGTTTTATCCAGTCATGTCCTGAGAGGTAGATTTCTGCAGTTAAAATTGCCCTCCGCATACATACTGAAATATTCATGGATGAAGTAATACAGTGTCCTGGTTTTGGGAGGGGGCAGCAGGTGTGCATAGAGACGAAACATGGTTGGTCCAAGTAGCAATTGTTGAAACTGGGGGGTGAGTACACAAAATACTCTCTTTACATCTATAAATGTATGAAATTTTCCACAACAGAGAGTTTAAAAAAAAAAACTGAGAAGTAAAATTAAACAAATTAATTAAATGGTCCTTCTCCAGGTGTTCTGCTAAAGATAAGAGAATTTCTGTTGTAAGATTTTAAACTAAATGCACCCATCAGCTACATGAATCTAATCAAAACTGACTTCTTTTATATCTAACTGGAAATTAGCTAAGTAGCTTTGCAGTGCAGAATTTAATAGAAGGCCCCAGAAACTTAAGATATGTAGAAACGACTAAATCTCTTACATTTTAGTTTACTGGAAATACTACATTCTGAATGCAACATGACATCCATGGAATGATGAGTTTATCATTGTTGCCTAGATTTTACAAAGTCAGGTAGTAAACTAACAAGCAAAGTGCACTCTAACTCCCTGTGTATAAGATTTAACTGTGTTCTGCAAGAGCTATAACTCTAAGTCATATGCTCCTACACATAAACCGAGGCCTTAGATAATCACTGTAGATTGTTCTATAAAATTATAGCTGGGCTCAACATTTAAGACGGTGAAGAATAAAGAGTTTTCCCCCAAAAGAAAACCATATTGAATCTCTAACTTCTGGATTCCAAGTACGTCAAGATAGACCCACATAACAGTAAGGCTTTCCTTCTAAAAAGAAAAGAGTTTCCTGGAAATGCTCTTATTCAAAAAATCAGAACTGCCTCCTCTTTGAGACCATCCCCAGCTCCAGCAGAGCAGGTCCTTAGGATACTGGAAAGGATTGAACGACCAGGTACCCTGATCAAGAATGGGTGTTACAACCCTGTTTTCTTGGATCCTAGCCCGAGAAGGGAAGAAGAAAACATCTGTAGGTTGACGGGCCCCTTACTAGATACTTGCTCCAGGAAGCCCAGAGCAAGGACAGGCCATGGGTCACGACGCAACTAAGGCGCAGAGGAAGGAAAATAAGAAACCACAACAAGAGCATCACTGGCACACTCACTTACACAGGTGACATTGTAGCTCTGGCATCCCTTTTCCAAGCTATGCTCAGAAATAAACAAATATTAAAATAATTTAAAGGTTACTAGCAAGAAAAATAAAAGCACATATTCCGATTTGAAGGACAGCAATATTATTGCCACCACAAACAGTAATGAAAGCAATTCCACAGGCTAATAAGAAAAAATTTTAAGGCAAATATTATTTCC
>NW_011888782.1:12596780-12616175 GCF_000151845.1 Pteropus vampyrus
GCTCCTCGGGTCTCAGGATAGGTGGATGGGGTTATCTTCTCCTGTATGAATTAGTTATTTTCTAAAATCACTGCCAACTGACTGGTCAGTGAAACGAAGAGGGATACCAATGATATAGGCCGTGATGATCACCCCTCGTGCACCAAAAGGAAGAAAGGTTTGGGGGAAGAGAGGGTCAGAGTTTATTTGCCTTTTCCAGCTGTACAGTGGCAACACCAACACAACCTGATTAGTGAGTGTCTTACAAAACGTGAGGTCACAAAAATAAAATACAGCCCAGTTACTTAGAGGTTTAAGATGTTTGTAGTAATTTTTTTTTTTTTAAGTAGCTAATTTGACACATTGCATGGTAATATTTTCTGTGATTTCGTAGGTGGGAAATATCAATCAGCCTACGAAAGAGGGTATTGTTCACGTCACAGCTAAACACTAATAGAAGGCTGTTAGATGCCCATGGAACCAATTGTCATTAACATGAGTTAAATACTTCTGGCACTCGCTATAATATTTTGTCTACCTTTAAATTCGAAATTTCTAACTTCACTGAAGTCATCTGTGCTTCTCAGTAAAATTTAACTTGCTTGAATTTTGAGAAAAACATCTAGTTTTCACATCTTGTATTTGATTTGGCAACCCATGTGCAACTTTTTCCTATACTGATGTCTCCAGGCAAGATTTAAGAATTATTCCTTGCAATTATTTTTCAAAACAGAAATCAAAATAAGACTCTAACTTGTTAATATGCTAATTATTCTCTTTTATTGAGTTTATTAATCATGAGTAAAATACACATCTTAACCTGATTTTGAGACATTATCGTTTCATTCTTTATCTCGATGCTACTTTTTTAAATCCTAAGGCAGTGGGCTTATACTATGCTTAAAACAAGCACTTATGTATCTTCTGAATTCATATTTAACAAAGGTCAGTCTATACATTTATTATATAGAAAGTAAGGCAAGAGATTGAGGAGATGGGGCCAGCTATATATTTTGTGGGGTGCCTAATACAAAATGAAAATCTGGGATCCAAGCAGGGAATGGGGAAGTCAGTCTTGTCTTCCCACAGTCCAGTGTCCTAAATGATGGTAGACAGAACCCCAAAGAGTTGAGACTTCCATGCCCGCAGGATATAATTGGTACCCGGTTTAAAGGTGGCCAAGAGGCCCCCTCTGAATTTGCACCAAACGCAGCATGGTGCTGCCAGCCCGGTCAGGGATGACCTCTTCTTGGCCTCACCCCAAGATGCAGCAGGACACGTGCTCTACCCTGACCCTCTCCCCTCACCTGCAGCCACACCGCACAGGGGAGAAGGGCAAAGGTGCGCTAAGGTTTCAAGCCCCCAACGCACATGCTCCTTGTCCCCTCAGACTTCACTTCCAAAATGCATATTCAAAGATAAAATTAAGAAGTTCATGATCTCAAATGTAGAGCTTAAACCCCAAGCACAGCACTATTTTGAGTGCAGAGAGGCTTTATGCATCGGTTGTAAACACATGAAGTCAGTCTTGTGTAGGAGCGACATATTTGTATTCAACTTTCTTACTTTTGCTCATAATCACAAAAGAAGCTAAGTGTTGTTCTAATTAAATCGAGTTTTTCATCTATAATTTTACAAATTATATAGATGTATATTATAGTAAATGAGAACCAGATGCCCATCCATAAAATGGGATAATCAAAGAATCTACCTCATCAAGTTGGTATGGTGATTAAATGAAGCCATCCTTATAAAGTGCTGACACATTTTAAAAGCTCAATAAATTATAAAGAAAATCCATAGTTTTATTTCTCCTCCCTCCCCTCCAACACTCAACCAAGTCCTGTGGTTTCTGCCTCCTAAATAATTTTGGAATCCATATCCTTCCCCTCTAATCTCATGGCCATTGGCCTATTTCATCATCACTTGCTCCTAAATGACACACTCATCACTTGCCCATCTCTGATCCATATTGCAAACTGCTACCAGAATATTCCCAAACTGATTATATCACTCCTCTGCTCAGAATTCCTCAGTAGCCCCTCAATGGCCCCATAGGACAAAACTAAAATTTCCATTGTGCCATATAGGGCTCTTCCTTAGCTGGTTCTTCTCTCCCTCCACAGCCTCACCTCCTCTTGCTCCACTCTCCAAGCAACACAAAAAATGCGCCTGCCTGTGCTTCCCCAAACAGCCCATGGCTCTCTTATGACCCGCAATTCCTCGCTCATTTTATTCCTTCTACTTGAATCTGGTTTTTTGTTTGTTTCTTTATTTGTTTGAAGATTTTTTTGCTGATGGTATCTTCCCTTTCCCAAACCACATCCCTTAACTGCTTGCCAGAATGCTGCTCTTTTCCAAGTCACCAACAGAAACACTTCTTGGACCACCCTCAGACAGACTTACTGCCCCCCTTTTATATGTCCTCATTTCATTGTCTATATTTGAGTACTTAATACTACTATAGTTATTGTAATGGGTAATGGTTTGTTTTACCACTAGAAACTGGAAACTTTTTGAAGGGAGGGACATGGTGTGTCCCCTTCACCATGATCTCTCCTCAGCATGGAAAATGGAATCTGAGTCCTAACAGCTACTCAGCAAAAGAACGAATGAACAAATGAGTGAACCAACTTAGCTTAACATCTAACAATTGACCTGTCCGTAACCCAAAATATTTGGCCGCAGAATTTTGGGCTCCCAGGAATATCTCTCCTCAGTTTTGAAATGTCTCCCTGCTTAGATATTTCAGAGAAATTCTTTTTTCTTTTTACAGCTTTCTTTTTCTTCCTTTCTATCTTTCTTTCTTTCTTTCTTTCTTTCTTTCTTTCTTTTCTTTCTTTCTTTCTTTCTTTCTTTCTTTCTTTCTTTCTTTCTTTCTTTCTTTCTTTTACCATATGGCTTTTCTTTATCTTTTATTTTTCAATTAGAATTGGTATTCAATATTATTTTGTTAGTTTCAGGTATACAGCATAGTGATTAGACATTTAAATAATTTACAAAGTGATCCCTCCAATAAGTCTGGTAACCACATGGCACCATACACAGTTATTACAATATTATTGGCTGTATCCCCCATGCTGTACTCTATAGCCCATGACTATTTTTAAGGGCAACTGAATGCTTCAATGATTCTCTAATTAAATAAACATAAAATCATGTTCTAGAAAAAAATCCGGGATGTTCCACTCACTCTACCCACTTTGTCTCCACTCTTTTCTGAGAGACAGGTGGAAAGAATTAGAGGAATACAATGTTCAATGGTATTCATTTCAAGTTTTAAGAAGTGAAGAGTTGAAAGTGGGGTGAAAATGTAAGAATCCACTTGTCCTTAAAAGTAGCTGAAAGCATTGACTTCGTTGGTCTCATGACTGCTTCTGAAACAAAGCACCAGCCAGCTTATGCAACCAGGCATAGATAGAGAAAAATAAGGCAATTGGAATATTTTGTGCATAATAGGAAATGTTCTTTTAAAAAAAAAAAAGTAAATAGACAATAGTCTCCTAACAGTGTACTGGAAGGTAAAAATAGTAATGCTGGTACTGGGCAGAGTAACAAAATGTATTTACTTTCTGCCCCAAGCTCTTCAGAGTTGCTAAGATATTCTCTCATTTTAAAAGCCTGTTAGGAAAGAAAGTTTCCAGTGACAAAATGAGCTTGTACACCTCACGAACAAACCAGAAAAAGGAAAGATGCCGCCCATTAGAAATACAAACTATGTGAGCTCTACCTGACAAGATGTAAACAGTAAAAATGAAAATAGTACATCAGATGAAGAAAGAAGACATATGTGATTAGAAACAATGCCTAGTTTAAAATTAAGGATGCGTCTAGTGAGCTTTTCCATCAATGGTTGTCTTACATTTCAAAAGCTCTACCTCATTACTAGTGACTGACCGTGAGTCTGGTGTGCTGAATCATGAGCGGTCATTAAGAACACTTTTGCCTTAGTGCATCTCTTATATCAATTTCCTAAAGAAAACAGGAAATGGAACTTGTTCCCTAATTCTTTTGAAACTTAATTTTTAAAGACTAAAAATCCAAAGAAAATTAAACATGCAATTGCATGCAACTCATGACAGATTTTAGTATTTTTTATGTCAAATTTTCTAAAGATAAAACTTTATTTGTGATGTGAACCCAGACAATAAGTCTTGAATCACTTTAAATGAAAACAACATCTGTTACAGAATGCACACTGCAATCTTAATTTATAGTCAGTTATAAAATTGTCAGTTCTTACTTATTATGGCATCTTATGATTTTGAATAAAAAGTATCCTCGGAAACATTTCATCTAGAGTCCCCTAAGAGTGATCATTCATCCTCTTAAACATTCTGGTGACAGGGAATTCACTACCCATCTAGCAGCCTGCTCCACTGTATACCTCTCTAAGTCTGACATACACTTCCTCACGGTGAGCTGACCTTGGCCTTCTCAGAACTTCTACTCCGTGGTCTTGGCTCCATTTTCTGACGTTCCACAGAATAAATCTAATTGTTTTCAAATTTTCAATGCCATTCCATTTTCCCAGTTAACTGAAGCATTTTTTAATCATTTTACAATAGTACCCCAAAATTTGTTGACTCAACTTCCAACACACAGTGAAAACAACCCCACTTCTCTCCATCAACACCAACACCACTCCTGTCAAAGCCTCCATTATCTTTCAGTGAACAACTGAACCTCCTTCTCCCTCCCACCCTCATTCTCTCCAGTCTATTCTCCACAGAGCAGCCATCATGGTCTTTGTTAAAGAGGATATTTTCACCATGTCCCAGCCTGTTAATGGGCTTTTAATCCTCTCCTCCTTACTTGAGATAAAAGTTCAAAACTCTCTATGTGGCCTATAGGACTTGGTCGATCTGCCCGCATCGGCCTCCCCAGGCCCTGTTCATTTTCTGGCTATTCTCTCCCTTACTTAACATGGTACATCACCAATTTCTCTTAGTTCCTCAAACTAACAAGCTCTTTCCCTCAGGAAAGCCTTCACAGATGCCGGTCTATGAAATGTTTACTCCACTCTGTTTACTATCTGAGAATTAGTAACTCTGCAGGTCTCAGACTGCATGTCCTTTTCCATAGAAACTTTCCCAAATCCCCAGACTAGGCAAAGTCCTTCTGTTAATCTCTTTTGGCTCTCTTTCCCATCCTTCATCAAATTTCTCATAATGCATTTCATATACTTAATTCCATAAATAATAATATTATTAATAACAATACCTAGTTTTATTGAGGGCTCACTACATGCTGGGTCCTGTGCTAAGAGCATCAGAAGCATTATCTTATTTAGGCTTTAAAACAAGCCCGTGAGTAGTTACTATTGCGACCCATACACCACAAATGAGAAAAGTGGGGCCTGAGAATGTTAAGGTGAGTGGAAGAGTAGGAATTAGAATCCAGTGGATTCCCGAACCTATTGATGTTCTTAACCTTTACATGATGAATGTTGATATCTGACTGCCACTAGTCTCTTAGCCCCTGGAGCCATGGATACCAATAGCATGGCGCCTGTCACACGCAAATTATGGTCCTGTTTGCCTGGTGCCACAAAAGCAGAATAACGTGTCTGTTCTTTTTCTCTGTACTACGCCTCCCCTGCTCTTTGAGGCAATCAAATACCTATGTAAAGGAGAAATTAAATGACTAAATCTGGTACTCTTGACATCTCTGAAGACTTCTTGAATTTTTAAGGCCGTTCGCAGAAAACAAATAGTAGAGAACAAAAACAAATCGTGGAGATGAGCAGTTTAAATACATTTGTCTGGATTCATTAGCAACAAGGCATGATTCAGTATATGCAGCATTCAGATGATTTAGAATGGGGTTTCAGCTCATTTCCCATAATATTAACAATGATAAATGCCAACTTCACTCAAGTTTTACCATGTGTGCCAAGCCCCTTGCTAAGTGTTCTGCATATGTTACTTTGTATCATTATTACACCAGCCTGATGAAGGTGGTACTATCAGAATCCCCATTTTACTGAATAAGAAAACAGAGATGCAGAAAATGGTCAAATTGTTTGTTTAGAGTCTGCAGTTAGTGAAACAGCCCCAGCTGGGTGTGAGGCTCTTAGTACAGTATGGCAGCCTTGTGCTAAACAAAGAAAGATTACAGATATAATTACACAAACGTGAGGAGTACCTATTAGTACAAAACAATGGACTGAGAGGAGAACCCAAAGGGAAAGAGGCACGGCCACAGCACTATGTCTATACCAACCCATCAGAGAGGGTGCTCGGTGCTAGGACAAATACAGAACTGAGTTTTAAGGGAACTAGGCAGGGGGATGGAGAAAGAGTCTACCTGGGGTGACTCTAGGGTTTCCATTATAATAATGGGGATTTGACTCAGCTCAATGGGGGCAGAGAAGTAATGTTGGGCCAACTTAAGTGCATAAAATGGTCCAGAAACAACAATCAGTCAGATAAATGAGAGTCATTCATTCATACAACCAGTATCTGCTAAGGGTCTGCTTCATGTCAGGTACTACTCCGGGCACTGAGCAGCTATGAGCTAAATGGGAGAATCCTCTGCTCTTGTGGAGTTTTCATTCTGGTGAGAAGAGAGAGACAATAAACAAATCTGTGTGCACATGTATGACATGTTAGGGTGATGGGTGCCATGGGCTTGATAAGGCAGAACGAAGGTCCAGAGGGAGGTGCGTGCCAAGATGAACGGGGAGCTCGTGTGCCTGCAGGGAGGGAAAAGAGGGAAGGTTGGGAGGGCGTGGGGTGAGAAGTCAGCCAGGACAAGACCTGCGGGGTCAGAACTTTGTGAGGGGATGATGACTTTCATGAAACGCCTAATATGTAGCTAGAAAATGCTTTTCTGACTTTCTTTAAAAATTTATCATACAACATAACTACTGATTTAAAAATAGAAATGAAAAATGCTTACAATTTTATCATCGAACATGACCTTGTTCAGTTTCATATGTTCTTGTCCAGCCTTTTTCCACATTCATGCATATTTTTAAGGTTTTCGTCATAGTTATAAACAGCTTTACATCCTGTTGTATTAATTTTCATATCAGATGTCTTTTACAGGTTGATACAGAGCCTTCATAACCATCATTCTAATAGTTGCATAATATTTCAAGTACTACTTCCTCTTGGACATTTCCTGGCTTCCAAATGGTCACTATTACTGGTGATGTGCAAACATTTTCTAGGTTTGGATTATTTTGGAGCCCTTTCCCTTCATGAATATTTACATAATGGAGTTTTGTAGATGTGAGGTATTCCTTAATAATCTCTGTATGTTCAAAATTGTGAGACTAATTACCTGCTGATGGTATCTGTCACTTTTTCAGAGTAGATGCCTTCCGGCACTGGTTCATATACCGCCTCCACTATCTGCAAAGCAAATGAGAGTGGATTGATGGAAGTAAAGGGGCCATTGATATCTTTGAGCAGCACTACTTGGCCACAACATGAGAGTTACACTATAAGCATTGTAACTTTGTGCACGAATTTGAATCAGAAACAAAATCATCCCAATGAATAACAACCTAACATGAATTAAACAGTTCTTGGACTTGGCATTGGATTTTTCAAGCTGGGCTAACATTAACCTGTGTAAGATAATACAATATGCTGGATTGTGGCTAGTCCAAGTAGCAATTAAGAATAACAGACCAAAAGTAATTTGTTATATTTATTTTTAACGATAATTAAATTTTATAACTTTCCACGATAAATGAAGACAATTATAGGAGAATATGTGCCATAGCACATGATGTAGGTTTAGAAAAAGGCAAAAAAAATAAATAAACTGGATCATGCAGTTAATAAAATAATGCCTGCCTTTCATTGACAGTTTTATTAAAATCACAAAAGTTCTATTTAAGAAGAAAAAGAATGGCGTTTTTAGCGAGACCGTTTGGATCCCAAGGTCGCTTACTTTTGTAGCCAGGGAGAGCATGTTGGTGCTATAGAAGGGAGGATTCAGAGTGGCCATCTGATAAAGAATGCAGCCTGCTGCCCAGACGTCAGCCTTCTCCCCATAAGGCTCACTCTTCAGTACCTCGGGGCTGAATAAAAATAAGGATGTTAACAGACACTAAAAAGAAGAGAAGAGCTCAGCACACACAAAAAGAAGTCCAATTTTCAAGCTATAGTTAGAGATGTAAGAAAAAAAATTGAAACTCTTTATCACTATTTCAAGTAAACATATTAAAAAGTATCTTTGAATTCTCCCAGACTCAGATGAATCAAGAAGCATAATTAAGTAATTCCAGTTTAACCCTTAAATATCAATGAGCCATATTAAACATTGTCTATTAAGTGTCCCAGGAAGTTTTTGTTTCCAAAAACAACCACCACTCAGTGCTGGATGGAATCGTTGGTCTGAATTCTTTACTATTCTGGAGATTTTGGACATCTTACTCTTGTCTCTTGCCTCTTAGTGGGCAGTATTTGTTGCCCACTCCTGCGTTTGGTTGTGATTGTGTTTTCTTGCTTTGGCCAATGGAATGTGGAATGGACAGTGCACAAGATCAGGGCTTCAGTCTTAACAAGTTTTGAGTGCTTCCATTTGTTCCTCTATGAGCATCTGTCCATTACCAACAGAAGAACATGTGGCAGGGAGGGGCTGCCCCCGCTCCAGCTGGGGCCCATAATAAGACACAAAAGGCAGATCTGCCCTCATACAACCCATAAACCTGCAGCCTAAAGGAGAACCAGTCCAGAAGACACAGAGACCTGTGAGTCTGACAATAAATGCCTATTGTTGAATGTCACTGAGATTTTGTGGTGGTTTCTGATGCAGCATTATTATGAGAAAAACTGACTGATACAGTACTTTCTTTTGCTATTCAACTCTAACTTATAAAGTATGGGAAAGATCATATTTAAATATGTTGCAGGAAATAACAATATCCTTCATATTCGTCTTCCCTGAAATTGTATTTCCAGTCTGGACAAGAACGTTGTCAGCCTTTCAATGCAGTTTAACTGTGAGGGAAAAGTTTGGAATGGTTTTCTGTTTTTGTTTTTTAATGTGGAGGAGAGCGTCGTCACCTTTAATATTTTGGACTAATAAACTCAGCAATGTGTAAAAGCACCCAACATCCACACACCCCAAATTCAGTAGTTTGAGAATTCATTTCTATGGTGTGTAGTTAGGACTGTGCTCAGGCCTCTAAATTAATGACATGGGAATTAATGGTTAACTTGGACAGTAAGATATAAAAAGAACTGATGAATCAGTAACAGAAGAGAGTAGGTATAATTGGTATTGACTGTTAAGAATAACCAAGGAGTTGCTATTCTTATGAGATTATGAAGAATTCCTGGTTTATACATTATGTATTTGCAGAGGAAGGTGATTTCTAGATCTCTCAGTTAAGCATTTTCATACTTAGTGTTGAGTTCGATAATATGACAATGAAAGAATTTGGGGTGGAATTGTCAGGGCTCTTCTAGTCCTAAGTTTAAAAAAAAACATGTCCCCTGTTGAAACCCAATCGACTCCTCTCATTTAAAAAGCGCCTTCACAAGAGATAATATCCTCCAGAGAAAACAAATGTCCTTGGCTCTCCACAGATAAATTTCTCATGTTTTCATCTACTCAGAAGATTTGTTTCATATTTCCCAAAGCTCGTGAAGCAGATCCTCTGTGTATTCCACCCAGAGCCCTGCAGATCTCTATTCCATTTCCTGTTCCTGGTGTGCTCACTTTCAATAGCCAGCATCTGTACTTCTTTGGAGGACAGCCTTAATTTTTTCTCAGAAGATAATTACTCAGTGTGGGGAGAAACACTTGTAAAAACAGAGTTTACTCAGTTTATTTACCTCATCATTACATCTCCTCTTCCTTCTCACTAGAGACCATAAACTCCTCTCCTTCCCACAGGTGTGCCCTTTTGCAATGTGGCTTTGCAGCACCTCACATCAAGAAATGGGCTCAATTACCTCTGGAATCTGGGTTTGACCACATGACTCACTTTGGCCAAGGAGACATCAGCAAGAGTGATATAAGGAGAGACGTGGAAAGCACTTACTCTTTGGGGCTCACTCTCTCTTTCTGCTCTTGAAAACCCTATGAACACAACCAGTGACTGCGTCCAGGCTTGCCTGCTGGATGGTGAGGAACGTATGGCCCAATTACTGCTGCCACCTCTATCCACAGGCAGCCAACCACCAGACCTGTGAGTGAAGCCACTGAAAACCAAGGACCACAATGCACAGGTGAGCCCAGCCAACACTCTGATCAACAATCCCAGCTGGGACCATCCCAATTTGCCAGCACACAGTGTACTGAGAAAAACAAAAAGATTACTGTATTAAGCCACTAAGTTTTGAGGTGATTTGTCATAGTAAACTGATATATAACTTTCATCAGATTCTCAAAGCTGTCCACATATCCTTGAAAATGACAGAATCACTTCTCCGGAAGAGAATAACAAAAAGGAATAAAGGACAACACAGTTACTAGCTATCACTCTGCTTCTGGGATCAAACTTCAATTATCCTCTAAGCTAAGAGTTTCATAATTACAACTAAAAGCAATGACAACAATAAAAGAGAATCTGATGTGTCCTTGCATATTTCATGTGTTGAAGTCTCAATCCCCAGGACTTCAGAATGTAACCATATTTAGGGAAAGCTCTGTAAGGAATGATTAAATTACGATGCTCCGTTAGAGTGGGCCCTAATCAGATATGACAGGTATCTGTACAAGAGGAAAAGACACCTGGAGTGTGTGTACACAGAACCACCACGTGAAGAGGCAGCAAGAAGACGGCCATCTGCAAGCCGAGCACAGAAGCCCCAAAGGAAACCACATCTGCCAACATCTTGGTCCTGGACGTTCAGCCTTGAGAACTGTGAGAAAATAAATTTCTGTTTTTAAGCCACCCAGTCTGTGGAATTTTTCATGGCAGCCCTAGAAAATTAATACGGTTTCTATGAGAAACCTACTTATGTGTTTTTCATTTTCGAAAAGAATCTAGCCTTTGAGGAATTAGGCCGAAGTCGTCGATTCAATCACAACTTGCAAACATCATATGTTATTTTTTAAAGACTATTGTTTATAAAACCATTGTAAAATAATTTGCTGCCTTGTAACAATTTCCAATTTCTCCACTTAGAATGAGCCCAACCATATTTAGAGAAATAGAGTTACAGCTAGCAATGTTTCGTTTAAGAGAAAGAAGTTAAAGAGTATACACACACACATACACACACACACACACACAATTTAAAATGGATTTTATTTTTCTCAAACCAAAAAATAATTCTGTATTTTAAAAAATGGTTATTCCTATATAATTTGGTCATCTAAAATCTTTTAATCGTAAAATAGAGCATAATTTATCTAATATTTAACAAAATTAGGGGTCTTCTGGGAAAAATTAAAACATCTATAATTAAATGTGTTTGTTATACTTCAATAAAAAGATATTTTTTACTTATTATGCTGACTTAATGTACATGGTAACTACAGTTAATAATAATGCATTGTATAGCTGAAATTTACTGAGAGTACATCACAAGCATTCTCATCACAAAAAAGAAAAGGTAATTATGTGAAATAATGAATATGTTAATTAGCTTGATTGTTGTAATTATTTCACAATTCGTGTGTATATCAAAACATTGCACCAAACACCTCAAATACATATAATTTTTAATTGTCAATAATATGTCAATGAAGTTCAAAATAATTTTTTAGGAAGCCAGAAGTAGTATAGAATCAGGTAGATGGCAAGAAACAATGCATATTTACTATAAATATTTCAATGAATAAACATAATTCAATACAATATTTCAATAAATAAGTAAACATAATTCAAAATCAGCAGCCTTTGAGAGGAGGCAAGACTAAAATTTATCTAAGCACTACCTCAACTTTATAGAGATACATTTACAAATTGATGGTGAAAATAAGGTAGAAGAAAGATGAGGAAAAGAGAATGCTTAACCTAATTTTTAATTTTTTTAAAAGCAAACTGTTTAAATTTTAAAATTCCATCAGTAGTCATTCACTGATTTATAAACCATCAAGTTGCTAATTGCCAACTATCCTTATTTACACACTAAATGAGGTAAACAAGGAAAATACTGACTCTCGATGTTTTTCAAAACATTTTAAAATAGGAGCATCTTGCTAATTTATGAATAACATATTAATTCAATAATATGATGATTTATAAAAGATAAGAGGGGGATTTCTCTTCTTTAAATATAACAAAGTGAATAAAGTGAGATGGCAGTGGTCATATCATCTTTGTTAAAAGTTTGATTATTGCGCTCATTTTGTCAGCACATATACTAAAATTAGAATGATACAGTGCAGATTAGCATGACCTCTGCACAAGGATGACATGAAAATGTGTGAAGCAGTCCATATTTTGGAGGCAGTAGGATGACAGGCAAAAGCTACTATACATGAGGACTATAATCTAATTTATAAAATTGTTTCCCATAGTGGTAAAGATTAATGATTCTGCTACTGCTACTCGTGCATACTGGAATTGAACAATTAAGTAAATGGATGGCAGATGGCAAAAGCCAGGTTCTCACTGTTGGACTGAAAGGTTACAGATAAGCAAGGAAAGGCGTTGGGGTGCTCTATGATGGGGCAATAGGTTAGAGTTAGAGACAATAGAATGAACCAATGTTTAGCTTAATATTGCTATGGACGATTACATATAGAAATATCTACAGATATGTATATATACCCAGGTTAGTATGCACATATATCTCATTGCTCTGTCAGCTGAAAAGACCTAGAAATGATTACACTCCAGGAGCAATAAGCACACTTAGCACCAGAGCTTGGTTTTTGACACTACTCTCCAATAAAAAGAATCAGGAGTCCTTGGAGAAATGACTGATTCTAGGACTGGGGCAAGAAATATTTTATATGAGCCTGGAGCATCTTACAGTGCCAGGAAGTTAGTATTCAAAGAAAAAAAGAAAAGAAAAATTCACAATGATGGGGATATGTCAGAGACATTTTACATTGAATATCTAGATCTAGGGTTCACAAGAACTCTGGGCTGGACACAGTATATTGGGGGTGGTCAGTATAGAGAGCCATGAGGGTGACCGAAACAGCCTAAACTTAGGTCGACCCATAGCCTGAGCCAGTGTACTGCACTCCCTTATCAGCCCCTCCTGAGAACAGGCTGGCTTCAGGGTACATCATACCCTCAACCTCCGCCCATTCATCCCCTTCATCCCACTTGCCCACACGGTTCTTTCTGGCTTTGTTCACTCCACCTTATAAAGAAAAAGCCCTTTTCAGCCTGACCTTTGAGATGCTTTTAAATCTTGGGGTGGGAGTGGGGCAGGGAGCCTTTCCCAATCGTCTTCCTCCTCTTGCAATAATTCCTTCCAATAAAGTCTCTGCTTATCTAAGTCTGGACATGTTATTTTTTTTATTTGACAGTTTATCAAATAAAAATAACTCACGAAAACTTTGGCTATAAAGAAGTACAGAGATAGGGAAGTATCTGGGAAGGAGCCAAATAGGAATATGAGAACTCGGGTTTTCTTTCATATTCTAATTCCGTAAGAGGTTGAATGTCCATGTAAAGAATCCAGCAGAGAAGGAGAGGTTGAAGATGTGGGAGAAAGGGAGGATATAAAACCCCTCCAGGCTCCGGGGGTGAGAGAGCTGAAGGGGCAGTGGGAGAGATAGTACCTGCAGGGGACAGCCAGGTTTTACCTAAAGCCAGGAGGTAAAGTTTCAGAGAAGAGATTAAGAGGAGACTGCTGATCTCAGATGGATTCCAGAGGTAAAGCGGAAGAGTTAGGTGAAAGAGGTGAAACGGTGGTCACTTACAGCCAGTGGAAAAGAGACCCAGGGAAATGCTAGGGCCAAAAGTGTTCCCAGCCTTTCTGCAGCAGCGGCCCAGCTGGGCCCTTGCCCACTCTCTCTTGCTCCAGGCCACACACTCAACGGCCACTAAAGTGACCTTCTCATAATGTAAACCTGATCCTTCACCATGTCCAAGGACCAGATCACGCTCTGTCATTGCCCTGTGAGTCTCATCCATTAAAAACAACAATAACATATAATGTCAAACCCTCCCTTGGCCCCAAATCCTCCTATAAGTACCATTCTTTTCTTCATTTCTAAGCAGTGTCTCTTGAAAGAGTGATATCTGTTGGCCCCTTCCACTTCTCCATCTATGATTCATTCTTTAACCCCAGTGCAGTCCAGCATCTATTCCCATCAAACCATTAAAATGGCTCCTCCTTAGAACACCAACGGATTACTAATTACTTCATTTGCTTTACTTTCTTGCAGTTTTTGACGCCCATGACTATGACTTACTTCTTGATACATTGCTATATTTTTCATTCATTCAATACATTTTTATTAAGCACCTGCAAAGTATCAGGCACCATCTACCTGCTTAGAATATACCAACAGACAAATCACCTGTCCTCATGGAGTTTATCTTCTAGTAAGAAATAGGGAGCAGAGAAAATAGGAAACAAACCACAACAAAACGATTAAAAAGTAAATTATATGGTATTTTAGTAGGTGATAAGTGCTACAGAAAATAGAAAATTTAAGTTAAGGGATGTCGGGAATGGATGTGGGGAGGCAGGTTGCAATATTAGAAAGGGGGGGTCCCTTCCGCCCTCACATCCCATATAATGGTGTTTCTTTCCTTCCTCCATCTGTTAAATAATGCTTTTCTTCTCACCCTTCACTCTGGCCTTGGATAACTCCATTCACACCAAAGATTCCATTAAAACCATATGCAGACAATTCCCAGATCCAATCTCCATCCACATGTCCTTCAGGCCACACAGGGTGCCTCACCCATGAGTGGGCTCTGTCACAGATCACTTATTCTTAGTTATAATTAGAGTTAGCACTGTGCTCTGTGAATTATTTGCCTGTTTAACAAATTAGGCTGAGACCTCATCTGATGTTAACAACCCTCGCATTCTCTCAAATTTCTAGGGCTGTTTTTGAGGTGTCTCAAAGGGGCTGAGGCATCTCTGCAGACAAAGGCCAGGGCTGCTGCACCAGGGAGAGAGTCAGCTCCAGGGTGGTGTCTTCAACCCCAGGGCCTGCTTTCTTCATAATTGGTGGTGTGACAGAGACTGTCTTTGTCTCCACAATATCTCCTGAGGTGAATATTTCTTTTCATTTTTCTACCTTCTCCTTTGCTACTATACACTTCAAGTACTCCTTTGACTTTTAAATATGTGTGTATATGTGCATGTGTGTGTCCACGCGTATGTAGGTGAGCTTTTTCTTAATCTGAGAGACTCAGCCGGCTACTGAACCTTTCTAATGTCAAGATTCAATGATTCCATGGCATCTGCCACTTCAGTAATTCCTGGTGTGTTCCCATTTTCATACTAGTGACCCACAGTTAAACTTAACCTTCCAAATGTTAATACTTTCCAGAGAACATAAAATTGTAATATTTGCCAGCTGGGAAGTCATAAGAACAAGCATATATATATATAGCACTAATGAGCAGAAAGAAATACTAGGGCTGAAGCATCTGTCAAAGGGTATGCGAAATTGAAGAAATTAAAACTTTGAGAGAAATAAAAAAATTATCATTGAAAAGTGTCTCATTGGCAATCTAATGATGTAGCATCTTGGAAGTGGCATTTGAAGACACCGTAAAAAATTATTTTACTCAGCAAATGTTAGAAAATACCAATTAAAGAATCTTGAGGAATTTAGGACATAGTGAAGACTAAACGTTTAGAGACAAGTTTCTCATTGAAACGATCCATCCAATAATATTTGTTTCAATGAGTAAAGATAGAAAAAAAATTTTTGCATTCCACTGCAGTATATTAATTCTGAGTCTATTAAAAAGTATATTTAGTTCTCAGGTTCTGGCTATCAAACTCTCATTTCCCTAGACTGCCTTAAACAAAAAAGGAGAAAGAGAACTAACTTATCATTGTTACCTGAAAAAGAAACAAAAATGTAAATTTTGATAGACTATAAACCATCTGTCTGAGAACACAAGGTCTATCATTTGCTCAATCAAGGAGGCAAAAGTCCAGATGAATTTATGAGGATAAAAGTCTGACCTGAAGTGATGTAACTAAATCTATATGCCAATAACTACAGTTTGTAGATGGGTGATAGAATAATCAGGAGGGTCATTTCATAAAATATATACATGTCTATAGCGAATGTACTATATACATGAAATTAATAATAAAATAAAATAAAATGCCTTAAAAAATAGGTTTTTTTAGACTGAAAAGCATATTATTCCATATCTTGAAATGATTCGATGTAGAGCATTTAGCAATATAGGATGGCTAAAACACATACATGCACCTAACGCGTGTGCATGGGTGTGTGTGTGTGTGTGTCTGTCTGAGCGCCTGTCACTACATGGTTATGGTAAAATATATTACTATGGTGGGAACGGAAATTAATGAGAATTAAATGGGATGAGGGAACTTGAAAGGACTCGGAAATAAGTGGCTCGGTGCATTTTCTGGAGGAGAGTGAGCAATATGATATCTAGATACTCAGTGAGATGAGCAGAACTTAACAAAAAGGACTCTAAGCAGAATGATGAATGTAGCTGCAAGATCCATCCATGTTCTGATCTTCTATGAGGCCCTACTTATTATAAGTACCAAACGGCACTGACGGAATATGGTCTGGTCCACTCTAGCTACAGAAGTTAAAGGGCATTGTGACTAGCCCGGCTGTGTTCTCCACTATGGAGGTGTGAAGGGATTGAGCTGGAGGAGAGACAAAAAGGCAAGGTGAGTCTCCACTAATGCAGTGGCCGAAAAAAATATGGAGAGGAGAGAAAATTCACAGGACTGATTGCTGGTGGGGAGGAAGGTAAAGAAAAGGGAAGACTCCCTCATCTTCCAGGCTCCCAAGCATCTAGCTTGGATGACAGGGTGGATATCAGTATCATCAACATAGATACAAGGGGAGCAAGTAGGCGGGAAGAAACTACATCAATTTGGAATACATTCATTCATGCCCATGAGCTCCACAATTAAAGATATCTAAGGTGTAATGCCATTCTGGATGTCAATCGTCTCTTAAAGCCTCATCTTCAGAGATTCTGAAATATTCTGGCACCACAGAAATATTCACAGATGCCCGCTGTCATTAAGCAGATAATTTAAAAGATTTGATATCTAAACAGCTCTAAGTTTGTTCTAAACACAAAGTTCTTACAGAGGGGAAAGAGAATTAGATGACACACTCAAGAGCCATGAAATAACATACTATGCCACTGAAGGAAACTGCCCACATCTTTAAAATGAATTTTAGAGCCTGCCTGGACCTACGTTACTATTAGAGTTGGTAGCTTTAGCCAATAAAAATCCAGGACACCCAGTTAAATTTCAATTACTAGAAAACTGCAACATCTGGGATATATTTATACTAAAAAAAAAAAAAAATACAATATTTGAGACAAACTGAAAAACTCCGTTATCTGAAATTCAAATTCCATTGGGCATCCTGTATTTTATCCTAGTTGCAATGTTATTGGCATAATGTATTTTGTTAGTGCTCTAGTCATCCTTCTTATAGAAAGGCACATGAAAAGCTAGTTAAGCATTAAATATGGTTTTCTGCACTTACTTTAGAAAAAATAATGATAGCAGTATATTTATATGGGACATTTGGGACATTTTTCTAAAAGCATCACATTTCCCTTCAAGAGACGTATTAACTTGTTTTAACACCAATAAAATCAATGATTAGAAAGTTCACTTAAATATAAGCAGCATCTTAAAGTATGAAATACATATGAATATATAAAATGTTAAGACCGGGCCAAATTTTTGCAGCCATGAGCATATATTATCTGTGAACATTTTAGTTAAATAATAAATAAACTGGACTATGATGCATCAGAATAGCCTCATTAATTCCATAGGTCAAGGTGGGCCATGACTGGTTTCTAGATGCTAAACCTTCCTACTGGGTCACCTGCCTCCTGTGGATTGGGTTTCAGGAGATGTGTGATTCAGACCCCTAAGTAATGTTTTATGAACTAGAGTGTGAGAAGATACTCTGGTTGGAGGAGTTATCAATACACTTTCCATGTACGAGTGATAGATGACTCTTAAAACTAATACTGACCCATTATTTCATTGATTAATGCAAAACTTCTTTAAGCTAGGGAAGCCTATATACACACACACACACACACATATATGTATGAGAGTAAAAAGATTAGACTGACACAGTCTTATGCAAGTTAGACTCAATTTTCATCTCCCCACTAGGATCATTGAATGTTTCCCAGATGGCACAATTGATTTCAGATCATTTTAAATGACAGTGCAATTTATTAAGAATCTGTTCATGAGATAATGTATGTGCAAGTGCCATAAAAAATACTAAACACTATACAAATGCAAAGTGACATTATTATTATATAGAGAAATCTGTCACCTTCCATGGGGATTGTGGGTTAGATAAGTGAGTTAGATAAAAACCAGGCAGCACAATGGACATGGTAATGAGGATGAGACTAACATACTCCTGAACCTTGAGGAGGTGTGAATAAACAACCAAACAAATATTTGACCTTTAGACTATTCAAGCCAAAGTCAAATAGGCCAAAGACTTTTACCACCCTTGGTGACAAAAGTTGATAGCAGTAACAGTGTTGCTGGGTCGTCTTTTCCAGCAGGTCCAGTTTGAGATAAGTATGTGTGATCTCAAAACACCAGAGGCAGCCTACTCTCCCCCTGTTCCACCCAAATCAATCTCCCTCCTGATCTTTGCTCCTGGTTCATGGCAACCTTTATCCCCTTGGGGAAGTTCATTCCCGTCATCCCCAAGGAATACCATCCTTTAACATATAGATCAAGTTCTTCCTATTGGGTGGAAACTTCTCTTACCAAACCAGAAACAAATAGCTTGACACCAAATTATAAAAGCACTGCAGCCTGTATTTATCTAGTTATATTTTCATGTATTCAACAAATATGTACTGACCATGAACTATATACCAAGCACTGTTGTAGGTGTTGGGGACACAGCAATGAACAAAGCACACCAAAAAAATCCCTGGCCTCATCGAGTTCACCTTCTACTAAGGGAGACAGCTAACATATAGGTAAATAAATAAAAGTTTATTAAGTACTATGAAGAAAATAGATTAGTTATTTAATAGAAAAAGTATATCTTATGAGTTAATATTTAACCGTTCTCTGGCATCAAGTAGCCATTTGACCTTTGGAGTTCTTGATGTTCTCACCTCTACAAGAAAGAGAGATTTGTAAGATTTATTCCCATCCTGGAATGGAATGCTGTGTCCATCAATTAAGGTTTAAAACATCTTAATGACAGATATATATGCAGTTTTAAAACTTAAACCTTAAAACCTAAAGCTTAAATTTATTTTCCAATATACCTAAACATTGAGGACAGAATCAATATTATGTGCAAAATTAGGACAGTTTCTACTCA
>NW_011888782.1:12616225-12618776 GCF_000151845.1 Pteropus vampyrus
GTATTAACTTGTTTTAACACCAATAAAATCAATGATTAGAAAGTTCACTTAAATATAAGCAGCATCTTAAAGTATGAAATACATATGAATATATAAAATGTTAAGACCGGGCCAAATTTTTGCAGCCATGAGCATATATTATCTGTGAACATTTTAGTTAAATAATAAATAAACTGGACTATGATGCATCAGAATAGCCTCATTAATTCCATAGGTCAAGGTGGGCCATGACTGGTTTCTAGATGCTAAACCTTCCTACTGGGTCACCTGCCTCCTGTGGATTGGGTTTCAGGAGATGTGTGATTCAGACCCCTAAGTAATGTTTTATGAACTAGAGTGTGAGAAGATACTCTGGTTGGAGGAGTTATCAATACACTTTCCATGTACGAGTGATAGATGACTCTTAAAACTAATACTGACCCATTATTTCATTGATTAATGCAAAACTTCTTTAAGCTAGGGAAGCCTATATACACACACACACACACACATATATGTATGAGAGTAAAAAGATTAGACTGACACAGTCTTATGCAAGTTAGACTCAATTTTCATCTCCCCACTAGGATCATTGAATGTTTCCCAGATGGCACAATTGATTTCAGATCATTTTAAATGACAGTGCAATTTATTAAGAATCTGTTCATGAGATAATGTATGTGCAAGTGCCATAAAAAATACTAAACACTATACAAATGCAAAGTGACATTATTATTATATAGAGAAATCTGTCACCTTCCATGGGGATTGTGGGTTAGATAAGTGAGTTAGATAAAAACCAGGCAGCACAATGGACATGGTAATGAGGATGAGACTAACATACTCCTGAACCTTGAGGAGGTGTGAATAAACAACCAAACAAATATTTGACCTTTAGACTATTCAAGCCAAAGTCAAATAGGCCAAAGACTTTTACCACCCTTGGTGACAAAAGTTGATAGCAGTAACAGTGTTGCTGGGTCGTCTTTTCCAGCAGGTCCAGTTTGAGATAAGTATGTGTGATCTCAAAACACCAGAGGCAGCCTACTCTCCCCCTGTTCCACCCAAATCAATCTCCCTCCTGATCTTTGCTCCTGGTTCATGGCAACCTTTATCCCCTTGGGGAAGTTCATTCCCGTCATCCCCAAGGAATACCATCCTTTAACATATAGATCAAGTTCTTCCTATTGGGTGGAAACTTCTCTTACCAAACCAGAAACAAATAGCTTGACACCAAATTATAAAAGCACTGCAGCCTGTATTTATCTAGTTATATTTTCATGTATTCAACAAATATGTACTGACCATGAACTATATACCAAGCACTGTTGTAGGTGTTGGGGACACAGCAATGAACAAAGCACACCAAAAAAATCCCTGGCCTCATCGAGTTCACCTTCTACTAAGGGAGACAGCTAACATATAGGTAAATAAATAAAAGTTTATTAAGTACTATGAAGAAAATAGATTAGTTATTTAATAGAAAAAGTATATCTTATGAGTTAATATTTAACCGTTCTCTGGCATCAAGTAGCCATTTGACCTTTGGAGTTCTTGATGTTCTCACCTCTACAAGAAAGAGAGATTTGTAAGATTTATTCCCATCCTGGAATGGAATGCTGTGTCCATCAATTAAGGTTTAAAACATCTTAATGACAGATATATATGCAGTTTTAAAACTTAAACCTTAAAACCTAAAGCTTAAATTTATTTTCCAATATACCTAAACATTGAGGACAGAATCAATATTATGTGCAAAATTAGGACAGTTTCTACTCAGAAACAAATTTGTGTGAGCATATTAACAATTTTTTTTGATGATGTATTACTTTGGTACACTATTTGAACCTATTTTTTGTTTAAGATTTTTTAAATAAAGAATTTTTATTCTAAAAGATAGCTAGCATATATTTCAAAGTTATGTTTTAGAATTCATTCTTATAATTTGTAGACGTCTTAGAGTAAATCTCCACTGTACTTCCTCATAAAATGCTGGACAAATAGATCCTAAATCTGTACTCCTCTGTGGCTGAAAAAAGAAAAAAATGCTTTCCTCTTTCACCTTTTAAACAGAAATTCCATAGTTCCAAAACTCTGAATATATGAAAAACCTTTGGCCATGGGCTTTTACAGCTTTCTCATGAATGATTTCACTCTGTCTCCCTATTCCAGATAAGTAAACCATTTGCTAAGCCCTGAAAAGAAAGCTATCAATAAAATAAAATAAACAAAATAAAATAAAATAAAAACAGATTCAGTGTGATTTCAATACAGAGAAGCTTCTTTCACTAAATGAATCTTTCCAGAGGCCAAAGTCTGCATCTCACAATTAGTGATCTCTTCTTTTGTGTTAAACATTGTAGATATTCCTGGGAGGTAGATAAGGAGAAAATGGGAAGGAGGGACTATAACATGGAGAATCCACGGCCAGAGTATGTGTGATAACAACTATCTGGTTGATGATGAGCTAAAGGACAATAGCATGATACAATACTGAGACCAAGGCCACACATGAAGCATCCTTACAGTAATTTCAATAAAATTAGAATGTAGTGAAGAAAAAAAAAAAAAA
>NW_011888782.1:12618831-12631205 GCF_000151845.1 Pteropus vampyrus
AATTGTCTAATGTCTGACCCCTAGATTTCTTGGTAAAAGTTAAGCAATTTTTACTACCATTTTACCCACACTAAATTGCTAATTTCTCTCCTCCCATAGGCAAGGAATGGTCTACTTTAATTTCTCCTCTTATTCAAGTCACTAAAATGCAAGGCAGGCAGTTTTTACTTCCTTTAGAAGCATCTTCCTAGAAAACTTCCATGTTCCCAACCCCTAACAATGATAAAATTAATCTTAATGATCTGAACATTTATAAAAAATAATCCCTTCTCTCTTTAAGTACAATAACTATAGATTTTCAAAACAGAAGGAAATAGAGCACTTTATTCAAGTCCAAATTTATTGTGTTGCATTTAGGAATTAACTGCTATCATAGTATTCCATGGGATGCCAGCTCTATAAAGAGAGAATCAATCAATTTAGCAACACACATAGTGTGGCTGAATGGATGACATCTTGACACTGTGAGACTATCTTCCTTGTACTTTAGTTTCCTTTCCTGTACACAGGAAAATGATGTGTAATCTGTGTTATAAGGAATGCCAAATGCAACATATTTTTAAAATATAAGGCTCAGGATACCATGTTTACTCAAATTATACTCTTGCCCTTTTCTCAGATGTTAGCAGTTTAAATGGGGTAAGGGGCAAAAGAGAAACAGAAAAAGAGAAATAAGGATTGTACTTTGTTTTGTTACCACGTGTAGAGATTGTCACCTTAATTTATTGTACAAACACTGAAAGGTTCAGTGGTTTTAAATTGATAACTAGATCGCTTAAAAATTTTTCCTCTCCTTTCTCAAATTTATGAAAAGTATAGACTAACAAACTTTGTGAATGGGTTGGGTTGTTGGAGAAATAAAAGAAATAAGCTATGCCCAAGAGAAAGGTCCTTAGCAGTCATTGAAAAGACCAAAGAATTCCAGAATCATTACAAATTCAATAAAACAATAAGAAATAATAAAAGTGACAGAGGGCCAAAACAAAAATGAGAATTCACAATACTAAAATAAAACAAAGAAAACATTTGAGACAAGCAAACAAAAATGTGTTTAGTACATAATAGGCACTTCTTACTGATGAAAGGTACAAATAAAATTAAAATTCATTAACCATGATATATTTGTACTAAATTATATAAAAGCAAAGCAGAATTGATTATAAATAGAAAGACCACTATTATGGACTGAATGTTTGTATTCCCCCAAAATTTATATGTTGAGATCCTAAGTTCCAACGTGATGATATTAGGAGAAGCGGCCTTTGGGACATAAAGGCAGAACCCTCATGAATAAGATTAGTGCCCTTTTAAAAGAAATACCAGAAAGCACTCTTATCCCTTCCTACATGTGAGGACACAGTGACAAGATAGCCACCTGTGAACCATAAAGCATGCCCTCACTAGAGGCTTAATCTACCTGTACTTTGATGTTGAATTTCCCAGCATCCAGAACCATGAGAAATAAATTTCCATTGTTTATAAGCTACCCAGTATATGGCATTCTATTATAGAAGTCTGAACTGACTAAGACAACCACTCAATTCAAATAAATACATACATACATACATACATACATACATACATACATACATACATACAAACAACAACAGCAGGAGCTTTTTCATACCAGTTTTATTATTGACATAAATAAGGATATACAAGATCTGAATAAACTATCAATAATAGTTGGACAAACATATATTGAGTTCTCTGGTCTAAAAACAAAACATGGCCTCTTCAAAGAATCTATAAAATTTGCATAAACTTTACTATATATCATGTATGGCACACTACCACTATGGTGACTTGTCAAGAAAGCATTTTCACTGGCATGCATACCTTTGTATAGTCCTTTCATTCATTATTTCTGGGCTAAGTCATGTGACTGGCTTTAATCAATGAGATATTCCAAGTGTGATCCTAACAGATGCTTGGTAAGTGCTTATATGGAGGCTATAATTTGGGAGCTCTAAATCTTAGGATGCTCCCTTTCAAATTCCAGCCACCATATCATAGGAAGTGAAGTCCAATCCACTCATGTAAAGAGAACACATGGAAGTAAACCAAGGATCCAGCCAATAGCCCAAGGTAAACTCCCAACCAACAGTTACTACCAACTATCCTTGGAAGAGATTCCTCCAGCCCTAGTTGAGCTGCCCAGCTGAAGCTGCGCAGAGCAGAGATAACCCATCTTCACAAAGCCCCTCCAAATTGCAGAATTTGAGCAAATAATTATCGTGATATTAACCCAATGATGTGGGAGTGAATGATTATCTGAATATCAGGGTACAACAAGTTTCTTAATTAATCCTGAAAAACTATAACTGTATAAGATATTCTATGACATAACAAATCTTTTTTAAAAAAAGTTTTGAACAAAGAAAAATAACCCAAGATTTTGAAATATAAAAAAAATCATTTTATAAATTACCTCTAAGTGAAAGATCAAAACCTTAATAACTAATGATTTAGAAAATAGGGACACTGAAAATTATACATATAAAAATCAATGAAATCAATAAAGTTAAAAATATTAAAATTATAAAAAGTATGCTCTTCTACCACCTTGGAGTGATATTAGTCATCATTAACAAAAGGAAGTTCAGTTAATTCATAAATCTGTGAAAGTTGAACAACACACTCCTAAACAACCAATGGCTCAAAGAAGAAATTAAAAGGGTAACTAGAAAATATTTTGAGATGAATAGAAACAAAACACGACATAGCAAAATTTATGAATAATCCCAAAGCAGTGCATATAGGGAAATTTATATCTGTAAATGCCTATAATTAAAAAATAGAAACAATCTTAAATATATTACCTAATCTGCCAATTTAAGAAATTATAAAAAGAAGAGCAAAACTAACCCCTTTTCTTAACCCAAAGAAAAGAGTTCTATAAAGATTAGTGTAGAAATAAATAAAAATGCCCAAAAGAGGGATTGCTGGGTCATATGGTAATTCAATCCTTAGTTTTTTGAGGAACCTCCATACTGTTATCCATAGTGATTGTATACAGAGTAATATATATACTATAAACTGTTGAATTGTACACTTGAAACTTAAAAGGAGAGATAGTGAGAGAGGGGCATGGGAGGGAGAGAAAGAGAATCTCCTCAAATTACTAAAATGCTGGAAATAAAAGAGGGAACACTACTATCAGCCTTACAGAAGTACAAAGGACTTTAAGGGAATACTGTGGACAACTGTCTGCTACCGAATTAGATGACCTAGATATAAGGGACAAATTACTAGAAATACACAAACTACTAAAACTGACTGAAGAAAAACAAAATCTGAAAAGAACTATAACAAGGTTGAATCAGTAAACAAAACCTTTCTCACAAAGAAAAGCCCAGGACCAGATGATTTCACTGGTAAATTCTACTAAATGTTTAAGGAAGAATTAACACCCAATATTTCACAAACTGTTTCAAGAAATAGAAAAGGAAGGAAGACTTCGAACTCATTCAGTGATGTCAGTATTACAGTGATACCTAAACCAGACAAAGACATGAGAAGAAAACTACAAAACAATATCCCTTATGAATATAGACACAAAGCATCTTCCACAAAATAGTGAACCCAACAACATATAAAAAGAATTTATACACCATAACCAAGTGGAATTTACCCCAGGAATATAAGATTGGTTCAAAATGTGAAAATCAATCAATATACTATGTCACACTAACAGAATGAAGGAAATCATCTCAATAAATGCAGGAAAAGCATTTGAAAAAATCCAACTCTCATAAGAAAAGCGCTCAAAAACTAGGAATAAAAGGAAACTTCCTCCACCTGATAAAAGGCATCTGCATAATCCTCAAGCAATGTTATACTTAAGGATAAAGAACAGACAGTGTCCACCCAGAGGGGTAAATGATAAGAATCTATAAAAACAAACAAAATACTGCACCCATACACTTTTCTTAGTGTGTTCATCTTAGAAAACTTGTAATTGTAAATCCTTTCTCTGCCTCTTTAAGATGTATGTAAGTCTTTTTAAAACCAAAATAAGGCTCCTGTCAGTTTAACAATCTAGGAACCATTTTCTTAAGGATCTGCGAGCTATCTCTTTGAAACGTCATCATCGAGGAAGACAGGGTGCCTCTACCTCCTAGTTTCCTTGGAAGGGTAGGAGCCTAACTTTAGCTGGCACCCAGCATCATGTCACAAAGATATGAGAAATCTGTTATCCAAATCTTTTAGCAAATACAGGTGGCTACTCCAATTACAAGGTGAATTTAAGATGAACCATGTATGACAAATGATGCTGTCAAGTCCTCTTAGTTGAAGACTAGTTAGTTATCGTTAACCTTGAGAGCACATATGTAATGGATCACATCTGTTTAGCTATAAAAGGATAAAATTTCTATCTTTGCAGTCTTTTTAGTGGATTGCCTGCGATGTAGAGCGTATTCTAGTTTAATGTTTATTCAGTAATAAAACTGTTTTCTTTCTCTTCTAATTTTGTGGAGAGTTTGTCTGGGTTGGCAGGAGATTTTGTTTTTAATTTATATTTCCCTAACATCTCTTAAGATCAGGAATAAGCAAGAATGTGTGCTCTCACCATTTCTATTCAACATTGTACTAGAGTTTCTAGTCAGGGCAATTAGGCAAGAAAAAGAAATAAAAGACATTCATATTGAAAAAAGAAGAAAAAACTATTTGAATTCACAGAAGACATGATCTTGTGTATTAAAAAAATCCTATGAAATCCACAAAAACAGTTAAAACTGATTTTCAAATTCAGCAAGGTTGGAGGATATAAGATCAATACACGAAAATCGATTACCTCTCCATATACTAACAATGAACAATCCAAGATTAAATTTAGAAACATTTCATTTAAAATAGCGTCGTAAAAGAATAAAATACTTAGGAATAATTTAACAAGATAAGTGACTAACTACACACTAAAAACTGCAAAACACTGTTGAAAAAAGAAGACATAAATTAAGGGAAATGTGTCCTGTGTTCAAAGATCAGAAGACCAAATATTGTTAAGATAGATGGATTAGTTTCCTCTTGTTGCTATAAATTACCACAAAAAAAGTAGCTTAAAATACAAATTTATTATGTTATAGTGGTGAATGGTTCTAAAATGGTTCTTCCTGCGTTAAAATCAATGCTTTTATAGGGCTGCATTCTTTTCTGAGGCTCTTGGGGAGAATCCATTTCCTTCCTTTGCCTTTTACAGCTTGCAGAGAAGTTCACATTCCTTGATTTATGTCCCTTCCATCTTCAAAGCCAGCAATTGCCAGTCTAGTCTTTGTCATACTTCATCACTCTGACACTCCTCTGTTTTTCTTTCACATTTAAAGACAATTGTCATGACACTGGGACCAGCAATCTCAAATCCATCTGCTACCTTTAATTCCCCTTTTATATGTACGTAATGTATTTAAAGGTTCCAGAGATTATACTATAATTGTAGATTTTTGGGGGGTGGGGATCACATTTCTTCCTATCATAACAGGAACATTTCCCAAATTAATCTACAGGTTCAACACAGTTGGGGTTTTTTTGTAGAAATTTACAAGCTGATCCTAAAATTCATATGAAAACCTATGGGACACAAAATAGCTAACACAATCTTTAAAACTAAGAACAAAGTCAGAGGATTCATGCCTCCCGATTTCAGAACTTCCTACAAAGCTACAGTAATCAAGGCTGTGTGGGACAGGCATTAGGGTAGGCATACAGATCAATGAAATAGAATTGAGAGTTCAGAAATAAATCCTTGTATTTAGGGTCAATTGTTCTGACAATGACGCCAAGACAATTCAATGGGGAAAGAATAGTCTTTTCAACAAATGGTAAAAGGACAAGTAGATATCCTTTTGCAAAAAAATAAACTTAAACCTTATTTCGTACTATACACAAAAATTAACTCTAAGTAGATCATAAACCTAAACTTAATAATTAAAAACTACAAAACTCTTAGAAAAAAACATAGGTGTCTTTGTGACTTTAGATTAGGCAATGATTTCTTAGACATGACACTTAAGCACAGCAACCAAATCGATAAGCTGAATTTCATTAAAATGAAAACCTTTTGTGCTTCAAAGGCTACTATCAAGGAAGTGAAAATAGAGCCCATAAAAAGAGAGAAAATATTTGCAAATCATATATCTAATAAGGGCTTGGTATCCAGAAAAAGTAAGAATTCTTACAACCAAATAACATAAATAATTCTATTTAAAAATGGACCCAAAAAAAAGTTGTCTAATGTCATTAGTTGCAAGGAAAGCAAATCAAAACCACAGTGAGATACTATGTCACATCTATTAGATACTATGTCACGTCTAATGTCATTAGTTGCAAGGAAAGCAAATCAAAACCACAGTGAGATACTATGTCACATCTATTAGGATGACTAGAGTCAAAAAGACAATAATAACAAGTATCGGCAAAGATGGGAAGAGTTTGTAATCCTCATACATTGCTGGTGGGAATATAAAAAGGTGCAGCCACTTTGCAAGACAGTTTAGCAGTTTCACAAAAATCTAAACATAGAGTTACCATGTTGAGGAGTAGGGCTCCAGACCAAATATTATGTGTAATCTTTCAGATCCAACCATAAGCAGTTGCAAGGCTTTGCCTGGCAGATCTCATGGGCAGAAATAGTCTTCCCCACACCAGACTTGGTGCATTGCCCGTGGGCTACAGTTCCTGGCAAGAACCGCAGTCAAGAACTCGGCCCCTACAGCCCCAACTAGCCATGTTCACAGGCACAGCCGAGGCCTCCTTACCAGAGGCTTAAGTGAGGCACTTTCCAGGAGCCTCGGGTGAAACCACCTTGTGAGGTACCTTGACTGAGTCTTGGTGACATTTCTGCATATTGGTAATGAACAGTTATACACATTGTAAATATATAAAAACAGAGAGAGAAAGAATATACGCCAAATTCAGGATGGTGGTTACTTCTGGGGAGGAGAGGGAAATAGAATGGAGTGAGGTTTTCTATTGAATCCATAACATTATTCCTTTAAAAAAGTTTTCTTATGTAAATGCAATACATAAATTAAAACCCCGTGTGCATAAATGCACATTTGTTAAGATATGAAATATTTCATAATAAAAAGAATAAGAAATGTGGAAATAATAGTTAGCACCACGGGGTAGAATTATATGTGATTCTAATTTTTTTTCTTGATATAGTGATATATTTTTCAAATTCTTTCAACCGACAGAGATTTCTTTTAGAATGATAACACACAATATATGTATATTTCACAAAAAAAATGTATTAGTACCAGTAAATTTACTTAAGGAAAGAGCTGTAAAAAATGAACCAGTATTAAAATCTCATTATGGAGTAGTTCCAAATATCTCCATAGGTATTTTTATTAGTTCGGTGCTGAGAAATGCTTAAAAAAAAAAAAAATGCAGACCAAACTTTAAAAGAAAAATTTAAACGTATCCAAATTGTAAGTGCTAGTGTGGAATTGAGATATAAATAATTACAGCTGTAATAGTTATTCCTGTCAATTAAGGTCTTTTTGAAAACATGACCTTAAATAAACCAAGATTATCTTAATGTGTTTATTCAAGCTATTACTGTAAATTACTCTGTGAAGTGCTACAGCTAATGATTAATAGAATTTTTTAAGAGATGAAACATCTAATTCAATAGTTTTCAAAGATTTTCTAGAACTCTCTCTTTGCATTAAATAATGTGCAAAAGCCCAATGTGTAGAAGAAATCAAAACAAAGGCACTTTGTTTGAAGTAGGAGACTGAGACTTGAGTTCTTGTTTGCTCTCACACTTATTACTTTTCTTTCCTTCAATGGCTTCCTCCTCCCTGAACACAAACATCCCCAAGTCTCCTGGTTTCTAACCACCGCCCTCTCTCTCACATTCTTTCACGGCAGTTTTCCCTACTGTCCATTTCCATAGTTCTACCTACCATTGTTCGTCACGCCTATAGTCTTGTCTCAGCCCTAACCACTTTCCTAAAACCGCTCTTGGTAACTATCACTTACATGCAAATCCAAGGGACATTCTTCAGTCCTTTTCATTGAAACATAAAATCACCCTATGAAGATGACAATTCTTAATACTTGTCCTTTCTGCAGTACTAGATGCTAATGACCTTAGAAAAGCACTGTACTCCTCCTCAGAAGTGTTCTCAGGTCTTGTCTGACTCTATTTTCTCTTGGCTTTTCCCCTTATACCTCCTCTATGCCTACTCCTTCCAAGTCTCCCCCAAGGCTTCCTGTTTCTCTGTCTGTTCCTCAAATGCTGTGGCTCCTCAAGATCTTGCTCAGCACTTGTCTGTTTCAGCCAGTCCCGCCCAGATGCTTGTGACTTTATATCTCCTCACCAGGCTGGAACTCTCTCCTAAGGCTCCCAAAACATATTCGGGTGGCATATTGGATGTGACAGCCTCCTGCCTCAAAAACAACTCATACTCAACAAACTCAAAACTAAATCAATCACTACTCCTTCTTTGTAAACCTTTCCCTATGTCTTCCCTAATCACATGGTAGGCTGAATTGTGTCCCCAGAAAGGTATGTTGAACATGACCTCATTTGGAAATAAGGTCTTTGCAGATGTAATCAAGTTAAAACGAGGTCATACTCAATTAGGGTGAATCTTATCCAATATGACTAGTGTCATTTAAGAAAAAACAGAGACACAAACATAGATATACAGGGAAAATGCCATACGATGGAGGCAGATTGAAGTGATGTGTCTATAAGTATGCCCGTTCCCAGATCTTTCCTGTCCCACCTGCCTCCTGGGTCCTCATCAGTTTATTCATGGAGAGTCCTATTTCCTAATACTGACAGTCATCTGGCTCCCCAGGGTGAGGACGGACCCCTTCATGGTCCCCCATGGAAGCTTGGTGAAAGCTGCAGCAGCTTCTGCCCCCAGCCTCGGCCAACTGCTCTGCGGGAGACTCTGACCATACGCCCCTGCCCCCACAGCACTTCTAGTGGGGTTGAGTAACACAACCCAGAAGTTTGGAAAAATAAGGCCTATGAACAAATTTTGACCAATGAGAGATGACTTCTTCTCCCTTCTTCCATCCAATGGACTCTTCTAATGCACAGAGGTTTCTTAAGATCTGTCCAGAGAGATCTTATGTGACCAAGTAATTGGCTATTTCCTAGTGAAGCTGTGGCCGGCTTGGTAACTCGTCACATTGTATTTACTGTCCTTCCTTCCCTTCTTTGTTTCTCATTTTCCTTTACTCTCAGTGCCCTGGGAATTCTACCTCACGTTCCCAATAAAGAGCTAGTATTTAAGCTCTATTTTCTATGAAATCCAGGCTGAGACGTCAAGTTGTTTAAACATCATTCTTCCCATCTAAAAGTAGAGATAATGATGGTCCTTGTCATAGGACCATTAAAGTATTATATGAGACAATGCCTGAAATAGTGCTCAGAAAATGTCACCTGTTACTATTAATAATAAATACATAGAGATCCATCACCATTTTACATTCTTCTCCCACTTTGGTGGGGGGAGAGGGAACTGGAGAATGTGTGTACACTTGATGTCCCATCTTTCCTTTAATCCTTATTGTGCTCATTAAAACCCATTACTTCTGCGCCTTGTGCCACAGAGGCACTAAAGCTCATTTATTCAGAAAAGGCACTCATTAAAGGCCATTTGGAGGCTTACAGAGTTTCTGGGAGAAACTAAGAGCCAGGCCTGGGGGCCATACAGTGAGGAACAATGCCCCTGGCACAGTCTGCATCACTGACACTGGACAGCAGACACCAGGACCCCAACACTGCCATCTTCCACCACCACCCTTGCCCTGCCTCCAAACTGGAGTCTGCCCAGTGCATGCTTTCTCCCATTTCTCACTTGCAAATTCAAGCTAGGCTGAGGTTATCTGAATGCTGGAGTCTAAGCCACATGGTTATGCTGCAGCTGCAAAGGAGGCTACAAACACACATTTTCTGGTGACTTGCTTAAGAAGATGTTCATAAAATGGAAATTTCCCCAAATATAGGAAATGTGTTCATAAGGTCATATGAACAGCCAGAAAATATGACAAAATGTCCACTTTATATCTGTTTGAGGAATTGTCCCAAACCAAATAAAACGATTCCAAATTAAAGAGAGAGAGAGAGAGAAATGAGAGAGATGAGAGAGCGAGAGACATAACAGCTGCTTCTGGGTCACAATAACACTCTGGAATGCCCTCAGAAAAATGGGCTAAATGCTTTTTAACTCTGGGTCATCTCTTTCTAACCCTCAGCCATCTCTACAGAGTAATTAAGACTCTAAGCGAACAGAGGTGAATTACACTTGGGCTCAATGTTATTCATCAAACATTAGTTAGAAATCTTAGAAAAGAACATTACCTGGTCAACCGCACCTTTAACACAAAGATGATAAGGGTTTTCCTCTTAGAAGAAAAGATACATGAAAAAATAGATATGAAAATATCTGAAGCAAGGAAACAATTTTTTATCAAGTACCACCAATTAATCTTATTATCAAACATAAAATCCTAAAATTATAAGTTCTTTCCTCTCTCATGCTACATATATATAAAATAGGTCACCAAGAGTTTAAAATTTTTCCTTTGAAGTTTATATCCTACTTCCCCCTTTCTTAAGACTTTATTTTTTTAGAGTAGTTTCAAGTTTACAACAAAATCGAGAGGAAAGTACAGAGATTTATCATATATACCCACCCCTCAAGTCCTTCTGTCTTTTTTATTTTCATTAACAGCAGATCCAAATCAGGCCACACCTTGATTTTCACAAAAGTCTTATTCTCTTAAGTGCTTTTCTTCATTCATTCACTGACCAAGTATTTACTGAACACCTAATATATGCCAAGTCCTCTCTTTCAGAGAGTTTTGCTATAAAACAGGAAAAAAAAAAAAAAAGAGAGTCAGTAGCTAGAAGAGAAAGAGAAGAATAAGAGTTTAAGGGATTTTTTTTAAGATGGGAAAAATGACAGTATGCTAGTAAATTGGTAGGAATGAGCCAGTGGAGGTCGAGAAATTAATAATTGCTAGAGTGATACCCTGGAGGATATGGAGTCACAGGAGAAGGGTTTGATCTTCCCTAGGCCCCTGGAAGATGAGTCACAGCTTGCGGAAGTTCTCTTCCAATAACTCCTAGTTTCTCAGTGAAGTAGGGAGCAGGGTCATGGGTATGAAGGTTAAAGATGAAATGTCTACCCCCTGCCATTAACTCAAACCTTACTCAGAGTCAAACGCTTCTTCACAAAGCCTCCAGCACACATTTGGTTTCCCATTTCACTAATCTCTTGCAGCCCCTTCAACTACCTGTGTCTTCACAAGGTTTGCTCTTCTATCCCCCATCAAAGTGGAAGCAGAAGGGGTACGTGATAAATGCTTGATTCCATCACAACAGAAATTGTTGTTAATTCATTAGTAAAAAATTCAAAAATATATATCACTAGGTAGGTAATATCCCAAACCAAGGAAATATTATTTTACTCATATGACTAAAGCATAAAAACTGAAGATAATGAAAATCTTTTGTTAATTGTATATGAACAGATCGGGCAGAAAGAGCCTGTTAACTGGAGAAGTTCCACAGGCATGGCTACTTTGCCAGTGGCCCCTGGTCACTCTTGAATGATAAAATAGTACGGCAGACGATTTGTTAAAAAATTACTTAGTCAAAATCATTTGAGTTAAGATTGATCTAGTTTAAACTCTGACACTGATGCATATCAAAGCAGAAGAACTCACTAGCATTCTTACTTTCATGGTCAAGAAGAAACTGGTAAAAGTGAAAATTTCCTTGAGAAAATGAAAAACTGATCACCAATGATTATTCTCAGTCATTGGATTTTCCATATATTGATAACTGTTTTGCTGTAAAAAAAAAATTTTTGCCTTATTTCTAATTGATTTTTAGCCAGTTATACATGCCCTGTGTTATATAAATTAAGGAGAAGCCGGAAATAATTTGAATGTCTTAAAAAAGAAGATTGGTTAAATAAATTATGATTTATCCAGATAACAGAATACAATATAGATATTAAAACTAAGAGTCCAGAAAAGCAGTCATTAATACCTGTGTGTGTGCATGCGCATGTGTGTGTTTGCATAGAAAAGGATTTAAAATTTGGAAACCAAGTTGTTTTCTGTAAGTTTTTTCTCCCATGTCTGGTTTGATAGGATTATGAGTGTTCTTAATCGGAATTTGTTCTGTATTTTCTGCAATGAGAATATACTATTTTTGTAATAAGGAAACAATAGAAGCAACTTAAACCAATAAGTTCTAAACTTTGGGGGGATTTGAGAATTTTTTTGTGTTTTGTTTATCTCTATCACCTTTTAATTTCTAAATCACTTTTAGTCTATACCTACTGGATTTGGCAATATTTTCAGATATTTCTGTTTTTAATAGGATCAAA
>NW_011888782.1:12631425-12636384 GCF_000151845.1 Pteropus vampyrus
TGAATGATAAAATAGTATGGCAGACGATTTGTTAAAAAATTACTTAGTCAAAATCATTTGAGTTAAGATTGATCTAGTTTAAACTCTGACACTGATGCATATCAAAGCAGAAGAACTCACTAGCATTCTTACTTTCATGGTCAAGAAGAAACTGGTAAAAGTGAAAATTTCCTTGAGAAAATGAAAAACTGATCACCAATGATTATTCTCAGTCATTGGATTTTCCATATATTGATAACTGTTTTGCTGTAAAAAAAAAATTTTTGCCTTATTTCTAATTGATTTTTAGCCAGTTATACATGCCCTGTGTTATATAAATTAAGGAGAAGCCGGAAATAATTTGAATGTCTTAAAAAAGAAGATTGGTTAAATAAATTATGATTTATCCAGATAACAGAATACAATATAGATATTAAAACTAAGAGTCCAGAAAAGCAGTCATTAATACCTGTGTGTGTGCATGCGCATGTGTGTGTTTGCATAGAAAAGGATTTAAAATTTGGAAACCAAGTTGTTTTCTGTAAGTTTTTTCTCCCATGTCTGGTTTGATAGGATTATGAGTGCTCTTAATCGGAATTTGTTCTGTATTTTCTGCAATGAGAATATACTATTTTTGTAATAAGGAAACAATAGAAGCAACTTAAAGCAATAAGTTCTAAACTTGGGGGGATTTGAGAATTTTTTTGTGTTTTGTTTATCTCTATCACCTTTTAATTTCTAAATCACTTTTAGTCTATACCTACTGGATTTGGCAATATTTTCAGATATTTCTGTTTTTAATAGGATCAAAAAAAAGGAACAATGGGAACCCAATTTTTTACATGACAGTATATTGCAGATATACTTCTAGGTCAACAAATATACTACTGTAATACCACTTACCATTATTTACCTAACCAATGTAACCAGCCTCCTATGTCACTGTATTTACAATTCTCGCAATAGCCACAAGAACTCAAAATGAACTAGGATATAAAATACCAAATACACAGCGGGGGGGAGGCGGGAAGGAAAAAAATTAAAATTAAAATGTTTTATGTGTCCAAAAACAATATAAAATTTCCTGAAAATTACCGATAGACTTTAAAATTCAGTGATGAGAAATATTCATTTATAGTAATTTCATTATTTTGATTATGTGTTCTCCACAACCAATTTACTTTCAATCAAATTGTTTCAAAACTACCTGAAGCCTAACTGATGTAGGGCTTAGTAGTGAGAGAATGTCATCATGGGGAAGGAGGAAGGGAAGAGAAGGCAGATCAACAAATCTTTCGGGGGAATTCAGAATTTAAATTTGCTTCATCAGTCCTGAAGTAAGTCAGCCCTGATGTGAAGAAAATGCATATTTGAGTTAAAAATGCGGTATTGAAATGGCACTTTAAAAAAGAAATTTGAATTTCTGCTTATCAGATGAATTCATGTGACTTTCCTAAGACATTAGAAAGTTTTGTATGAGCTGAATTTTTGTGAAATATCTAGAAGTTTGAATTGAAGAGTTAGAAGAAAGAAGAAAGACATTTAGAAGAAAAGACTTAGAACATTTCACTATGAAGAATTACTAAATGATGGGTAGTGACCAGCTCCTTTGCCGTCACTAAACTCCAAAAAAGAATTTCAAGTCATAACAGAAAGATTTCAATTAGACATAAGAACACTTGGTTTTTTGGCTTTCTGGCTACAGAAATGTTCAGAGGCCCAAAACAATGAAAAGAATTTATCAGTCACCTTCCCTGGAGACTTTTTTTCTCCTTAATCTGTCATGAAGATGGTAAAAAATGAAACAGATAAGCACTTGTTAGGTCTTGGCTACAAGACAGGACACAAATTAAATGTTCTTTTTCAGGTTTTTCTTAATCCTACTGCTTTATGGTTTCTATTAAGAAGCCTGTAATGGAACCAATTAACTGTAAATACAGTGAGGAATCTGGGCAATTAATCAAATGAGTTATGTTCACCCAGTGATTACACTCCAGCCATCAAATGATCTTCAGGCACTGTCTACTTTGAGTCACAAATGCAAATTAAATTTGATCCAACAGCCTCGAAATTTCTCATTGTACATCAACTGCCATTTTGTCTCTAATGATGTTTCTAAAAAAATAGCTGGCATACAGGTTGACATCAGACGTTTTCTATTTGTATTCAAGCCAAATAACACCAGCTTTTAAAATTCAAGTACATAACTAAATAAATGATGGTGATTTCACAAAGGATAATACAATCTCTCAACTACAATAGATAATTATACAAATGCGTTTCTCTAAATATAAAGTCATATAAAAATGTGTACTCTTGCTCCTTAACAAAAGACTAATTTTTTTTTAAAAAAGCAGTCTAGCAACTTCCAATTAAACATGTGATAGTCTTTATACAAGGCAGTAGAGACTCTCACAGAGAGAAGATTCCTATCTGCTTCTGATTTACAGTTCTTACTATCGTGTCTATTTTTTATTGATCATTATTACCTCATCAGCCTCTTATTGCTATCTTATTTGCAAAGTCATTGCCAGCAGTGGCAGCTCAGAACTAAAAGGAAGCACAAAGTCTCCCTACGTGAGATTGTGGGGGAAAAACATTTCTCAATTCCATCTATGAGGAAAATCTAAAAAAGAGCTGTCAGAGACTTCTTTAATGACTTCCAACTACATGTCTAGAAGGACTTGGAAAAAATTTAGACAGTTCAGAGATCAGAAGATCAGACACACAGCCTCTGCCTGGCTTGTACAAAGACTTCGAGGCCACACTGCAAGTGTGTCTCTAATGCACCAGTCAGAGCGTTTTCTTTGTAAGTCGAAGCTGAAACTGCAGGTGTCCTGCCCACATCCTCTTACCCTTACTCCTTCAGAGCACACTGGCCTGCAGTCCAACCACGTGCAGGTTTGTCTGAGAATTTTCTTTAACCCTTTGGACCTCTCTGCCTGTGGCATGACAGGCCTGAAGTATTAATGAATTCATGTACCCTGGGAATAGCCCTTAACCAGTGACAGGTATGAACTGATGTATAATCACTCCACTCTCTCCTTGGATGGGATCAATAAGCTACATGTTTAAACTGGCTCCTGCAGGTCTGAGCTCCAGGAGCCCACAGCAGTAACTTGCCCCTAGAAATGCTTTATCTACTGCCTTCTCATCCCTGTCTCACTTCTCCACACCCCTATCACTATTTGCTAGGATTCCCTCCAGAACAAACCACTCGCACTTGAATCCTTGTCTCAGGACGTGCTTTTGGGGCAACCCAAACCAAGAGAAGTGAAAGACAGCAAGGTTAGGCAAACTGAGGGATTTGTTGATAGGCTTCTGTAAGTGCAGGAATTGCAAAGCTGAACTGGGTCTTGAGGAAAAGAATCTAGGGGCTGGATATTGCCAGAACTTTGTCTCTTATTCTCTCCGAACATTGGCCTCATTCTCTCAGACTGACCTCTTCCACGGCTACAACAAGTCACCAAACATTCCTGGGCCTTCTACCTCCTTGTTTCATCTCTTTATTGAGTCCTAGATAAACATATTTTCAAGAAAGAAGTCTAATTGGGTGAGTATGAATGAAGAAAACACTCCTACTCCTAGCAGTTTTGCCAACAGGGGTGAGAGACTGGCCTGCCCTTCTAGTGGCCTACCTACAGATGCCAAGTCTGGCAAACCATATATGGCCAGGGAGGCAAGATCTCCAAAGCAATGCAATTTACTAAACCATGTAGTTGGAGTGGAGTAGGGGAAAGAAATATTTTCCTAAAGAATGACATTGTTGCTCCCAGCATAATAACAGCTAATATCAATTAAATTTCTGCTATATTCCAAATGCTATTGCTATCTATCTACTTCTTTTTTTCTTTCTCTTTCTTTCTTTTTCTTTTTCTTTCTTTCTTTCTTTCTCTCTCTCTCTCTCTCTCTCTCTCTCTCTCTCTCTCTCTCTCCCTCCCTCCCTTCTCTACCCATCTATCCATCCATCTATCTTTTTAATCCTCATAATAAATTTATGATGGAAGAGCTATCATTATCACGTCCTACTGCCACATTTTAGATAAGAAAATTGGGGCCCAGAAAAATTAACTTCCCCAAAGTCAATTAGGAAGGTGCAGAGCCAGAATTAAATCCAGGCTGTCCAATTCTAGAGTCTGAACTAGGTTGTGTTGGCTCCAAGGAAGGGACAGTCCTACAGGCAAACGTACTGATCTCTCATTACTTCTCTCACTGCCTATATATTTGTGTGTATGTGTATATATATTGAGTATGTATATATATATATATGTATGTGAATGTATACATGTGTGTGTATATATATATATATACACATGTGAATGTATACATGTATATATATGTATACACATATATATATATATATTGCACTGTTTACTAAATTTATGAATGAAGCAGATTTTGTTATAAAAATAGGAAATGAATTTAGAGGAAATAAGGTTGGGGGAGCTGAGCAGACTGAGAGGCAAATGCTTTCTTGGGAATAGATAAGGCCCTCTTGAAACCCTAGAGCACTAAGATGAAATTAGGTAACATATATGTAAACTTTTCAGAATTTAATCACCAAATGTGTGGATCCTGGAAGTATCCCTTTCTGAGAAAACTGAAGTTTTGAAATGGCTGAGTGCTGCCAATGTGTACCAAAGTTACACACAGTTTGCATTTTCACATCTTTATTTTGACATTTTATTGTAGGCCATAATATTGTCACGAATAGGTAATTCATTGTTTTTATGTGTACTTTAAAAAAAAAAAAATCCTTCCCCAAAGGGCAACTTGAATTTCAAAGTATCGGACTTGTAACTATTATAAATATGCTACTTTAGAGAAAACATTATCTAGCACTTCAAAAATGTTTTCTTTTAAACAAACTAATCAAAAATTGACACAAATACAGAGGACAATTTGGTGACAGAGGGGAGGGGTGGTTGGGGGGCTGGGAGAATGGGGTGAAGGGTTAAAGAAGTAGTTGATAGATGGTCA
>NW_011888782.1:12636434-12647372 GCF_000151845.1 Pteropus vampyrus
AAAGTTACACACAGTTTGCATTTTCACATCTTTATTTTGACATTTTATTGTAGGCCATAATATTGTCACGAATAGGTAATTCATTGTTTTTATGTGTACTTTAAAAAAAAAAAAAATCCTTCCCCAAAGGGCAACTTGAATTTCAAAGTATCGGACTTGTAACTATTATAAATATGCTACTTTAGAGAAAACATTATCTAGCACTTCAAAAATGTTTTCTTTTAAACAAACTAATCAAAAATTGACACAAATACAGAGGACAATTTGGTGACAGAGGGGAGGGGTGGTTGGGGGGCTGGGAGAATGGGGTGAAGGGTTAAAGAAGTAGTTGATAGATGGTCACGGGGATGGGGAGATGGCATAGGGAATGCAGTTAGCATTAATATATTGACTGGGTGGAAAACCAGAGGAGAGAAGGAGCAATCAGGGGGACTGTTTTATAAACCATATAAATGTCTAACCTATGTACTGCATACTTGAAACTAATTTAAAAAATAAAAAAAAGAAAAAAGAAAAAAAACCATATCCATAAAAAAAAAGGTTTTTTTTTATTGGCATTGTAATATTGCCTCTCCTGGAATTGTTATGAGCATTCCAAAATGCCAAATTTTTAAAAATTAACTATTAATTTGAAGTTTAAAAAGTAATAATAGTATACTATACTAATATTAGCTAAGCAAGTTATGAAATAAATTGATTGATAAGGTCATTTGGGGTAACATTCATAAGAATAAGACAAGTCGAACATAGCACTGCAAACTAACTAAAAATTTTTTTTGTTCCTTTACCTCTGACATATTGATTTGGCCTCCACATTTCCCCATTGTTTAAATCCTCTGACTTCCCCTACTCTTTCCTTTCCCTGTTTACCCTCATCAGTGTTATCTCTTTTCTTCTCACTTTTGACCTGTTATCAGTTTATCAGTCGGCCAGACTCACTTCCAAGTTCTATCATAATGTCTGAATGGGAGGAAGATATGTCGCTTTGTATCATGCTTATGTAGTACGTAGAATATGGCAGAATCATCGCACACCTTACCCCCACAAGCCTTTCTCTCAAGTTCTGTAGCACTGATAGGTCTCGGCTCTACACATGGCTTTCTGTATTATTCCTAGGGACTTTCTATATACACCTGATGAAGTCTCATACAAGCATTATATGGAAAAGGCACTTACTCCTGACAAGTAAGTGCTGGGATATCTACATAAGGGACAGGTAAAATGATAAACACACATGTCTCTCTTCCCTCCCATTTTCCTGGTTTCATTCTGCAGATCTTAAAAAAACAAAACAAAACAAAAAAACCCAGCGCTTTCATTAAATGACTACCAGGCTCAGAGATACCCAGTGGCTCTATAATGCCAAGAAAAAAATTTCAGGTCTCCCACTATCTCAACGTAAATCCCAATCCAACCCAACCACACCACAGTTCCTGCCTCCCCTAAATATGCTGAGCCTGTTCAGAATAGAAGTGAAGGACGACTTCGTTTTCACAGTTCAAAAAGATACTCTGGAGATGTACCAGTGCTGGAGGCATAGAGAAATATGAAGCCTATTATGGAAGAAATAAAGGCACTGACCAGGCCATGGAAATGGTGCAGCTGAATTCTACCAGTGCCCTGTCTTCAGGTGTGCTGGGTCGAACCGTGGAGCTACTTAGTGTTATCAGTTATCAATATGATGATCCCAAGCTCCTAATGCACTCTTCAATAAACAAAGGAATTCCTTTAAGTATTTCTCCTTTGAAGTGAGCACAATGCTAAGCTTCACTGTAGGTAAAGCTAGAGGGACACTGCCACCAGCATTTTGAAGAAGAGGCAGTGCAGGCATGACGCTACCCCGTGGAGCCTGCCCAGACATCGGCCCAGATAGTAGTTGCTCTGCAACCCTGGGGCCTCAGGCTGGTAAATCTTTCTGCAGCCTCCCAAACACAAAAAAAACAGGGTTCCTTAACAGTCTGTACCCTCTGAAGGCCTCAGGCTTGTGTAGTGTCTGGACTTGCCCCCACTTTTCTCTCCCAATGGCCCTCAAAGCCCAAAGGCCTTGTACCTTCCGCCCTAGCCATATGGTGCTCATCCTCTGCTCCCCCATCTTTACTGTTGCTTCCTGCTTGCCCAGCAGCCCCAGACCAGCTCCCTGCTGGCCAGTGGGCTGAACCACACCTTCTGCAATGAGGTCTTACCCCTTCCAAAAGTATCCTTGCATCCCGCCTGTTCAAGGCATCACTATAGAAAGTTCTGTTCTTCTAGGTTCTCTGTCTTTGCCTGCTAAGCTCATATTCTTTCTTTTTTATACTCCTTAGCTGCTTGGGCCTGGCTGCTAGACAAAACCTTGTCCCTGCTAGTAACCAAAGCAGCCATCTAGGGTAGAAATATAGAGACAAGGAGGGAGAAGGAGCTATAAATAAACACGGCATAAGTAACTCTTCTCTGTTGTAACTATTTAAAAATAAATCTGATTCCTAGACATAATACAATCTATACATTCAAATGAACACTATATTTTCAAATGTTAGACAAACACAAAACAACGATCACTATTTTCTAGTGAGTGCTTACCATATGCCAGGTTATTCCAAGCACTTGACTTGCATACAACCCTAGAAATTATTAAAAGTGCCGTTAACATCCCTAGATTACAGACAAAGAAACTGAGGCACAGAGAAGGTCAATAATTTATTATTCTCAGCAGACCGAGGACTTAAACCCAGGCAGCCTGATTGCAGAGCCTGTGCTCTTAACAATGACCCTACTGATCTGCCTGTCAATATTACTTTCTCTTTCCAATTATGTTCTTATTTTCAAAAAATTCCTCTTTAGAAATTTCCCTCAGGGCCAATTTAACGGTTGCAGAAAAAATACTTGTCTCAATAATTTGTAATTATTCCACATTAATTTTTTTTAAAATAACATCCCATTGATCCCATTATTCGCTGTTCTAGTAACTATGGAAGATATAAAAGTAAATAAATGGAAAATAAAATAAAATAAAACAGACCCTAGCACCAAGGCACTTACTGTTTCACACTAAAAACCATTCACTCCAGGCTTTATTGAGGTGAAAGTAAGAAGAGTTCAAAAATGTTAGTTCTTTAGAGTTTGATAAAAATGCACATGGATTTTTAATCTCATTAAAATAAAGAATGTGGCAAATACGTACAATGGAATATTATTCAGCCATAAAAAGGAAAGTCTGCCATTTGCAACTACATCAATGAACAGAGGACATTATGCTAAGTAAAATAAGCCAGCTGAAAAAAGTCAAAAAAAAAAAAAAGAATAGGAAGCCAATTTCAGAGAAACAGAGAATAGAACAGTGATTACTAGGAGCTGAGAGGAAGGAAAAATGAATGATTGGGTCAAAGGGTAAAAATGTCCAGTTACAAGAAGAATAAGTCCTGAGATCTAATGTGCAGCATGATAACCACAGTTAATAGTATGATATTGTACACCTGAAATTTTCTGAGAGTGGATGCTCACTACCACCATCGCAAAGAGTTAACTATGCGAGGTGATGGATGTGTTAGTTATCCTGATCTTCGTATTCACCCCACAATGTACCTGTCTATCAAATCATCGTGTTGTCCACTTTAAACATATACAATTATATTTGTTGATTTCTCCCAATTACTCTTCAATAAAGTTTCTAAAGAAAGACATTTTTAGACAAATCAAAGAAAAAAAGAATGACTTATTTTCACTTTAATAATTCAAAATATTCTAAATATTTACTAGAATTCTGTTTGTCTGCTCTTCTAGGCCCCAGAGAAACAACAGTAATGAAACCGACAATAGCCCCTGCTGGCATAGACTTTGTGTTTTAGTGGGAGAGACACGTGATAAACCAATTAAAATATAACATAATGTCAGATAGAGGCCAGAAAAAATAAAGTGCTACAGAAAAATAAACGAAGATAAAATGATAGAGTCCAAAGGAGATAGCCATCTGGGGCAGATGATCAGGAAAACCTCTCTACAAAAGCGATGCAGAGACCAGAGCGGGGGGTGGGCAGAGTAAGGAAGGAAATTCTGCAGCTTTCTGGAGGGAGAGCATCTAAGGGGTGCATTTGGAGTTCTGAAGGAATAGCAAAGGGAGAGGGTCATAGGGGATTAAAAAAAAAATTGTTATAGTGAAAAGGAGCAATTTTCTTTAGAGTATATAATTTTAGGTTCTATTCAAAATCAGGCCAGTATTAGATCATTCTTATAGTAAATATTCCTTATGAGCCTATAAAGTACCAAACTCTAGGCTCAGTGCTGGGGACAGTGATGAAGAGAATCATCATGGCCTATCACGAAATAAATGAAAATTTCAGCTCTGTGAAGGAAAAGTGCATAAAGGATACAGACCAGGGGAAGCATGCCCTGCCTAGAGAGGGGCTAGGCTGAGGAGGCTACATTCCAGTTGAGAAGCAAAGGATGAGAAAGAATTTATCGGATGTCAAGAGGATAAAAGAGTATTTCAGCTAGAGGGAGCAGCATGTGCAAAAGCCCTGTGGTCAGAGGGAACGTAGATGGAACATCTAGGATTTGGCAGAGTAAAATCTGGGTTGAGGTAAAGCTGGATAACTTGGCAGAGGCTAGAGCATGCAGGGTTGTCTGCTTGTGGCCACACTGAGTACTTGGTCTTTAAATTATGAGCAGTTGGAAGCTACTGAAGTGTTGTAAGCCATTTAACAGTTTCTGAGTTCTGAAGATATTGTAGCTTTCTTAAGAACTTATGAGGTACAGTCAATAGTTGGGCATGCTTCACTTTGTCTCTACTTGTCCAGGTTTGCATACAGGATTATTTTGATCCATCCAGTGAAAACTTCACCAGCTTTTGTTTTTATTATCTAATATCATGATGTGAATGCGATTACACTAAGCAATAAAGTCTGAATTCTCATTCCAGGATTAGTCAGTTTTCCATTTTTATTAGACCATACTTGCTTATTACCCAGAAAACCCAAATACATGTTCAATGAAGAACTAGCCTTAGTAAAATGATTCTCAGAGCTGAAACTCTAAAATCTGCTCTGAAAATGCAGTTGAAGATAGTGGTCAGCTTGGGACTGTGAAATTGGAGTTGGACATAGACATAAAAAATGGAACCAAAGTACTTATTTATAAGGAGATTATTTTCCATGAGAATGATAACAATGACCAGCCTAATAATGAATCAAACCAGATGAAGAAAATGAGATTTTCTTGACCTTCTGTTCTAGCATAGTCAGTCCAGTGCTCACACACGATTTATCTAGCAACTGAGATACAGAATAAAGAATGCTCTGAGGCACTTCCTACAATAGTTGATAAAGAGAACTCTCTTCCATTAAATAAATTAACATCTAAAGAAGTAAAAGCAAAAGAAAAGAGCAAAATAACATGGGAACATCAACCTCATCAAACTCTGGGGACCCTTGAGGGCAGTGCCGGGCATCCAAGATCCCCATTAATAGGCTCAGAGAAGCTCAGAAGGATCACACAAAGATGACAGAATTTGGAGAGAAATACCCTGGGGATGGCTAAAGGGGCAATACAAGTAAAGGCATGAAGGTGTGGGACTCAAAGTAAGGACTATGAAAGATATCTGTTTTATTTTTGTCTAATTCAAAAATTCAGAGAAAATCCAAAATTAAAAATATGGAAAATTCAAAAGAAACTGGACATATTAAACAATTTATTAAGAAATACCTTACATTTAGAACAATTAGAACTTGAGGGAGTATAATAGGTGACAGTGTGGGGACCCTGGCCAGGTCTCCGCCTACTGACATATCCAGTACAAGCCCTTGGCATCATACTGCTAAGCAGTGTCCCATGACTCTCTGCCTGAGGGCTTTCTCCCAGCCCACTGCAGTCAGGCCAGAGTGCCCGGGAGTTAACCCTCCCAAGCAGCCCTTGCTAGTGACATGTTCAAACTTGAAACTGGAAAAAATAAAAAAAAGTAAAAAAATACTTCGAGCTTTCGCTCGGCATACAGGACAACTCTGAAACATCTACATTATATCTCAGATGATAATCTATGAATCTCATTATTAATGTTTCCTGTACTGGCTGCTTTCCCTTCTCTCTTGTTTCCCCATTCCCCTACCACCGTTTCCTGGGACCACCTCCCAAATAAACTATTTTACTTGAATCCTGTCTTCTAGAGAATCCCTAAGTAAGAAAGTAACGGATTTTAATTAGAAACCAAGTTGTTGTTTTTTGTTTTTTGTTTTTTTAACTACAGGCTCAGTTGAAGACATCAAAAACTAGGAAGACAGATGGTATGTGATGTTAAAGTCATAAAACCCATATACAAGGGGCATTTCCAACAACTAGGGGAAAGAAGAGGTAGGAGAAGGAAGTAGAAATAATTTTTAAAACAATTTAAGTGAACAAAAAGCATAATGCAAAGATGAATGGTGATAAAATATACTGTGCATTTAAATGAAACAATTGTGATATACTTAAATAAAATAGATGAACTTTATTAGAAGGTTCACCTTTTCTAATTGTTCAGTTACTGTAAAATTAAAGGAAAATGTAACTCTATCTTTGGACTAATAAAGCAAAATACTTGTCATGTTTTAGATTTCTTCCTACACACTCTAGAGTCTCCCCGCCCTAACACACACAAAGGTATCACGTTAGCAAAACTAAAATTCTAAAATTGGGAATAAATCTGCTTATACCAAGTATGACCCACTGAAATTTGAGTTTGTATTTTATTTGTTTTGTAAAATTGACTGACAAACAAACCTGTTCAGGAATATATGATAACTTAACACTTATGTGATTAAACTTTCTTTATATCTGAAAAAGAATGCAAAGTGAAACAAAAGAAAATTATTCATACAGCAGAAGTAATGGGTTGGTCAACACTGTTAAGAGATTAAGTGTACACATAAACTTGCATTTTTCAAGGTACAGTATTAACCTGGCCACCAACCTCTGTATCTTCTAAGTTAGTTTCAAGAACAAAGAAATTTCTAGTAAAATAAATGATAATTCACCCTCCAAAACACTATTCTGAACATTTTTGTATGAAAGGAATTTTTTAAATGAGGCTGTTATTTACAACTTCCACTCACCCGCCCTTAGAAGATTCACATTGAATTCTATCCTCAGTACTCAACTGCACAACAGAAAACTAGATTTAAAAAGAATGTAGAAGGGTCTTGATTGCCTGACTTCATGAATGACATTTAAAATATTTCCTTGAAATCTACTATGTCTACTGATGACTATATCTTTCCGTTAATTTCAGCAGATTCAAACAAGTTATACGTGATCAGCAAAAGATTTTCACTTCAAAATAATTAATAGATTGCAAAGAAACCCTCAAAGCATGCTAAAGAAGCTATAAGTGTCTCAATTCATCAAAATATAAACACTCATTTATCCAAGAAGCAACCAACCTTGTAAACATATGTGTAAGTATTTATGTCATGATTTATTCATTCACACAATATAATTTATTAAGCAATTATTATTTACCAGATGCTGGGAAATATATTAGGACATAAAAACTCTTCCCCTACCCTTGAATGTTTATAGGCATAAAGAAAGAAAAAGAATCATACATACCATAGGTGCAATAAAATGTTCCAAGTGTCATTTTGGCTAGCAAGTCTACTAGTTCTTTCATAGATTCGTGCAACAACTATTGCACATCTACTATATGTCAAGGATCATTTCAATTTATAAGTAGTAAAAGTAGTTCCTAAGAGGGTCAGAGTTACGTTAGAACAATAATTTGTTGTTGTTGTTGTTGTCACTTTAAACACACATAACAATGTACAGAATTCTACACATGTATATTACCTGAGTAATTGGGGAAAACTTACTAAACAAGCTTCGTTTCCTAAAACTGTCTTTTCTTTGTGAGCCAAGAAAAAAAAATGAAAGCCCAAACGAGTTAAGTATGATGTTTGAGAGCCATAAAATAACTGTCCTTACCAGGAATACAGGATTGTTCCAACAACAGATGTGAGTTTACTGTTTTCTTGTTTTTGCTTTGCCAGGCCAAAGTCAGCTACAATTCATAAAACAAAACAATGTTATTATACTTTCCCAGAATTAGCATCGTTCCTTAAGTTTTATAATAACTATTACAGTTCACAATAAAAAGCTTTTTTTTATTTTATATTTTTTTACCTTCGGTCATAATGCCCTATGTACTAGCCTTCTATACCACTCCCAGCCTTAATAAATAGCATACAAATAATATGTCTATATGCTACATATTTTGACATAATGAGGTTTATCATTTTAAAAAACTAATGTTAGTTTTGACTGAAACATAGGACAAAGTACTAATTGAACTTTTGATTTCACTTTTTAAATTATCTCTTACAATTTTAAATTGATGGAATGAATCTAATATTTTGGCATATGGCAGTAATGATCTCATCTGGCCAAAATAAAAATAAAAATAAGGTAAGCCTGAATAACTAACATGAAGACCTAAAAACCTGAAATTAAATGGCATCTATTGGTACTAAATCACAGTAAATATGATATTTAAAATAATCTTAAAATATTTTTATGTCAACAAGGAATGATTTGAATTTTTAATTTAGAACATCAAATATCTATAATATTAGCACTAGCTTTACTTTTCAAATCACTTACAAATACTTCTCTTTTATAAACCACTCAACAACTTATATCGAGGTGGTAGGAAAATATTCCTCATAACCTCATTGTACAGATTTACCAACATTTCAAAAGATGTAATTACCAGTATTACATAAAAACGTAGTGCTGAACCAGAGCAGCCCTGGAGGATAAGAGGCCAAGTTCAGGCAAAAGCCAGAACTAACTGCCAGCCATGTGATCTCCAGTCCAAGTCAAGGCTTCAGATGATGCAGCCCTAGTTGACAACTTGACTAAACCCTTGTGAGAGACCCTGAGCAAGATCTACCCAACTAAACTGCTCCTGAATTTCCTGACCCTTGGAAATGGTGAGAAAATAAATGTTTATTGTTTTTACCCACTAAGTTTCACAGTGATTTGCACCACAGCAATACATAATTAATATAACCACTACTGCTCTACTCTGAGCCACCATGAACCTTCACCTAGGCTACTGAACTATAGTTCCTAAACAGGCTCTCTGCTTCCATCACTCCCTTCAAAACTCCATTCCAGAGTCAAAATGATCTTTGAAAAACCTAGAGCAGATATCCCCACTAATGAGGTTAAAATTCTACAAAGACTTCTGATAAATACTAAGAACCAAGGCTAAACTCCTAACAGGCATATAAGATCGTACATTATCCAGGTTTTTGGAAATGTTTTATTTGACCACACTATCAAAAATTTGACCCCTTCTTCAACACCTTTCTGTTACATTTACTTAATTTTTAACATCTTTCATTACCTGAAATTACTTTATTTTTAGTTAACATTCATTTTTATTTGAGAGTCTTAATTAGTATGCAAGATACAGGAGCAAAGACTATATCATTTATCACCAGATTGACAGAGATATCTTTTGATATATATATAGATATATATGCATATGGATATGTCTGTCTGTCTATCTACTTATCTATCTACCCACCCTCCTACCTACCTACCTATCTACCTATTCATCCTCTCAATCCAACAGTACTTTGGACAAATGGGAAATATTAGAGGCCTAAATTATATGAAGTGTTAAGAACTATCCACAAGCTACATGGCTTGCTATAACCTTTCTATTCCTCTATTATGTAATGGAGAAAATTAGTAGAAATAGTATAGTATTTTAATATTTTTAGGTGCTCACGATAATTTTAGCACACATAAACCTTGACCAATTTGCAATCTAAAATAAGCCTTTAACTTTTAGTTCTAATTCTACATAGAAATTATCTTGCCTTTATAAAAATGCCATTGATTTTAAAAGGCAAAACTAAGTAGTGGTTCTCACAATGATTCTACCCACTCCAGTTAATTTAGAAAAATGGCAGAAATGCAGACTAATGGCTGCAAAAACATAGAAGGTGGAGAAGTGCTCTTAAGGAAAGTGAAAGCTAATATTGTTCCGCCATTTGGAAGATTTTAGTGTTAGCAATTATGTTTCTATTACTCTTTCCTCATTTGTGATCATATTTGGAGTACAGGAAAAAGTTCTACTTCAGGAACTATGGTCACAAAAGCATTCATGTGCTATAATAGAAATTCAAAAATGGCAACAGAAAACAGTTTTGTTCTTTCCCTGTGCACTGCATACAGCACATTATTAAAAGAGAGAAAAAGAGAAAGAGAGAGAATTAGGATTAAAAATACTCTCCTTTGATAGAACAAAAGATACAGATAATGGTAAAGACTATAGCATGTTGCTGCTACCGCCTATGGCTGCCAGTCTTTAGATGGAAAAGGTGTGGTCTTGAGTTGAGTTCTTAGATTCTTACTCTGTTATTTACTACTTGTGTGACATTGGACACATTATTCAGCTACTCTGTTTTCTCAAAAATGGCCTACAAACCCACCTTAACTTTTGCAAGGATTGCTCCGACAACTTACAATAGATGAGAAGCATTCTGAAATACTGCACAGATGTATGGTGTTCCCATCCCTCTCCACAGGGAGCTTTCACCTATCACAGGCGTGTCAGTAACTCCTAAATTCACAGCCAAGCCAGAAAGCCCCGGCCTCTGTCTGGGGCTTCATCTGAACCACTTGCCCCTTCACACCCCAGAGTAAGCTCATCATTCACAGCCCTCTGGGACATGGGTCCTCAACCCCCAGGCCACAGACTGGTATAGGTCAGTGGCCTATTAGGAACCGGGCCGCAAAACAGGAGGTGAGTGGCAGGCGAGCAGGCGAAGCTTCATCTGTATTTGCAGCGTCTCCCCAGCGCTATCATCACAGCCTTAGCTCCTCCTCAAATCATCAGGCATTAGATTCTCATAGGGGCACCAGTCTGTGGTGTCAGAAAGATTGAGGACTGCGGCTCTGGGATATCCCAAACAGCAGATG
>NW_011888782.1:12647422-12653537 GCF_000151845.1 Pteropus vampyrus
ACCTTAACTTTTGCAAGGATTGCTCCGACAACTTACAATAGATGAGAAGCATTCTGAAATACTGCACAGATGTATGGTGTTCCCATCCCTCTCCACAGGGAGCTTTCACCTATCACAGGCGTGTCAGTAACTCCTAAATTCACAGCCAAGCCAGAAAGCCCCGGCCTCTGTCTGGGGCTTCATCTGAACCACTTGCCCCTTCACACCCCAGAGTAAGCTCATCATTCACAGCCCTCTGGGACATGGGTCCTCAACCCCCAGGCCACAGACTGGTATAGGTCAGTGGCCTATTAGGAACCGGGCCGCAAAACAGGAGGTGAGTGGCAGGCGAGCAGGCGAAGCTTCATCTGTATTTGCAGCGTCTCCCCAGCGCTATCATCACAGCCTTAGCTCCTCCTCAAATCATCAGGCATTAGATTCTCATAGGGGCACCAGTCTGTGGTGTCAGAAAGATTGAGGACTGCGGCTCTGGGATATCCCAAACAGCAGATGACAACACATTGTCCCCATTACCCAGGCTTAAAATCTCTGTTCTTCCTTTGTGCTCCTACATTCACCCACTCACCAGCGCTTGTAGCTAAACCTTTGTTTTCATTCTGGGACCATAGTTTAAATGTGCCATGAGTCCAGGCCCTCGTTTCTCCTGCCATACATAATCTAAGTGCCCCTCATCAGAAGCTCTTCCTTCTGATCCATTCCATAGGGTATTTAATAATGGAACAATCTACTAGCCTTTGTTTTTATCACAATAAGCCCCAATATAAGTACCAGGAGGCCTCTTGATTGCTAGTCCTTATAAACTTTCCAGCTTCCCTACTAGCCTTCAAGACTCTCCATTTATTCATCGATTCATTCATTAGTCCAATTAAAATATACACTAAACATCTACTATGTTCCAGGTACTAAAGATAAAATAGTAACCATGTCAGAAACCGTTCATATTGACAGCTCTTAGGGACCAATGGTAGAGATACACATTAAACAAAGAATCATACACATAAATGTAGATTTGCAGTTGTGACAAAATCATTAAAGAACAGGTTAATATATGATGTCATGAGAGGATATAGGGGACGCAGCTTGTAAGGGAAAACATGTGTGACAAAATGGTGATTGACTAAATACGTAAAGGAGGACAGGAGTTAACTACGTAAGAAGAGAAAATAGAGAAGAAACTTCTAAGCTGAGGAAGCCACATATGCAAAGGTCCTGTGATCAAGTAAGTATAATCCATTAAAAAACTGAGAAAAGGCCAGGCTGGCTGGAGAGTAGAAAATCGAGGGTATGGCCCAGTGATGCAGGACTTCACAGGCCATGTTCCGATGACTGACCTCTGTCATCATCGCCCATCTTAAAATGTCCATTTCAAAAGAGCTGTTGGCCTCATCCTTGCACAGCATTTTGATTAAGAGCACCTTGGTGCCCCAAAACGTGCCTTTTTTCTTTACCTGGAATGGCTCCCCTAAGGGAATACTATTAAGAGATTTGGTTAAGCGACAAACTCTAGAGGCAAAGGTGGTTCATCCCTGGCACTGCCAATCTATTAGTTGGGTGTGCTTTAAGCAAGTTTCCTAACCTCTCTAAGCCGTTTTATTATCTGTAAAGATGGAAATGTGCCTCAAATATTGGAAGAGAAAATGAGTATATGATTTTTATGCCATAGTGAACGCTCAAGAGATGTAGCTACGGGCAGCGGCTTCTTTACTTCAAAGCATAGCTAAAATTTTTGAAATCTTAAGGATGTCTCTCTAAGTGAAAACGAGGAATGACTCTGATAATTTCAGGAGATGATCAGTTGAAACCCCATGCTAGGCGATGGCAGAGGTGTCTACTTGAACACAGCTGTGTAAGAGGCCAGAAGGAAGATGTCCACCTTGCAACCCTATCTTGTCTAAAGTTCTGCCCTTTCCTTCTGCCTCAGCAGATGGAGCGGCCAGCCTCCAACTTCTATAGCAACGGGATCATCAGTAATCCTCTGTGCAGGGCTCCACGAGGGACAAGAAGGGGATTCCCAGAAAGATGCTCAGAATTTCTCCTCAACAAACCCCTGTCCCACTGGCAGGTACTTCCTCCTGTGAAGGCAACTCAGATTTCTAATCCCTGTCCCCAAAACTGCCCTCGACCTTCCTTCAAATGAAGTATAGCTGTCATAAACCATATTATTTCTAATTCAATAAGTAGAACCTTAATCAAGTCTCAAATGAATTTCTAAAATAGGGGAAGGAAGCAGGGATTGAATGCTGGTGTACCAGGGAGCTCTTCCCCCAGGCCCCATGCCACTCTTCCAAAGCCCCCTTCCCCGCTCCCCCGTACAGACCCTACCCAGGGTGAGGCAGAGTGAATGCATTCCTTTTACTCAGCAGCACCACTATTTTGTTGATTTTTATTGATGAAGTTGTTATGACTGGGAGCTTCAGGATGAAAAATTCAACACCTGACACAAGGGTACTTCCTGAATCCTAGGTAATTCCATATCTACTGTACACAAACCTCATTTTACTTTAGGATAGCTTTCAGCACACTGGATTCTTGGGGAAACTAATGTCCTTAGTAAATGTTGGCTCTTTAAATCATTTTTCAGTGTGGGATTTGTTTCTGGTTACTATTACTTGGGATAATGAAACTTTACACACACAGTTGTAATATTTAGTAGGAGTGCTAAGGATCTGAGTCTTACAAAAACAAGAAGTCTCTTATCTCTCTCTCTCTCTTTCTCTCTCTTACACACACACACACACACACACACACACACACACACACAAACACACACGTGTATGCATCCGCGCACACACACAATTTGTGGCATGATTCTAGACTCCAAAAGGCTCCAGTGTTTCAGCCCACTAATGAGGCTGGGCAGACTGATCAGACAGTCAGATGTGTAGTACAGTGCATTGCTGAATTTGTCTCTGTAAAAATAGACACCCCCACCTACTCACCATGCTGCTTCAGAGAACACACTTTGGGAAAACTCACAGAATGAAAACAACACATCCATAACGCATCAGATTCTACCCTATAATTTTTTCTTCAGAGGATTTAATCATATCCCAATGTGCCAATATGAAAACACCCACTAAAATAAACTCTATTATCCTTCATCTCTGGTGTATTTTATACAGCCATATAAACTTAGAAGGCCTTATAAACCCAACACTGGGAAGTTTTATTTCCAATTTTTTCCTAAGGTGGTAAAGATTTGGTGCCTCCATATTCTTGCCCAGTCTGTTGTCTCTACAAAAGAGCGTAACAAGTATCTGGCCTATTTAACTCCTTACCTGAAAGCCCTGCAGGCAGAATTAGTCACTTTTTCTCCTGTGCAAGGTAGCTGTGAAAGATTGTGTAACTGTTCAGCCCATATTTTTTCTGGGGAAGCAATATATACCCTGTTAAATCTGACTTGCTTTGACCAATGAAATCTGTTAAATCTGACTTGCTTTGACCAATGAAATCTGAGCAGAAGTAACATGTGACACTTTGGGGCAGAAGTTTTAAGAGTCGAGATATGGTTCGCCATGCTCTCGGGTCACTGCCTCTGTGATATGGAAGCAGGTGTGGAGGAGTTTCAGGCAGCCTGGGTCTCTAAGCCCCTTACTGACCTACAATGTTCATGTAGTATGAGCAAGATAGAAACTTTGGTGTTTTAAGGGGTGGATGTGCTTTTTCTGTAAAAGGCCAGATGGTAAATATTTAAGCTTCTTGGGTCACATGTAGTCTTTGTCACATATTCTTCTCTTCTAGTAGCAATCATTTAAAAATATAGAAACCATTCTTAGCTCTCAGAACATACAAAAACAGGCCACAGCTGGATTTGTCCCACAGGCTATAGTTTGCCACTGTTTTAAGCTGCTGAGACTTTCAGATTACTTGTTACTGCATCCATGGTATGGATGGACCATACCATGGTCCATCCCAATTTAATAGTACTTTTGTATAGATAACGTCCTTGCCTTTATCACTCTGTAATGCAACTATAAGCTCCATGGAGACAGTGACCATATCTGTCATGCTTGTCTTATTCACTACAGGATGTGGTAGTTCAGACAATACTTCTGAGTAAAGATCTGAACGCCCTCCCATAAGACTGTGAGCTCAGGAGAGAGAGACCGTGGCTTTCATATTATATCCACCCCAACATGCATGCATATGATTGTATTTTATGAGCATTCGAGTCTTTGATAAATGTTCCATTGAATCAACTATGCCTTTATTATTATTACCAACAGCAACAGCCACATATAATTTGAGAAACATCTACAAATATGCACAGCCTGTTTTGTTGCAGGATGAACATGTGGCCTCTTGAGTCATGCACTAAAGCCCATGTCTGAAATCTATTACCTATAGTTGAGGCTTTTTTCCTTTTCCTTTCTTTTTTTATTTGAGAGCAGAGGATAAAAGCAGGCATGTAAGGTTTACATTAAAATGTGAGTGTTTGTAAAACACCAAGACATGTGAAATGCTAGATCAGAAGGCAAGTTCATTTCAACAGATTCCCTCCTTCGGAGTCATCCTCTAAAGTGATGGCATAATGTGGATCTTTACTTGGCAGGTGACAACATTCAGGGCCAGCTTTGACTATGCTTAGCCCAATGTGCCATTGAACCAGGGTCTGTTCCCTTGTGTTGCCTCCAAAGCTGCAAATAAATGTAGAGGCAAGACCTGGACACTTTTCAATGGCAAAAGTCATTAAAAGACAGTCTTTTAAATGGAAATATATTGAAACATTACAGTTAGGCCATCTGTAAAACTGTGCATGCCTAAATATGTTAGTACTCTCTACTCTGCTGCTTCATGAAGGCCAACTCCAGCCAACAGGCTTACTATAAATAACTGCAAACCAATCTTAATTGTAAAACATCTAATTCACCTATAGTGAGAAAAAAGAGAAAAGGGATATTTTTGTTTTTCTAAAGCTTTCTTTTCTGGTCACATTTTCAATACATTTGTCTCATGCATCTTAAACATCACTTGGCAATCCTGTGCTTCTGTGCTTCCTTTTGGGGAGTAAATAAACCTTCTAGCTCAAGAAAAGAGAAAAATAAAGTATGACAAGGCTGCCCCTTTGTGGTGATATGTTTGCTTTCTTTTTCTCTCTCTCTCTTTCTCTCTCTCTCTCTCTCTCTCTCTCTCTCTCTCACACACACACACACACACACACACACACACACACATTGCAGCCTATTTTTATAAACACTATGAATTTTAGCTTTATTTAAGCCTCCTAAAATTTGGGAATCTTATGTTTTAGTTTCAAATTAATGCTATAAAATTTTAATTGAATTATAACTCCTCTTAAAAATAAGAGGTTCTAATGTCCACATTTATATCAATGATAAGGCACTGAAAAACATATTTCATCACTGTTTTATTTAAAATATTTTTAAATAAAATATTTTTAAATAGTGACATCTTTAAATAGTGGATTATCTTTTTAGTCATAAAATCATTTCATACCCATTTGAAATAATGGTAGCACTTCAATGTCTTGCCCATACAATTGCTTTAGTAGAGATAAGTTGGACTAGTCTGTTCTGAGATTTATCACCGCTTCTTTATTTGAAACTTAAAACTGTCTCACTTTAAAGCCAAAAACTCTTGAAAATGGAAAATGATTTTTCAAATTAATAATTCCAAAGTATAAGTCTAAAATAGTGATACAAATAAGATTGGGCAGAATGGCAATGAGGAACAGGACAGAGAAAAACAAAATAAGAATTTGCTTATTCTTGTAAAACAAAGTAAGTTTTTCTAGGGAATCCTTTGAAGTATGAGTGTAAACAAAAAATGTATTTGTATTAAAGTTAGAGAGTAAACATGAATATGGTACATAGTTATATCTAATATATATCTAATATGGTATATAGTTATATCTAATAAGGAAGTCTACCAGGTGACAGGCTTAACTGGAACTCGCTCGATAGCCTTTTCTCAGTGTCCAATGGGAACTACAGATCAAACTAAACAGGAAAAAAAAAAAAAACATAGAAAAGATAGACCTAGAAGATATGGAAACAATTCAGGATACTGAAGAAAAAAAAAGTCTGTATTATCCTGAGAGAGAATAAAAGCAGGATTCCCTGAAAAATGGAAGAAAAAGATGAAAGTTGGGGAA
>NW_011888782.1:12654217-12654687 GCF_000151845.1 Pteropus vampyrus
AGTCTAAAATAGTGATACAAATAAGATTGGGCAGAATGGCAATGAGGACCAGGACAGAGAAAAACAAAATAAGAATTTGCTTATTCTTGTAAAACAAAGTAAGTTTTTCTAGGGAATCCTTTGAAGTATACGTGTAAACAAAAAATGTATTTGTATTAAAGTTAGAGAGTAAACATGAATATAGTATATAGTTATATCTAATATATATCTAATATGGTATATAGTTATATCTAATAAGGAAGTCTACCAGGTGACAGGCTTAACTGGAACTCACTTGATAGCCTTTTCTCAGTGTCCAATGGGAACTACAGATCAAACTAAACAGAAAAAAAAAAAAACATAGAAAAGATAGACCTAGAAGATATGGAAACGATGCAGGATACTGAAGAAAAAAAAAGTCTGTATTATCCTGAGAGAGAATAAAAGCAGGATTCCCTGAAAAATGGAAGAAAAAGATGAAAGTTGGGGAA
>NW_011888782.1:12654737-12683540 GCF_000151845.1 Pteropus vampyrus
GTTGTCCGGGAAAACAAAATTGAGAGTAACTGTCATGTTTGCCCATGTATAAATAGTACAGAGAACCCTTCATAGTGATTTTGGAAGATTTGGGAAGAAGAACTAATAGGTACGTAAAAAACTAGGAACACAAACAAAAAAGAAGATAATTACTAACTCCAAGAGAAACAAAAAGGTCACCGAGGAAGGAAAGAAAATCAATGTTGAACGATAATTACACAGTAGTAATAATGTAAACATTGAATATTGATTTAAGCCCAAGTTGTGCTATAATTGTATTGGCAGGATGGTAGATGGGGAAGAAAAGGGAATTAGAAAACTAAATCCTCACTGTCACAATGGAAAATAGAATATGAGAAGAAAAGCAAAAAAGAATTAAAAGTGGTCATTTCAGGGAAATGACTGGGAGTCGCAAATGGAGAAGTTTCTCTTTATAAGCTTTTTAGCACTATTTTATTTTGTAAACTACTTTGATGCATGGTACTGATTAAAGAAAATAAATATAAAAATTAATTAAAATAAGTTTAGAAAGGAAAGAAATCAGGCTACTACAATAATAGATTAACCTCAGTGTATTGCAATGTAACCAAAGAAAATGATCGTAGCTAATCTTAGTAAGAAAATGAAATGCAGGGTTAGCTATCACTCAGGAAATATGGCCTGAATAGCCATCTAAAAAAGATTAAACAGATTTTTTTTTCTTATATATACATGTACATACATATACATGTGTATGTATATGTATATATCATATACCACATATACCATACATATACATATGTGTGTACATGTATATATCATATACCACATCAAACATATCTGTTTAATAGTATTTGATAATATATGTACATGTGTGTGCATATATACGTACACACATATATATGTTCTATTTGCTATGAAGTTCAAATACATAATTTATAATAATCCTTATTATCTTATAAACTGAAATGCCTACATGTTTATAAATAGCAAAAATTCTTAATGAAATACAAATCTATTTTATACAAAGAAAAACAGTAAAAAGCTTAATGGTAAACTAATTTATAATTAATTTCAAAGGATTAAGCAAATGTGCGTCCGAGATGAAGATTCACAATTATTTGGTCACATTTTGTATTTCACAAAGCTCTAGCTTGAAATATTTCCAAGCAATTTTGCATCGAAGGTTATGCACAGAGCTTCTATTTTAGTTTGCTCTTATCTTTTTAAACTAATATAAGATACTCTACTTGCAAAAATCTGGACAGTAAATCTAGTCGCTTTTATTGAAGACATGCAGTTTTGGTAAGTGTACATCTGGAATTGCCTTCATGAGGAAGTAGGTTCTTCTAAATCTAAGCGAGTCAGCTTCGAACTGCTGTCATATAGCTCTTGCATCTGTAACATTTAGGGCAGCTGTCTCCAAAGCTGGGCGCCTAAGGCCACTACTGAGGGGCAGGGAAAAATATTAAAATCTTTACTTTGATTTTTTTATGGTACCCCTTTATATTTTACCTCTGTAAACTTCATGTACTACAGGATGATTATACAGTGATATATGTATAGAATTTATAAACAAGCATACATATAATGGCAGTGTACTGCCAAAAAAAATTTTTAATGATAGAATGTCATGATCAAAGGTATTTGGAGATCACTGGTTTAGACATGTCTCCCTGCTTACAGCTGGTGATCCACTAACAGTCCATGAGAGAAACAAGTGTTCATGAGTGAAGAAAGGTGGGAAAAAACTAATATATCTGCTAAGCTAAAAAGTTCATTTTAAGTTATGGTTGAGAATTAGCCAACTATGGGGAAAAAAATTAACATTCTCATTTATAAAATTTTGTCAAGCATGAGGCCTACCAGCTATAGGTGAAAATATTCTGATAAAAATTGATGTTGAAATATATGAATGGCTGGATTTTTCATAGCCTTTGATATGTAATTACATATTATACGTAGTACATATGTATGATATTACGTAAGTGTATTACATATACATGTTACAAATTTCTCTCATATGGTGCAGACTATGCTAAAATAGTGTAAAATAAAATAGTGTAAAATAGTGTAAAATACCCACAGGGTGGTCATAAAGCTTTTCTTTATGAAGTAGCTTTCTACAGAAAGACAATACCTAGAGACTAACCTAAGCATCCTAAGAGTAGTTTATTCCCTCATTTCTCTCATATGGGCAAAATACAACTAAATAGTAGCTACTAGTCTCATAGGAATGTTCGACTTAATTAAAATTTAATAGAATTTAAGTTTCACCTCCTTGGTCACACTAGTCACATTTCAAATGTCCGATAGTCACACGTGGCAAGTGGCTACCATATTGGATAGTGCAGATAGCGAACATTCCTTTCAGTGCAGTTAACTTCTGTGGGATAGCTCTGCTCTAGAATAATATTCAGAAATTTCTAAATTAAAAATTGTAAGATTTTTATACTTACTAACTGTTACTTTGTCCTTATCCCCCAACATAATGTTGTTTGGCGTCAGATCCCTATGGACGATCCTCTTCTCCTTGTGCAAGTACCGAAGAGCTAAGCACAGCTTGAAACAGCAAAGAAAAAACAAATGTTATTCCTCCCAATACACACATAACCACTGATGACTACTACATATGTTGCTAAGAAACCAGCTGGCATCTTTACTGTTCTATAGAAAAAATTAATGAAAATAGAAGTGTACCTGAATAAATACTTTCCATAGTCTTTCTTCAGTAAAATGATGTTGTTTTTCCTTCAACGAACTGAAATGCTCTCCAAGAGGGGCCCCTTCTATAAGCTCCATAACTATATACAACCTATCATCTAAAAAAAAAGAAAGAGGTAATAGAAATTTAAACTCAATAAAAATATTTTGAAAACACGAATTAGAATCCACACTTTGCATTTGTGACAGCATGAATGGATCTTGTTATTATCATGCTAAGCTAAGTAAGTCAGACAGAAAAAGTTGAGAACTATATGATTTCACTTATACGTGGGATATAAAACTGAAAGCAACAAATAAACAAGCAAACAAAAACTCACAGACACAAATAACAGTTCAGTGGTTACCAGAAGGAAAGGGAAGAAGGAGAGATAGATAAGGGTAAAGGGGGTCAAATATATGGTGACAGAAGGATATTTGACTTTGAGCAGTGAACACAATGTGATATAAATATGACGTGCTATCAAATTGTAGACTCGAAACCTATACAATTATATTAACCAATGTCATTCCGATAGATTTAATTTAAAAAAAAAAAATCCAAGCTTCCCAATGAATGTGTAGGACACAGCACTAACGAGTTAGACATGTATTAAGATATGGATCTATTCAGCCCTAGAAGAGGGAAATGGGGGAGTTGGGACAACTGCAGCCCCACAACCATCACTTGCGGCTACAAGCTACCTCCTACCATAAGTTTATATTGGCAAATATTATCATTTGCTATGTACACTGTAATGTGGAATGGCTGGGAGAAAAAGCTACTGATCCCAAGTCAGTGAAGATTCCCTGAAGAACATGTAATTCCATCTTTCCTCTCAATAGTCTAATATTTACCTTTGAAATTTTTACCCAAGTTGGACATCCAGAAAATTTTAAACTGCATTGTTTTGTAGTCTCAGAGATTTACCTTACAGAATTTTACAACGGAATCATGCCGTGGTCTTGCAATGAATGACACAGTTGAAAACAACACCCATGACAGAAATTTCTGTTATGTCAAGAGCAGAGAAAGCTGAGCTTCTCCGGGTTTTATCTTGTGGATGCTGGAACTCTCATAACCGACTATGTTTGGAGGCCAAGAAACAAAGCAGTAAATTCTACTTTCTCCTCCAAAACCAATATGAAATTATTAACAATGGTTTGTGATATGTATCTTTCGTGATGTTTTGGATGTATATGAAATATGTATGTATACAATATTAACAAAAATGAAATCATACTATACATGTTTTGCAACTATAGTTGTTTTTTTTTTTTTAACATCCTTATGTGTCAGTACACACAGATCCATACCATTCTTTCTATTGGTTACAAAGTATTCCACAATACAGTTGGATCAGAATTTATTTAATCATTTCCCTAAAGAAAGACATTTATATTGTTTCCAATTTTTTCATAATCCCAAGAAATATTTATTGTATGTTCTAACCTTACTTCTGGCTTTATTTTTAATTTTCTCACCTTTTATTTCCTTTTATCACAATTTTATAATCTATTTTATCATATTTTATGTATGTTTAAGTCACTTCCAATTCTTTTTGTTGTAAAAAAGTAACTTCGACTTGTAAAAAGTGGATTTTGTTGTTTTTATTTTTAACTAAGACCAGTTGTGTCACTTTAGTGCAAGTTCGAAGCCAATCTATATCTCTTTATGATAGAATAAGCACTAAATTACAGAAAATTATTCTAATATCAAGAACAAACAGCCAAGGGTTCAGGATTTACTGAAGAGTTTCAGCACTGAGTTGAAAGAGAGATGGGTAAAAATTGTAACATGTCAAAGTACACCACAGGTTTGCATAACAAGAGCACCTATAGAGAGGCAGTGAAGAAGCTTCAGTCTTTGCCTTGTACTGCTTAAATCTTCCCTTCAGATGGAGATTTATCTTGAAAGTTCATATGTGACATACATCATTACAATTTATCAATATTTATATCAGTCAAAGGTCCTATTTTGTTTTAAATAATTGACCGTTTTGGCTTTGTCTCAATGTTTTGATTCTGTATTCCACTATCCTTGCACAGTCTGTCTGCAGAAAGTCAGGGCTCTATCGCCACCTTGTGGTAATTACTTGAACTTTAAGTAAAAGAAATAAAGACCTAGCCCACTTCCAATTTATTTTGGAGATGAAAAAAGTCATCTAATTCAACAAAAACAACTTTTCATTTTTTCTTAAAGAAACCACTACCCTTTAGTTTTCTTCTCTCCTGATGCTACTGAGTTTTTTGTGTATTAAAATAGCTATAATAACTATTTTCGTTTGTCCATTCAGTGTCTCTCAATGGGAGTACAGGTATATATAACCAACTTTAGGTCATTGATTACTTCACTATTTCATTGATCAAAAAAGTGATGCACAAAATTGTTCACTCTCATTTAAACAACAAAAAGAGTGAAGAAAATAGTTGATTAAGCTTATTTTTTTAACATTCTAATATAAAAATATGTAACAAAGATACTTTTCATTAAGAAATATCATCAGAACTCTTACTTACTTTCCAGAAATGTTTTGTAATAGCGTACAACATTGGGATGATAAAGCTATAAGAAAATAAACAACAAACATTACACTATTTCAAAATACGAACTTGTTTTCATAGACAATTTAGTTGGACTTCATATTTTAAAACAACAGAGAAATTGTATTTATATTTATTTATATGACTAAGCAATTTAAGATATCATTTAATCGAGATTTTTTCATTATTTTTTATTTTCTGCTTATAAAACTAATCTGAAATTAGCAATTTCATAAATAGCCTTATCAAACAGAATTAAAAACTGATTTTGCTCTATCAACCTAATTTAACCAAAGTATAGAATTGTAGGTCTAGAAGGAAACTTAAGAATTCATTTAGCACCCTCTTCCCCGAAACCACACACCGATTGCAGAGAGAATTAAAAAATGAAGCAACTTATGTTGTATCATTGCTCTTCACCTCTCTTCACCATTTCAATATTTACCTACACTGTTTATGTCTATTTACACAATTTGTTTATGCTCTCCAAAATGATCAGTATGAAACTGAAATAACCTGAGTTATTAACCGTTTGAATTACAGTCATAGCTGACAAGAACTATCTCCTCGACCAAACATTACTTAGGCGTCTCTGAGCCCTCTTTTGATGAGGCCTCATCCTTGGCCTGCCTAGTTTTAGCAAGAAGCCCGATAAGCCAGTTTAGCCAGAATCTCCCCATTCTTGATATCCAATTAAGTTCCTCACTCCGCTCCATCTTTATTATTTAATCAAGTTTCTCTTCCCCTAACCTTGATACCTGACCAAGTTCCTCTTAGTAGTTTTCCAGCCACTGACCCCTCACCATGCCCTTTGGGTATAATTCCTCAGCTATCCCTATCTGTATTCAGAGTTAACTTCAATCTCTCTCCCCTCCTCCAATAGTTTGGCAGTGGTCTTGAATAAAGTCTTCCTTGTCATTTAAAAGTTTTCATCACGAGAGAAAAATATTGTAACTACGCATGGTGATGAATGTTATTGTGGTGATTATTTCAAAATATATACAAATATTGAATCATTATGTTGTATATCTGAAACTAATATGTTACATGTCAATTACATCTCAATTTTTAAAAAGTGCAGTAAAATATCTCTTTAACATAGTTTATCACCATAAGGAACATGGAAATTCTACTTTTTAAAAAAAAGCCATACTACAAAAAAAACAAAAAAAATCATAGAGGTGTATAAAATGAAAATTTAGAGATAAATAGATTTTTTTTTATATATCTCAGAATAGTGGCCATTATATACACAAATGGCTTGCATCTCTTTTCGGTCTTTCTTCTTGCCTTTTTGAAGGGGAGTCAGCTAGTTCTCCACCAAAAATCTGCTCTCTCCTCCCTTGCAACAGCACTGTAGCAGGATGTGGCTTCCCGGCCAGCGATCGTTTGTCAGCCTGTCTCATAGCCAGGTGTGGGCCTAGCGCTCAGTCTCCCCAGCGGGGCATGAGGGAACCATGTGCACGCCCGTGTCCGAGCCTTCCTCGTGAAGACTGGCACCCCCCTCGCACCTCTCCCCTTCCCGCCTTGGACATGAATGAGCCCAGGGCGGTTCCAACAACTCAGATGGAGATAACGCTCTAGCAGGTGGCAGAGCAATGAGAGAGAGAGAACCAGTATCCCTCACTGTCTGCACGGAGCAGAGAACACGGCCAGCCCGGCCTGCTCCCTTCGGGATGGTTACATGAAAGAGCAACAGCCCACTGTGCTGTGAGGCCTCTCCTTTAAGCCCCTGTATTTCAGAGCCTCTTTGTTACTGCCGCTCAGTTTTAATCTTAACAAACCTACCCTCTCATTCTAGCCCCATTTCTGTCGCTTCCATCTGCCAGTACCTCCTCCTCTTAGGCCTCATTGCCATTATCCTTTCTGTCGGTTCAATTCTCTGGTGAGAATGCAGTTGTACAATTTTGAATTATCGTGAATCAGATATGGCCCCACCCTGATACTTTCTTTCCTTAGGAAATGGGCTAAAACAAATAGTCTACTTCATCAACTAGCAAGTAGCCAGCAGATTTTAAAGAGTGTGGGACCAGAGAAGCAACCAGAACCATATTCCAGATCTAGCTCACAGGCCAGATTTCAGTTTGGGGCAGAAGCCATGTTCCAGCCTGTGTTATAAGGAAACAAAATCCTGCTGAAAGTCATCCTAAGCGTGAGCAAACACAAATTTTTAAAAATCTAACTTATTACTGTATAAAAATCAACTATAAAATAAGCTATTGATGATATTTATTGTAATTTAGAAATTGGACTAGAACTGTGGATTTTGACAAATAAAAATCATCATGTTCGTGGTGATCCTTATGTCCCAGCACAGCCGCTGTGCAAATTTAACTAGTGGAGGAGGAAGCTCAGTGAAATTGATAGTTCTTCACAGGAGTTATAAATGAACAGTGCTCATAATGAATGTGCAAATAAGGAAAGCTGAAAAAGAAACCAATGTGTTCTTGGATCGCGAAAAGAAATCCCATTTCTCTTCTGACATGTTTATTCTTTCTCTCCAAACAAACCTTCGTAATGATAGTTAATTAAGTTGTTGCATTATGTCAGAATGTTCTGCTTGTGCCAATAAATAATAACCCATCTGGAAAATCCACATTTTAGATTTAATAAGCCGTATTTGAAGAATGTTAACAGCTCGGATCCACTTGATAAAAGTCAAGGGACTCTTAGTCATAGTCCTATGCATGTAACTCAGTAACCAAATATCCTGCAATAACGGGAAGAGAATGAATGCGCTTACGACAGAAAGAGAAGGGTCCCTCATACGGGATGCACGCTGGGCTGTGAACTCTGCTGTCCTGCACCCCTGCCCTGACAAAAACTCCAGAAAGTGTTCCTCTGGTCCAACATCAAGCCTTAGGGGAAAAGCTGGCTAAATTACCACCGCCTCAATGTCACTTATTTTAAACAGAACCAGTTCTTAAACAGCACAAACAAGAATGGCACAAGAATTCTACTTTCTTTTGATGACATTTATTTTCATAAACAAAAAAAACATGTACCTGCTCTTTAATTATGGTTAATTCAGACACAATGTTCTTCACACTGCTGTCTCGATCTTTTTTATCCTTTCCAAATGCTGGGTTATGTAAATTGACCTCTTTCATTGCTAAAAGATTTTGACCACTACGCTTTCTAACCTAATAAGGAAGACAAAAAAAAAAAAAAAAAGAAAAGAAAAAGAATAAGAAAAAGAAAAAAGGAGGTGGGGTAGAAAGAGGAAGAGAGATAGATTAATAAGGTCAAATGATTAAACTGTCTTTTAAATAAGTCACAAAACTTTTAAAATTCTATCTGTATTTACACTCAGCTCAGCTCAAAAAATTGGTATTTCCTGGGTCAATCTGCAACATTCAACAGGATTTTACTGGGTAAATACAGAAACAGTGGTATGATCTAGAGAAGGTGACATGCATTGGGACAAGACATTTTGACTTTCTTTGATGAGGGATTAATAATGGCTTTGGTCTTCAAAGATTAGTGACCAATTTCTAGAGCTGAAAGCTAAAACAAGACAACATAGGTACAACTACCTGATGGACAAAAACAGTCATTCAAATTTTTATATCTATTATTTACTACTTTTCAGTAAGAGAACTTCAACTCGACTGTGAGTGAGTGTGCAGGAGGGACATCCAGTTTGTTCAGGGATATCGGAAATGTTCCCCAAGGGCAAAGTCACCTTGTAAACACAGCCAAAAGCTCCACTTCCAAGATGATCCAAAATCGCATAGTTGCCTATATATTTCGAAGGAGCTTTATTCTGATTAATGCTTTCAATATTTTCAGCAATCTGCTTCAGCTCATCCTCCTAACCAAAAAAATAAAGAGGAAATGGGTTGCTATGATAAACTCCACACTGGCCACACAGCAGCCTGCCGAAATATTTAAAACTCAGGACTTACCACTAATAAATTCAATCTTGAGACCAATTCTTCATAAGCACTGATATCACGAACGTAATGTCCTATATCAATGAAGATCTCAAACAGGTCGGTGGGGAAAAGTCTACAGGGAAAAATACACATGTATACTTCATTCGAGACCTTCCTTTTCGGATCTAGCTCATTCACAGGTTAATTACATTAAATAAACAACTTCCTTAGGCTATCAACAAGGCGGCAAGAAATGAGACCAGCTTCTGTCACAAAAGTGAACTATACCTACAGTTTGTAGCAGTAAGGAAAAACAAACAGAAAGTGATAGAGAGCCGCTGACAGTTCACAGCACTGTACTGTACCCTCAAACATTTGTAAAGAAGGTGGATGTCATGTTGTGTGTTTTCTATCACAATAAAAAATACACAAATATGGTGCAGATCACACAAAGACCTTATTTATAAAACATTTGGGGATATAGGTACTAAACACATTAGGAAGGAATGTTTACTGGGTGCTTCTCAAGTACTGGGCACTTTCATAAATGCTATTTGATAGTAACTCTAGGAGGTAAATATTAGCCTAAGAGTTTTATAAAAACACAGGTAAATAGGGAAAAAAATGGAGAGATCTGTGCATTATTTCCAAACTACTGGCTTCAGGGCTTATTAAAATCTTTAAGTCCTCTCTCGTGCAATGGATAGATAGCGCATTGGATTTCTAAAATCTTTAAGTCCACTAAAATGGATGATTCGGGGCCTTGAAATGAAAGGTGTTCATGAGTAACTAATTTTACTTTCTTTGCTTCCTCTAAACTCAAGCATCATGTAGAATTAAAGTAACAATATAAAATGTCCCATGCTTCTGAACAGAAGATATTACATTAACTAAAGGCTATATTTCTATATTTCTATATTTCTATTCTGCCTCATCAGTAAAATTCTGCTAAGATTTTGGTTAACCTGTTCAACTAAATAGCATGCAGTCCACCCATTTAGATAACTAGTGTCTGCTTCCCAAGGCAGTGATTTTTCTGTCACAGCCAACCAGCACTACCTCCTAACTCAAGAGCATCCAGCCTCCTCTATTTCAAATGAGCTCCTAACCTATGGAAGATAGGCAGACAAATATGTTTTTTTTTTTTTTTCCTATTGATTAAGAGGAAATGACTAGATCAATTCTGGAATTTCTAAATGGGCAAAGACAAGCACAGATTTTGATGGCATCCATTTAATATGTTAATGTCTAACAACAAAAAAAGAAAAAACTAAAATCATAACAGTCACATGCAATTAAGAAGAGTTATATTGATATAATGATTCATGGTCTTTCATCATTGTGTTAATTTTCAGTGTTAAGATATCACTATGGTAGCTCAGTTTTATCTGTGGGTTCTAAGGAATCTGAAGATACATGTTTTCCACCCTGATTCACTCTTCTCTTACTGCATCTAAATCGGGTATGTGAAAATAGTTCAATCTAGAGATTGCTGGTCACTTAAATTTCTCTAAGCTCATACCTTTTAAAGAGTGGCCTGTTTCTTTCCATACTGAAGAGAAATCTCAAGGCTCTGAAGGCATAACACTGGAAAACAGAAGGACACATGATTCTCAAATAGGAGTTCAATAAATTAAAACGTTTTCAGGATAGAGTTATCATGAAATAAATATTAAAGTGGCTTTATCGGGAGTGTGACTGGTCTATATGGGAGCCAAAGCTTGCCACTGAAAACAAAAACCATGAACACCTGGGGGAGTTCTTGAATTTAAAAAGCTTTTATGTTGTGGAAATGATAGAGATCTGGGCCTTGTTTCACTCAGTGCTCGTCAGTAATTCCTTTCTAGAAAGTTCCATATGAGTGCAGAGACAAGAAATAAAATTCCTACGCAGAGAAAACCAAATGTACAAAGATTTCCAGGAGCTCAAGGTTTATTTTGTTTCTAGCCTGCTATGTATACCTCAATATTTATATGGTTTCTGTGAGAAAATAAACACTAGAAATGATGACATATAAAAATAGCCACAGGCACACTGGACTCAAACTTGACAAATTGGTCTCTTGAGTAAAGAGGTTTAAGCATTCCCCAAATAGAACAATCTACAGTAACTCCTGTGAACACTCAGAAAGAGGCCTGTGAGACTTTAAGGAAGAAAAATAAACATCTGACATTTTGCAGTGCCGAGAAAAAAAAAGAGAGAGAGCGTGAGCCCCCAGCCTGCAGATGAGCTGCCTAACAGGCCGCCACTGGGGTGATCGGGGTCTGCTGAATTCAAATCTGGATAAAATTAGTGATGTGAATATGGAAGAAGGTTCACAGACAGAACTGCCCAGAGAAGCCAGGCAGATAACACAATGACACGAAGGAGCCTGGTAAGAGAGACGTGGCGACTGGAGCGGGTGGAGAATGTGCATGTTCCTCGAAAGCCATTTCAACGGGAATTTTTTAAAACCCTCTGCTGCTCAGCAAAATGCATCTGCGGGATGGCTTTGACTTTCCCTGTGTTCCGACACAGTGTCCTACATCTGTGGGGCACTGAAGAAATTAAGTCCCACTCCTGTATGCTTTCATCTGTAGCTCTCCAAAAACCTGTGGCTGCCAGCCCGCAGATACCACCAAAAATTCTCTGCTAGGTTTGACCGTCATTCTGGGCGATAGCTCTTAAATCAGACTGGAGGCAAAGGTTGTTTTGTACTTCCTTCTCTGACTGACTTGAAGAAAAGATGAGCTGCAGCTACAGCAAAGGCTTACTTCAAATCTGACTTCATCATTCCAGTGTCTTCGGGATACTGGCCCTTGACGGCCACTCCCCAAAAAAGCACAGAGGACTCCCCGTAATGTCTCCCTTTCTTACCTATAAGGCCTCATCTCCTGGGGCACCCGCACACCCAACTGTAATCCTAGCCCCACTGAGCAACTGAAGCATGCTGTAAGCTGTCAGGCTCCCATACTTTGCACATGTTGTTCCCTCTGTGTGTCATGCCCTTCCCCCCCATACCACTGTGCCCTACTCATGTCCCTTTATCCATTTGGAAAATCCCTTCTCATCCATCGAGAGCCATTTTATAGGCTTTCCTTCGTAAAGGTAAAATGTGAGTGACTGTGGTTCATGCTTAAAGATGGCATATAATTTTCCTGTCATTGTCTTCTGATACACGAGCAATACGTGTTTTGTTCTGTTTTGTTTTTAAATAAGACTTATTGATCAGCAAGGAAATAGCTAAATAAAATTGCCTAATTCGCTCTGGTAGAGAAATCACTGTTAAGCCTCTTTCACTGTTCTAACAGCATTTGCTTCCATGCCAGTTTTCCCTCCTGGTCAGTACAAGCACCAGCACTAACTTAAAAATTCTAAAAATCATAGCTTATATTATTACCAAAGTTCCCCCAGATTTCAGTAACTCGATATTGAAGAACAATGGACATGTTTATTACCTGTAATAGATTAGTCCTTGCTGCATTCTTTTGTTTGGTTGGTAAAATTAATTTTGCTATTGTATATACACCATTTTCCTGGAGGAATAAAGGAGCCATGTTATCAGTGACCAGTGGCAATGTCATAGAACTCCACAGGCATAAAGAAGCAACTAAACAATCTCAAAAATTAATATTAAGAAGAAATATTAGTATAATCTTGGAACTTTAAGTAATTATGGCAGAACAATACTAAAAATGTCAATGTAACACTTTTACAAACCAAAGACCATAACCACAATCTTAAAATTCCAACTGTCTCTAAAGATTATAAATAATACAGTAATATCAATTTAAAGTGACTTAAATACTTTATAAATAATATCAATTTAAAGTGACTTAAATACTTTAAAAAACAGAGTAGGGGACAAAAAGGCATCTGGATATCTTTATAATCTTTATACATTGCATTTTAAATATTTATGAAATATAATTTCTCCCTTTATAGTTTTGTTAAATTCATTGCAATTATTGTAGAAAATAGAAAAATAAAAGAAACAAGAATAATAGATTAAAATAGAAAATGAATGTTATCCGTGAAAACACAGGGAATGTCTTCCTAGACTAAGACTAATACAAATATACACATGAAGGAATGAACAAAACTACTAACTCATTGCTACTTTTCTGTTACCCATTAAATGCGTAATCCACTGAACTCTACGTGGACATGCCTAACTGCATTTAGTCTTTATAGCTATTTGTGAATTAGTCTATATAATTTCCCTGTTTTATACGTGATAAAACCAAAACTTAGAGAGGGTAAGTCACGTTTCCAGGGGCCAAACCAGCAAGTCATGATAACAGGAATTGTTTTAGCAGCATTTATTTCCATGCCAGCCTCCCTCACCACGTATTTTTCCCTCACGGTCAGTACAGGCACCGGTGCTAACCCGGAAATTCTAAAAATCATAGATTATGTTATTAAAGCTTCCCCAGCTTTTAGTGATTTGCTGAGCTTCCCCAAGGGGCTCTAATTGCTGATAACCTGATCTCTTACTAACCTTTATGAACTTCTGTCATTTTGAAGTTGAATGGATATATTGTATTGACCAAAAAAAAAAAAAAAAAAGTTTTCTCTGTAAAATTCAATAAGCATGAAGTAACTTTTATAATAGAAACCCATACATGGGTGGTATACATATGTGTGTATTTAGATATATATTGGATGCATATACTTGAATTTGAGAGTACACACTTGATATACTTTTTAAGTGACTGCTACCCTTAACTCATGGTATCCCATATGCCCAGAATTAAAGAAGTTCAGAATAGCTTTGGAGAAAAAAAAAAAAAAAAAAAAATGAAAAGGACTTCATATGATATAGGGAAGAAACACCACCAATTAACCACATGGCAGTTCTTTTCGAGGTAGGTAAGTTAAAGAAGGACAAGAATGTAAAATAGAATTCTGTAAGTTAAATAAGACATATTAAAATATATTAAAACCACGTGACGCTGTACAGCGTTGGGCCAGAAGTGGGGTCAGTCAATCACAGCCTGGGTACAGAGCCCCTGCCCTGGGGAGCGGCACACTCACCTGAACCACCTGGTGGGCGTTGGTGTCATTGAGCACCAGTTCCGTGAGGGCGGCACAGCAGGCTGGAACGAAAACCACCAAACGGTCATGCCCGGCGTCACCGTGACGGTGCTACTGACATAGAGTTACATCGATACACCAACTCCACAGGGAATTCTGTCAGCAGAGTCACTCCTAAAAAAACACTGATTTTCCTTTTGGCACAGCTCTGGGAGAAGGGAGCTTGACTTCTAATGGCTTCTGACTCTCCTCCTCGTGTGATGTGTGTGCATGCACACCCATCCCACAGCAGCTTTTTATTGAGCGCTTGCTGTGTACCAGGAGGCAGGGACTGCATCTGTCTGATTCACTGTAACCACCAGCGCTCGACCACTTAGCAGGTGCTCTATAAACACATCTATAAACAATGGTTGGCTAACCGAGAGCAGACTCTAAAAATAGTATCCAAATTAACCTTTATAATCAGAGTATACACTATGATTACCAGTTTACCAATGAGAAAACTGAGGTTTGGAAAAGTTATCAGACTAGGCCAACAGAACTAATAATAAGAAGGGGCCAGAAGTCCGACCCTAGTCTGCCAGGTGTTAAATCCTGTCACCCGTCCTGTCGTAAAAAACAGCCACTGTGTCAGCTTCTGGTGGAATTCTGTACTGAGCTGCTTCTGGTCCAATAGGAGTTATACTGGATTTTGTAGCACAGAGCTCCTATAAAGGATAATGGCATTTTATCAGGCCCTTGCCAATGGCCATATGCTGTGCTATGGCCTTTACACATATCCTTGTATAATTCTCATAATGACCCTCTAATGCTGACATCAGGACTACCATCACCATTCCACACGAACAAAGCCGAGGCTTGGAAAGGTTAAGGAACTCATAAGATGACGTGACCAACAAAGTGGGTGCAGCCAAAACTCAGATCCTGCTCCCGACACCTCATGTTTTTAATCTTTTTAAAAATTTTTCATTGAGGTATAAAATAAGCTGTGTAGACATATCTCAAGCATACAGCTTAGTGAGATATTACATAACTATAACCCTGTAACCACTGCCACTGTGATGAACATATATCTCCAGTCCCCAAAGGCCTGTTGAGGCCCTCCCAGGTAGGAGTGTACCGTCCCTCAGTGGGTTACTGCCCTTCTGACCTCTACCACCACCAATCTCATTCACTCTTTGTGAGAGGCCCAGAATACTAGGAACTCTGATTTCAGCTGGATTATACTTCCTGTAAGTCTTCAAACAGGAAGTTCCCAGTAAGAGCCTTTATGTTGAAATAGAGGCCTTTTAGAACAAGTGGAAATGACAATTCAAGCAGGGGATCCTATTTCCCTGACCTCAAGCCTGTGAACAAACACCTTCTCCACTCTCTAGGAGCAAACATTGCGGAACAAAGCAAGTCTGCCCTTCTCCTTACCTCCTTCTTTTCAACCCCTGCCACATCTGTTCTTCCCCTCTTAGGGCCTGCCTGCCCTCCTGCTGGCCCACCCAGTGCCTCTCTGCTCCCTTCCTGCGGACCACTGCTGGGCGCCCAGCTTGGTCAGCAGCGCTGTAGCCCCACTTGCACCAAAGGGCACAGGCTACAGAACTGTTCAAGGTTACGCCAAACTGCCAACAAATGTATGCGTGCATCCCTACTCCTGCTTTTGCATGGGAATCCCACACAGGGCAGCATCTCTGTCTTCTCTTTAGGAGCTCACGAGGTGGGAGGAAGGCACTTGCTTGCTCCCTGTGGAATGGGGACGTGCACTACAGAGTCTCCCTTAAGGAGGGTGCCCTGAGACCTAGAAAATAATAGGAACCATGATTCTGAGCACAGACGAAGCTGCATTCTCTAATCAGCTTTATTAGTAACAAAGCTAACATTCTGATCACTTTTATGTCTGACTTCTATCGGTGACTTACTTCTTCATGCGTTCGGAACACGGAAGGGAGAAAAGAGTCTGTGGTACCGCTAACCTGCAAGTCCAGCACTAGCGCCAGCGATTCTGGGGCATCCACAGGAATCTAACTTCATATTTTTTAAACTTATAAATCATGCCTAATTAATGCGATCATACTAATTGTATAACAGAATAAGAAGACAATATAAGATTAAAGAATATCAAATAATAAAACTTAATAATATGATATAAATACCTGCTTGAAGAGAGAAAGTATTTTCCTGTATCTCCCGAGGGCTTAAATCTTCCGACAGATGAAGCTGCTGGATTCGGCCTGCTGCATTTGCGCTAGACAAGCTTCCGATGGAAGAACGATCTGAAACAAAATTTCTGTCTCTGAAAAAGAAAAGTTAATGCACAAATTGATTTATCAATTTTCCTAATCAGTACTTTCTGAGTCTTCTTTTTAAGAAATCTTTACCTTCCCCAGGTCATAAAGTTTTCTGCTGTGTCTCTATTGTTTGACCTTCCAATCCACCTAAAGTTGATGTTAGTATATGGTGTGAGGTAAGAGTCCCTTCCTTCTTTTCTTTCTTCCTTCCTTCCTTCTTCTTTCCTTCCCTCCCTCTCTCTCTTTCTTTTTTCTATACATGGTTACTGAACTGACTCGGCACCATTTATTGACAGGACCACCCCCTCCCCACTGCTCCACGGCCACCTTTGCTTTCGAACACCATTCTGCCGCAGTCGATGCTCCTGAATACGTCTCAGTCTTCACCATTTTGTTTTCTTTTTCCATGAAATTCCAATCTTCCTTTATTTTAGGAAAGTTCTCTTCTATTATATCTTTGAATATTTTTTTAATTCATTTTGCTTCTAACTCAGGGATATCAATTATCCACACGTTGAAAACCCATCTTCTGCTGGCCATACCTTTCACTTCCTAATTGCTCTCATTCCTTTGTCTTTCTCCCTACGTGACGTGTAATTTTGTTCAAGGGTGCCCGTCCTTTTCCTAATTCCAGTTTCTAGTGAATGTATTAGTTCCGTGTATGTCACTCAGTCCTCGTCTTCTTCCTCAGCTCTGCAATCTCTCTCCTCTCTGCTTTATCGTCCTCTCGTCACGTCTTTAACCTCGTTTTATAAATTTCATGTTCTGTTTAACATTTGACAAAAATAAAACATTTCTTTCTCCATTTACTTAATGCAACATCTTCCACCGCAGATCCTTCACGTCTTTTACCTGCTTAGTTCCATTTTGTTTCACTCAGTTCCCGTATCTTTTTCATTTATTCATTTTCTATGGCAGCAGCTCTATGTGGATTTCTATGTTCCTACATATAACACAGATAGAATTTCCTTGGCTTCCCTACCACGTCATCTGGGCCCACTAGTGTCCTCCCTTCACTGAGCACAGGGACAGGAATGGAGCTGGGCCTATGAGTAGTCATAATCAGGGATCTTGTCTGTTAATATAATTATGCCAAAACTCGAATTTTAGAGATCACGCCACATTATCAAGAGTATATAGCCTTTCAGGAACCGCCTTCGACTTTGGGATCGCAGGTGGATGGGCATGAACAGGTTTCCTGGAACTGCCCTGACAACAATGCCTGTTCATACTCAGGCCAGCAGACGACCTGGCAACCTCCACCTTTGGAACCTGCTCCAGGCAGCTCGGGGGAAGGAGCAAGCTCTGGAAGGATAGTGTTCACCAGCTGGGGTAATAAATTCTCCCACAGCGTGAAGATATATTTAACAATGAATAAGTGCTGACATCTATCATCTTCCTAGGAAAGAGTTTTCTAACATTCCACCGTAAAAACGTACTGGCAAAATGACTCTTCAGATGTGAAAGAACTCTATTCTATCAAGGATAGTTACAGCTTGAGAAAAAGAGGAAAAATGGTGTCTCATACTTAACTCAATTATATGTGGTTAAAAAAAAGTAGATTTTTCCTTGAAATACTGGTTAACTATTATAGAATTTAATTTTATCATCAAGAAAATAACTGCTTTCTAAGAGGGCAACCCTGTTGTAATGGGCATATTGACAAATAATAATAACCACCATCACTATCAGCATCACCATCATCATCCTACAAACTCGAGCAAACACAAACTTTTGTCAAATGTAATTATTTTGACCAAGGGGCTAGCTTATTATTATGCCATAGCATTAATGAAAGATTTATAATTTAAAGTATTTGAGATTTTTATGTGATATTCATAAAAGCAAGTAGTCAACAGTCTATAATTTTTTCCTTTGTTTTGGTAATAACAGCAATCACTAACAAAGCTATGGTTCATATCTCCACAGTCTGCTCTTATGCTTTGGAATATTCCCTCAGAGAAAATGAAGTTAATAACACATAGTTCCACAATATTTTTAGAAACATAACAAGCACAGGGTCTGCATAATATTGATTTGATAACCTCTAGTCATATTAAAATTGATATGTCACTCTGCTTTTATTAGCATGAGCTTTAGTTATGTACCGTAGATCATAAATATGAGCCCTCTGAAGCAGATATGTTCCTTTCCAACTTTGATTAAATACCTACAGGGCTCAATTATACTTTATAATAGGTAATAGAACCTTCCCCTTGATGGTACCAAAATACGCTATTATTCAATACTTCAATATATCTACTATATTGTATATATTGTATATAGTAGATATATATATCTACTATACACAGAAGACACACAGGGCCCCAGCAGCAGCAGATCACCATCTTATCACTGTAATTTTAATGCATTCTGTTATATAGCCAGAAGTTAAAACTCCACAGCATACCTCATTCTTATAAAAGTTATAAATTTCTTTCAATAAAAAAATATATATACATGTGTGTGTATATATATATCTATATATTATATCTACTATGTACAACATATACAATATATACAATATAGTGGTTATCACAACATCAAGAAAATTTCAATTTAAAAAGTATTTTAGCAAACCATTCCTTCCCCATATTCCTGGCTTTGAATGTCATTGCAATGTTATTTTTAAAAGAGAGATAAATAAGGTGTTAATCCACCTTAGAGCACTGCGATGAAAATTAGAGAGAAAAGAGCAACTGGACCAGGGTCAGTAACATGGCCATCATTTGATTAATGATATTTTCTCCAATTTTAACTAAGAATTTTATATCTATTCCTTTAACGTAGGCTTTGATTTCTCTTTACAGATGAATGACATATACGCACACGAAGACATTTTAGTAAAACAGTAATTTATTGTACTTGTTGGAATTATAATATGCATATAGTGATTCAAGAAAAAGGTGATAAGACAAATGTTTTCTTTGGGTTATTGGTTTTCCATTCAACCTACATTTGCAGACTGATGGCCTCCTACATTCCTGGCACTGTACTGGAGACTAGTGATACAAAGATAAAACATGTCAGGACTCCCAAGGAGCTTGAAAGATGAACACCCCTGACATCAATTTAGAGCATGTTTGTGACAAGTAAAAATGATTCTACAAAACATGAATGTCCAAAGACCAGGAGAGAGCAAGCTGAGCATGTACCCAATCTGCTATCTTATGGCAGAGTCCCCAGCCTTCACTGACTAGGACAAAGTGGGCCAAAGTCCTCCCTGACTCACCCTCGTAAAATATGAAGAAGCTGCTTGATGCCTCCCCAGATGCGAATTTCCACACTGGTCTCGGGGTCCTCACAAACCTGCACCAGGATCCAGACGACGCTCCAGAGCAGCTTCAGGTGATCAGAGTGGAGCAGACTGAGGAGGACGGGGACCCCCTCATAGAGCTTCACCTGCTCTTTCACTTGGGGTTCGGCACAAAGTAGGCGCAGCAACTCCGCAGTTAGTCTGCACAGGGAGAGCGACGATGAGAATCGCAGCACAGTGATTAACTTTAATTTAGACTAGCGCTGTCATCACTGCCTGGATCTAACATTTTCTAAATCACAGGTCAACATACATTTTCTGTAAAGGGCTGGACTACAGCCATACATTTTTGGCTTTGCTGGTCAAACAGGCTCTGTCATAACTACCCAAATGTGACAATGTGTGCAAAAGCAGCCAAAGACGACACATAAAAACAGATGGGCATGGCTATGTCTCAATAAATCTTTATTTACAAAAACAGGCAGGGAGCCAAATTTAGTCTGCAGGTCACAATTTGCTGACTGCCATTCTAAGTCATAATCTCATTGTATCCCCATTGGTATGGCTAAAAACTTACTAACCGGCAAATAGGTGTCAGGTGCATATAATGAGACCTGCATTGTGCTCAAGACAAAAGAAAGAGAAAACCCTTGTCCTGGTCTATAGAAAGTTACTCTGTGGTTGCCAAAACAAGACAATACAAAATGGCAAAAACACTACAATGCAGGGGAATTAAATGAAAATTGTTCAGTGAATATCTAGAGCAATGTAAATATAACAATAGCATAAGACAGGAGGTTTAGCTGAGCTCTGAAACATGATGATGATGAACCATCCTAAACACTCTCCCTGGATAGCATCATCTATTCCCATGGCCTCAAACACTCCCTCTGCTACATAGCTGTTCCATGGGAACTCATCCCACTGTGTCTAAACTCAAAGCCAAAATCTTCCCCTAAATCGGCTCTTCCTCTCACCACCCTGATCTTGACTCATGACGCCTCAGTCTTTTCAATTTTCCAGCCAGAAAATTGGAAATCATCCAACACACTTCCTTCTCCTTTCCCAACCTGCCAATCAAGCGCCTCCGGTACCCTCTATTTCCTGGGCAACTGCTGGGATTAATTCTCTTGTAAGTCATGCAGCTAGCTAATCCCACTGCACTCACCCGCTTCTTGTGATATTTGATTATGCTCAAGGATTAAGGCCCTCTGTCATCTACCTCTCCAATATTCTCATTCCCAGACTGCCTCGCAATTCCTTCCCTCGCATGCTATTTTCCATGGCTCCTCTCCCTCCTCAACGTTTATGCTCTGACATTCAGAACCTGTGTTCTTCGGTAAACAGTATTCTTCCCCTTCTCAAACTTTCTACACAAAACATTCCCTCCTTGTTCTAAATGGATCTCGTTGTGTGGTTATACTCCCCACCCAACAGCCCCCACTCACTGCCATCTGAGTAATGTTCCCATAACATAAATGGGAACATGCTTAAAATCTTTCTGTGAATCCCCATAAAGTTCATGATAAAAACTTCACTATTTATTAAACATGCAGAGCCCATAATGACCTGGCTAACAGTGTTTTGTTGTATCAGCTATAAAATATGGAAATTAATAGGGTTATTGTTCAGATCAAAAGAGTGAACGCACAGAAGTGCTTAGAGCAGAGCCTGGCATATGGAAAGCCTGACAAAATTAGCTATATTTTTAACCTATTATTTCAGATACTTTCCCTCCTGTACTCTTTGCTCCAGTTGTGTCCAACCATGCAAGATCTAATACCTACCACTTCATGCCCCCATGTGGGAGCATATCCTGCTTTCACTTGCTCTCTCCTGTCTAGATAAGCCCTCCTTCCTTCAAGAAACTTGGCATGACTCTCACTGATTGGGGGAGGCTCTGCGCTATGCTGCAGTGTATTCTGTGCCAGCATCAACCACTCCATTTACAGTGCTATGATGAAACCGTTGATTTGCATGTCTGTCCCCTCTCCTACACTACACACTTGTATCTTATTCATTTTTGGTTTGCCAACACTTTTGCGGAGGCTGTTTGTTTGGTGAATGAATTCATATAGCCAAGTCTATAAGTGTAGTTTGTGAAAGAATGTTAAATTGGCTTTGAAGAAGAATCTAGGGGGACTTACTATGAGTTAAGTGTTGGGATTCCATCATTTGACTTTCTGTTATTTATTTTTCCTCTTTAAAAAATTATTTACTCAACTAAATAGCGAAGGATGTTGACTGCATCTATTTAAAAACAATTTAATAACTATCTGAATACAGTAAATCTTTAGAGAAATATTTAGTTCAATTGAAAATGATTTAATTTTATTCTAGATTCTGTTTTGAGTTATAACAGATGGTCATAAAACAAATCAGAACCTATTTGAATTTATTTTACTGGCTTTAAGCAAAACAGATTTTAGCAATCTAATCATTTATTTGACACACAACCTGAAATTACTAAAAATAGAGCCAGCTCAGTTTCTTTCCTTAAAGAGATAGGATGCAAATAAATGCAATAAACAAAAAATTAAAGATGTTATCTTAAGATTTCTATAATTTGATTCTATGCCCAAATCTAGAAGTAATGCAGAACCAAAGATAAACTGATACACCACTTTGCTCTACTTTCTTTATAAACTTAAAAAGAAAATAAATCCTAAACTGACTCATGATATTCAGTTAACAATGTAAATAACATGACAAAATTTAAAAAATCATTTTCATCAAATATAAGACATTGTCTTTTTCCCTTTTAGCAATCCTACCTTTTGGAGAGCAAATCATATTCATGTAAAATCATCAGCAGATTTTCTACAATGTTGAGTTCACTTATCTTCTCCCTACATCCTGGACTACAAATTGAAAACTATTAGTAACTACTAAAAACATAATTCACCATATTCACTTATTTAATATCCTAGCTCTCATATTATCTCAGGGCGAGAATAAAAATGCAACATACCTCCATAGGGCAAGACTATATCAAATTCCAACATTCAATAAATACTACATTTCATAAGTTTAAATTTGTTTAATAACAATATGATGATAATATAGTTCCCTTTCTGCAAAGGGATCATATACTATTCACACAAAAACTAATGATCAGCATTATTCACAACAGCCAAAATATGAAAATGAGCTGTATGTCCTTTGATAGATGAATAAAGAAAATGTGATATATATATATTTTTTAATATAAAAATATATTTAAAGCTCTTTTATTTAAAATATTCATGACACCTATAAGGGGACAGGTTGTCCAGATTTTTTAAGTGTAAATGAAATGTTTTATATGTTAAAATAAATGCACAGGAGAGAATGAAAAAAAGAAGGTCAGGGAGATTCAGCTGCCAAAAAAAATTGCAGTAATTTCGAAAGCAGAAGTAACTGAGGGTTGGATGAAAGACTAGGTAAATATTTCTGTTCAGGAAAAAAAAAGAGAAGATTTTAAACTGTGATTTGCTTTCCTACTTATATTTTAACATGATGCTTTTCCATCTAGGATCCTCTTCAATATATTAATACTTTGTCATGCTTATTTTTCTAAGTAGGTAATAAAGTAACTAGAGAGACTAATCTATTTTGTATCTCTCCCACCTAAATTGCTATAGTAGCAGAACTGGAAAATATATTAAAATATACTTACCTTTCAGCTAAACTAGCCAGAGCCAGAAGGGCTCCCAACAGAACATTACTATCTCGGGCACAGAGTAAATTTACTAATGTCTGGAAAAAAAAAAAATGAAGTAAAAGAAAGTTTAATCGCATAAGTTCTACAAGCTTCTTGAACAGTATAATGTTTCTTTCTAAAGTTTACAGAGACTTAGCCTACACAGGCAAACACATGCCAGGCCAGAGCTGCAACAACCTGGGATGATTTTTTGGTTTCTACCATGTAGATTTTTTCCCCTTTATGGTTTCATGCATTTTTTTATATATATATAAAGCTATCATTATCTTTGTTTCTCTAATCCTTTCCTCTTTTTCAACTCTTACATTTTTTCTTTCTCTGTCTTCTAACATGTTTTCCAAATTTTAGTCACTGATACATCATTTTCACAATTTTTGCCATGTCCATTTAACACCTCAATGCTACTCAAAGATATTCTTCAATTTCTAAGAAATAACATCAGTGAAATATACAGCTATTTAAATAAAAACTGTTGAGCTGTATATCATTTAGAATCATCCCCTACACAATAAGCAGCATCTTGGACAAATTTGATCTAATATACACTGTAAAGTGGCTTCCTGGGATATGAAAACTCAACAGATTATTGAAACTTGGTTCTAGGCAGCTACCATCTATATAGTTTTGCTATAAATATAAATCTAGTCTGTTGGTTAAATATGTTTTCAACCATCTTGAAATGTACAATTGACTCTTATGCTTATAATCCTATAACATCCAATCATAAGGTCGAACCATGTGAAAATGGCCTATAGACTTTGGCAATTTCATGTGGTTCGAACCAAAATAACCTGTAACTCTTTTTGGGGAATGGAAAAAAATATTTTTTTGAAATTGAAATGTTCCAACTATTATGAGGTAGGTATTATTATTAACTCAAATTTACAGATGAAAACTGAATAGTCTCTGATGTTCTAATAGAAATTAAATGAGGCAAAAAATATTTTTACCAAAATCTGCTGTTATGGAAGTCTCTCTTGCCTGAAATAAAGTAAGCTTGCACTCTATAAAAATCTTAAACAAAAATCTTAAACATAAAATTGGGTTTTTCAAGATAAGAATTATGGTCTAAAGTCTTCCTTTCTGGAGCCATGTAGAATGTATTCATGTGTATACATACATTATATTTGTTTATTTGTGAGCACACACCTCCAGTCAGTTTATGTATAGCCAGTGTTTCTCAAGCAATTTAAATTAAGCAATAAACTTAGAAAAAGAAAAAAGAATTTCAGAAAACTCCTATTTGTTGTTTCCATATTTACTCCTTGGACTGATAAATAATATAAAAGGTTGCCAGAGATTTACGATTTGAGGCAGAGATTTACGATTAGCAGATCTGCGAATCATAATTATATGGAGCTCTGAACCCCAGTCTGTGAACCACTGTCGCATGGAGCTGAAGTGCTCCCCCTCTCCAGGACCACTCACCTTGTGGGCTCCGCTTGTAGTGACCCATTCTCTTTGGTCTTTGACAGCAGCAAGTTTTTGAAAAATATCTATAAAGGAAGGAAACAACTCAAAGAGGGTTTTGGAGCTTAAAGGGGGCAGTACTCATAGAACCTCAGGTCTGAAGTATTGATGGGCAAGCAGAAAAAGGGTAAACGGGAAAACAGACAACACAGAAGGAGCACTGGAAGGAGGAGGCTTAGGGTTATTTTTTTTACTCCAAGAATTACCTCTCAAGCTCAACCAGTATTTATTGTATATTACTATTATAACAATGAAATATAGAGATAGCAAAAAAAGGCAAAACTCAAAGTTAAATGAATTCCATTTAACATAAAGTCCACATAAAGTTATATGAGTTCCTTAACATCATTACAAGTTCAAAGTGAAATCTATTCTTCAAAGATCCTCCCTACAAAGATTTCAACTTTATAAAGAGGAGAGGGAAGCTCAGGGAATGTGATGGACCTAGCAAGGGTCCTCGGCTGAGGGAAACAGTCGTTCTCCAAGAACCTTCCTGGTGCCTAGGGCTCACCACATGCTCTTCTCTCTCTGTAACTGAGAATCAGTGTGCTGTCCTGTAAATGAATACAGGAAACCAGCCTGTTCACAAAGAAAATGGGCTAGCATCCCACAACAGCAGGGCGTCTCTGGCTCATCAAACCTGAAGAGGATGGAAGATGGGGCTGGGAAGAGCCTCCAAACTGAGGAGACTAAGTGGAGAGAGAAGAGCTCACCCACACAGACCCATATTATCATATTATCGTCATCACATTACTTTTTTTTCTTTTTTATGTTCTGAATGTTCCAAGTTTTATGAGGTAGGTATTATTATTAACCCAGCTTTATAGATGAAAACTAAACAGCCTGTGACATTTTAACAGAAATTAAAGGAGGCAAAAAATATTTTTACTAAAATTTGCTGTTACAAAAGTCTCTCACATTAAACAAAAAAGCTTGTGCTCGATGAAAATCTTCTTAAACATGAAATCGGGCTTTTTGAAGTAACAGTTGTGATCTAAAAGTCTTCTTTCTGGGTATATTTTGACACTGAATATAACAATTGGCATGGACTCTCAACACTGTAATTGTGTATGGACACACTCATAAATAGTCAATGTACTCCTTTTCCTGCTGCAAACACCACACTGCTTATTCTAGCAAGTGCAGAGAGTTGTCTGTGTTCCCACAATAATGCTTACATGTCATGTTGACCAGCTTGTCCACACTGTGCTGCTCCTCTCCATAGCTGAGGTACTCATTGGCCACAATCTCCATGTACTGCAGCAGGGACCAAACCAACAAGCAAGTCAGAAGAGAAGACATCGAAAACAGGCAAACAGGTGAGGAACGAGATTGTGCACTTCTGAAAATGAACTGTAGGTGGCGTAACAGATTCACCAAATAATAGTGCTTCTGGGCCTGGTTAAGTGCAAAAAGTGTTTGGGTTTCTGGATTCTCTCTGCTTTCTTTCCCATGCCCTGAAATTGAGGCAGGGACCATGTAAAGAATGTATAAACTCTCAAAAGTCCCAAAATGACTTGTAAATGAATAAGTTTGTGGTGTGGTTTAGTCTCCAAATGTAAGATATAAATAAAATGCAGAAAATATCATATAATATGTAGAATTTTAATTATTCGATGTACATTTTTAGAATTTTTATAACACACTGATATATTGTATTGATCTTATGTTTTACAGCATCCTAAGTTATAGCTAATCAGCAAACAATCAGATAGCAAAAACAAGAATAAAGTGGCTATGGGGAAGTCTGATTATCCCTAACAGTAGCTAATTGATTACAATAAGAAGAAATAGGCTCAGGGAAACACATAAATTTCTGACATAATGGAAGTTAAAGTGGACAAGAAGATCCTTTACAATATAATTTTATGAAAGACTATTCATTAAATGAGGTAACTCTCCAGCCATTTTTTTTAATCTTAAAAACAAAAGCCATATATGTTCTATCAAGTTTCCAAGAATAAAAATAAAATAGATTTAACATTAAATTGCCATTAAACATAATCTTCCTTTAATAATTCAGAATGAGTTTGTAGAGTCATTTGCTTATTATGAAAATCATTCTTTTGTACATGATATAGGTTTTAGGGGAACAGACTGTTCCGACACAGTGCCATGCCACATTTTATCGTATTAATAAACTCAAATACGTGACTGAAAAATAAATGAAGCCAAGGTCATTCCTCACAGCGTCATTTACTTGCTAATATTTTAGTGAGCACAGTAATTGTTTTCTGTGTCTGTGAGAAAGTTATGAACATCTTCATAATCAATATTTTCTCCCATCGTTTGGGATGTGCCATGTTGAGGACTTAGACCTGCCAGACAAGGCCTACCTCTTTTCATTATTAATTAATGACATGTGACCTTTCATAGCGCTTTCTCATTTCAACAGGCTGGGTAAAGAGAGCCGTATTCAGCCAGAACAAAATATCATGGGTCTCACCCTGCTCCGTGAGCATCCTGCCTCGCACTCACACCCTGCCTGTTTCTCCCCTTGGCAGGCAGCCTGAGGTAAGAAAGCCATCTTCTGTCACACACCTATGTAATCCTCGCCCAGTGCTATGGCATAAAATGGAAAGGCAAGACCAGCCACCGCAAAAGGAATCTTACCTGAGCTAGGTTTTCAATACCGCCCAAGCTATGGAGTATTTCCTAATAAAATAAAAACAGGACATACATAAATATGAGGGTGGAGAGAAAAGTGTATTTTACATGCAATTTCTTTATTAAATCATGAGATCTGTAATTATTTTTTTGAAAGCCTACATTCTAAGGTAAATATAGAAAACTTTAATGCTTGTCATTCATACTACATTTAAGATAAACTGTTAATAAAAATGAAAATTGGTTTGAGATTCAGAGAATGTAAGTATGCTCAGAACGACAGCCTGACTCCTCATTCTTTTTACTTCCTCCCATGTCGTCATAAAATGTTAAAGCTGAAAAGTACTGTTAGGTAGTATCGTCTCTAACCCCCTTTATGTCATGTGGCAGATCAGGAAAACTAAGATCCGGAAAGGTAAACCATTTCGCCCAAGTGAGAAGCCAGGATAAGAATCCAGCATCACCAAATTCCCAGGGCCTTCCTCTAGGTCTCTGCCTAGTGAGGTCCACAGACCAGCAGCATCAGCCTCCCCTGGAAGCTGACTAGATATGCAAACTCTTCTACTCACCCCAGACCTACTGAATGACACTGAATTTCACTGAGACCCCAAGGGAATTCTTATGCAGGTAAAGTTTGAGAATCACTGCTGTAGTAGTAGACTAGACTATAGGGCTTCTTCTTAAAATGATTACGCTAATGGTCTTACTAAACCTATACTCTAAACCAATGAAAGGATGATTGTTGCAAAAAGTCTCCTGACACAGATCTTTAAATCCAATTCCTAACAAAAAGGCATTTCATGACACTAAAAGTGCTAAAATGGGGAAGAGAAGGGGTGGGAAGTTGGAGTCTTGAAAGGGACCAGCTTGCAACTCTGAATAGCAAATGCCCCCAGGTTATCCACACTGACACTTTTCTCCAGGCGAAAGTATTTCAGGTGGCCCTAACCCATTGGATTAAAACTGTATTGACCTCTCTCTTCTTACTTAACGTGCACACAAGGAAGTTATTTGAAATATAAACATTAGCCATCACTCCAATTCTGGGAAATGCCTGGGGATGAGTACGTAAGTGTGAGAGAGAATGATCCAGCTCCACCAGGAAGCCAACTGAGTGGGCAGGCTGGGAAAACGTCTCAGTTTCTCAGGGCCTCCTGGGTCAATGTTTCTTTACTCTGTGTGAAGTGAATTTGGAAACACTTAAACATATCCATGTTTAAATTAAGAATGGAGGGACATGTATAACTCAATTAAAAATAATTCTGCAACTACCTACTAATTTGAATTCTCATCATTGCTATTTACTCTAGAAAGCTATCATTAATGGACATAAGAATACTGTATACATTAACCCTAATTATGGCAAGATAT
>NW_011888782.1:12683590-12711180 GCF_000151845.1 Pteropus vampyrus
AATCAATATTTTCTCCCATCGTTTGGGATGTGCCATGTTGAGGACTTAGACCTGCCAGACAAGGCCTACCTCTTTTCATTATTAATTAATGACATGTGACCTTTCATAGCGCTTTCTCATTTCAACAGGCTGGGTAAAGAGAGCCGTATTCAGCCAGAACAAAATATCATGGGTCCCACCCTGCTCCGTGAGCATCCTGCCTCGCACTCACACCCTGCCTGTTTCTCCCCTTGGCAGGCAGCCTGAGGTAAGAAAGCCATCTTCTGTCACACACCTATGTAATCCTCGCCCAGTGCTATGGCATAAAATGGAAAGGCAAGACCAGCCACCGCAAAAGGAATCTTACCTGAGCTAGGTTTTCAATACCGCCCAAGCTATGGAGTATTTCCTAATAAAATAAAAACAGGACATACATAAATATGAGGGTGGAGAGAAAAGTGTATTTTACATGCAATTTCTTTATTACATTCTAAGGTAAATATAGAAAACTTTAATGCTTGTCATTCATACTACATTTAAGATAAACTGTTAATAAAAATGAAAATTGGTTTGAGATTCAGAGAATGTAAGTATGCTCAGAACGACAGCCTGACTCCTCATTCTTTTTACTTCCTCCCATGTCGTCATAAAATGTTAAAGCTGAAAAGTACTGTTAGGTAGTATCGTCTCTAACCCCCTTTATGTCATGTGGCAGATCAGGAAAACTAAGATCCGGAAAGGTAAACCATTTCGCCCAAGTGAGAAGCCAGGATAAGAATCCAGCATCACCAAATTCCCAGGGCCTTCCTCTAGGTCTCTGCCTAGTGAGGTCCACAGACCAGCAGCATCAGCCTCCCCTGGAAGCTGACTAGATATGCAAACTCTTCTACTCACCCCAGACCTACTGAATGACACTGAATTTCACTGAGACCCCAAGGGAATTCTTATGCAGGTAAAGTTTGAGAATCACTGCTGTAGTAGTAGACTAGACTATAGGGCTTCTTCTTAAAATGATTACGCTAATGGTCTTACTAAACCTATACTCTAAACCAATGAAAGGATGATTGTTGCAAAAAGTCTCCTGACACAGATCTTTAAATCCAATTCCTAACAAAAAGGCATTTCATGACACTAAAAGTGCTAAAATGGGGAAGAGAAGGGGTGGGAAGTTGGAGTCTTGAAAGGGACCAGCTTGCAACTCTGAATAGCAAATGCCCCCAGGTTATCCACACTGACACTTTTCTCCAGGCGAAAGTATTTCAGGTGGCCCTAACCCATTGGATTAAAACTGTATTGACCTCTCTCTTCTTACTTAACGTGCACACAAGGAAGTTATTTGAAATATAAACATTAGCCATCACTCCAATTCTGGGAAATGCCTGGGGATGAGTACGTAAGTGTGAGAGAGAATGATCCAGCTCCACCAGGAAGCCAACTGAGTGGGCAGGCTGGGAAAACGTCTCAGTTTCTCAGGGCCTCCTGGGTCAATGTTTCTTTACTCTGTGTGAAGTGAATTTGGAAACACTTAAACATATCCATGTTTAAATTAAGAATGGAGGGACATGTATAACTCAATTAAAAATAATTCTGCAACTACCTACTAATTTGAATTCTCATCATTGCTATTTACTCTAGAAAGCTATCATTAATGGACATAAGAATACTGTATACATTAACCCTAATTATGGCAAGATATCTTATACATGTAAAAATAAATATACCATTTTAAAACTATTCATATTTATTCAACAAATATTTCTCTTTCATTCCCGTTATGTACAAGCCCTGGCTTAGGCTCTCAGAAGGACACAAATGTGTAGATGACAGAGGCCTCCTTCACTGAGATTTAGGCCAAGCATAAGGTACACATACAAATAACTGGAATGTCAAACAGAATTTGGTCAGTGTTATAAGAAAGTTATACATGAAGTGCTATGATTCCCCAGAGGAGGGATCCTGTCAAGAGGACCAAGGAAAACTTCAAAAGGATGGTGGCCTCTGAATGGGCTTAGAAAGGTACACCACAAGCCTCCAATGGGAGAGCTAGCGTGGAACTTTTTCTAAACGTCAGTAACAGAAGCACACATCCTTTCATCAAATACTTATTAACTCCTATGGAACATAGTTTGAGAAGCGCTGTTATAAAATATAAAAAGGCAAAGAGGCTTTGTTATTCTCAGAGAATTTTGTTGCTATGTACTCAAGAATTTACCCTTCATTTACGAAATAAGCATTTTCCCGCATGCTCCTATGGAGAGCATGCGGGAAAATGCTGGAGCAAGGCCATGAGACTGCTCACAGACCCACGGTATTTCTTATATTTCCTTTGGTTATATGTGAGAGCATCCCGCTGGAGAAAAGCAAGACCACAAGGTATGCACACACCTGGGTTTAACAGTTCTAGTTACTGATCTGAAAAGCAAATACGACTGCATGCTTAGACTGCAGCAGTGCCTCCCACATGCCCTTTCAGACCTCAGCGTTTCCTCCCTGGTCACAGGCTGGACGGTCACAAGACCGCGTTTTGTACTTCTGAGCCTAATGACCTGGAGAAGTCCCCTGGTCAATCTGACCTTCAGTTCAATGTGCAAAATGTGAACAAATGTCTTTGTTCTGCCTATTCTCTGAGTTTTTCCTTTAAAAAAAAAAAATTGATCAGTAACATAATACAGACACAAAGTATGTCTAAAAAAAAAATGAGCACACTGCAATGCCAAAAGTTGTTGTTAGGACATCACTTATTTTTTACCACGGACAAAAATGTCAGTGCCATGAGACACTCTCATCCTAAAACTACTTGGCAACTAAATCAATGCCGAACACACTGCAGCGGGCCTCTGACATTGAATCATTAACATGATCATGTTACTCCTCTGTTCAAAACCTATCAGTAGCTCCACATTGCTACTTAAAACTCCACCTTAAATCTCTATCAGTTTTAAGGACCCTTTGTGCACTGGCCTTTAACTTATCATCCCAGGTGCAATAGTAACTACTCTTCTAAAAGGTCTGGCATATTATATTTGTAGGAACGAGTAAAAGTTTCCTACTGTGGAGTATGGAGGAAAGGTGGTACCAAGGAAAGAGCCAAGAAATGATTTTGAAGGTTCAAGGGGAGAGGAATAATTGAGGTCCATTTTCAAGTCATTGAGTGTCAATGTGCTACAACAGTGGTTTCGAGTCAATGTGCTACGACAGCGGTTCTCAAACTCTTTGGTCTCTGTACCCTTCTATGCTCGTTAACATGACTTAGAACCCCAAAGAGTTTTGTTTATATGGGTTATATCTATTTATATATACCATATTGGAAATTAAACATGAGAACACACAAGCACATGTTCCATCAGCCATCAGAGCCACGACATCATCACACATTCAGCAGCCTCCCGAAAACCCCACTGTACACTTGTAAGAGTGTGACAGCAAGAAGGCAAATAATATCTTAGCATTATTTTTAATATAGTTTTCATGCTGTTGAACCCCTGAAAATGTTTCAGAGACCTGTGACATTGAGATGGCTGTCCAACATATCCCTGGAAATTTGGGGCTTAAATTAAGGGAAATGTTGGAGAATGGAGATATGTGTTTGTGGGCAAAGAATAATGACAGCAACAACAACAACAAAAAATGATAGTTGGAGGAAGATAGGGAAGAAGATGACAAAGAAGAGAACTCTGGAAAGGTTAACATTTAGGAAAGCAGAACAACGACAAAAAAAATGCCGAGGAAGAGCTAGAGGTTCACAGGATCAGTGCAGGCAAACAGAAAACGTGGTTAAAGGGGTGTGGGGCTAAAGGGAAGCTGGGGAGGGCAAGCACTGAGCTGGGCTGCTCAGCTGGACCACCTTCTTATTGTGGTTTCTAATGCAATTGTAGTTCAGATTTCAGATTGTCTCTCTATCTTTGATAAGTAATGTGCTATAGGTTCACTATCGTGAGTCCAGGTGGGCCTTTATCATTATCTTGCTTGGGACTCCAATGATACCTGTCTTCCATTAATTATGGAAAACTCTAAGCAATTACATCTTCAAAAATGGCTTCTCTTTCAGTCCATCCAGTCTTGTCTTGCGGGACTCTGCATTAAGCACATATTGACGACTCTGTATACTGGCGGGCAAAATCCAATCTACGAGCCACCGATTTGCAACCTCTGGGTCCAGGAATGATGAGTGAAGCATGGCACACTGTGACCTATATAAATAGCTTCCAGAGAGAACTTTGTACACAGAATTCAATGTGCAGCTTATGCAATACATCAGTCCAGATAGAAAGTGCATTTCGAAAACATATCCTGACCTTTAAAAAATGTAGTAATGAAGGTAATGTGGAAGATTTGAAGGGATATCTGGCTCAAAAAGGGGGCACTTTTCTGATAAATGAAAATAGAAAGAGAGCCACTTGACCATAAGAAAGAGAATAGATGGAGGGGTAAGCCTTGGCAAGGAGGAGGGATATTTCTTTCAAAACAAAAAGAGAACTAAAGTTGCATGATAATCCAAATATTTCAAGCAAAAGAGAAGAGAGAAATAAGAGAGCACCTCTGGGGTGGTGTTCGTTTTCCCTGTAAAACAGACGATGTGATGTGATGAGAATGACAGGGGCGAGGGTGGGGGGGATGGTCATGAGAAGTGGAGATGGTCGGAACAGCCACTGTGGAGCCTGCAACACTGATTCGGCAGGCAAGGAAAGGCATTTCGAGCTACGGTGCTGGCTCACTGAGATTCACCGTCATACATTGTCGTAAAACCCCAGCACAGCTTTGTGACTTGGGCCAACAGTTCTTGGCGAGTTAAGCTATTAAACAAACTGCCTGAGCACATACTCTTCTTTGCAGAAAGAGTGCCAGGAGGAGAGGTTCGGAGAGCATCCCCTTCTATGGAAAGACTGGCAATGGGGGAGAGATACGGTTTAATATGTGTTTTGGTCACAAAATCCCATAAATCAAGTTGTCGCTGAATTCTTTCCTTTAGAGAGCAGTGAACCCTGTCCCAATCCATTAAGAACTAGATTAAGAAAAGCAATACTTCAGATGGTGATCAGCAGAGCATGACCCAATTAAACAAAGAGAATATCTCTAAGGCAAACTTTTTGCTAATTCCTGTAAGTCAAAAAATAATATCTCCTGCTAAAAATCCACCTCCTCCATGGACACTTTCATTAATGTTATATATACAATGTTCTTATCCAAACTGAGACATGCTGGAGAATAAAAGAGGGTGCTATGAATAATTAAATAGAAACAATGAGCGCATACTGGGACTGATCCAGGCAAAGTAGAACCTGTGGTCTACCCTTATTACATGTGACCCACACAGCATTGCAAATGGCAGCTCAGAAATGCATGGAACACACAGGGTTCTGTATGGTTGGTCATGAGGAAAATGGAAAACTCCCAGAAATCTGTGAGTGACCAGGACAGAAAGCGATCAGGGTATATTCCCTGAGTCCCATATTCGAATGCCCAAAGCCAGTTTAGACTACAGAAGGACTAAGGGGGTGATTCTTCTAACTGAAAGATGCGGAGCCCCCATGACTCTCAGAAGACTCAAATCAGAGCAGGCTCTGTAGCTGGCTAGTATCACAACACTTTAAGTACTAAGTCTGGAAAAGATGGCTATTGGGATAATGAAAGGAGACCCATTTGACTCAGATAATAATTCACCAATAAAATCAAATCCAGAATAAAAGATCTTCGGAGTGGCCTGAGCTTCCTAGTAGCTTATCAGAACAGGGCATAAAAGGAGATAGTTCTTATGGGGAAAAAACAAACAATAATCTGTGAAAATTATTGAAGTATATATGAATAAGAACACTCTTTAGATATTAAACTTTGGTAAGAAGAAACAATAATGATTAATAAGCAACCTTGGCTTTTGGACAATGGTTCTCAAACTGTGGTTCCCAAACCAGCAGCATTACGTCACCTGGGAACTTGTTAGAAATGCAGATTATTAGGCCTCCCCAAACCTACTGAATTAGAAACTGTGGGGGTGGACCTCAGCAATCTTTAAGTCCTCTGGGTGTTTCTGAGACACAAAGTTTACATAAGCCGCTATCTTGCAGCTGGGACTAGAAAGAATAACCTTAGAGGTCCAGGTGAAGTGTTAGGTAAGCTTTTCTTTAGAGTCTCACTGCTAAAGAACAAAGTTCTTGCCAAATTGTGGGTCATGGACCAGTGGCATCAGCATCCCCTGGAAGCTTGTTAGAAATGCAGCATCTTGGCCTCAGGGTAACCCCACTGAATCAGAATCTGCATCTCCACGATCCCCAGGTGATTCATCTGCACATTGAAGTCTGAGAGGCACTAAACTAGAGGCAGCTCATTCAACTAACTAGTGAGAGAAGGAAAATATTCTTGACCTCAGAAGCTTCATCTGAGATAAGTGCAAGGCCCCTTCCTCACCTCTTACTCAGGGGCTTAGGATGCACTTTGGGAAACACATGGCCGCTGAAGTAACTGCTGAAGCTGCAGGCCCTGCCCCTCCGACTGGTTACCTTTGGTGCCCCATGGGAAGGCCCCCACGTGTCACTGATGACTTGGACCTAGCGAGCTGCACAGTCTGGAATATGCTTGAAGGTGTGACCGAGCGTACACCTCCCTGAACTGCCTATGTTTTAAAATGACGGGTAATGATGAAAACATAGACCAATGTGTAACCCACATAATCCCACAGGTCATATTGTAGAAATGTACAGATTTTTTTGTCCCCATACATCACTTCTCTCCTATCTTTTTAAATAGCAGATGAGATATTTCCCAAATTTGGAAGGTTCCGAGTTGTGAGAGAGAAAAGAAAATTAACATGGTCTGCTTCAAAAGAAAGCCCACCCGTTTTTTATTTCATCTTCATCACAAGTAAAAAATATTTTTATTTTTTCCAACCAACCTGATAACATGGATCCCTCATTAGTAGTCTCAGACAGATTAACACTCTCAGAAAATGAATAGATGGGGCTCGATTAACCCACTCTCTGAAAGAAGAAAACAAGAGAGAACATGTTTGTGCATGTTTAAAAGACCAGTGAACAACGCAAGGCTCTGGAGCGGAATACGGAACATATAAGGGAATAGCATTAGTTTATTTCAAACTTAATCTGCAGTGGGGACTGTTATTTGGGACTTGAACACTTGACCCATTTTAATGCAAAACACACATAAATCACATAAATCATCATTATCACTGTAACTAGAGGTCCCTCAAATTATTTGGTTCACAGAGCCCTTACTGACGCCAGGGAGCCCCTGACTAAAAGAAATAACTAGAAGCTCCAATAATTAGGCTCGACTTATTAAGAATGCACACCTTAATAACTTAACATTCATTTGAAAAATAATACGCACACATTAAAAGAAAAACATTTTATGTTATCCTTAAATAACCACATTTATGTATTAATGGGATATGTGCACCTGTGGACACTAAATGACTTCTCAAGCCTTGGAATCAGATCGGACAACAGCATCTTTGCGTCCTCTTCCATCTGCTTTTTATGGTAGCAAATGGAAACCTGGCTTCAGAAAGCTATGCCATCATCTAAAGAAGATAGCATAAGCCTAATGTGGAAATCATAAACTACCTTAAGTTGTTTGCACCATGTCGGATGGATGTTGTGTATCACTGTTTTCCCTGAAAATTTAAAAGATCCCATGGCACCCCAGGGGTTCTCTGAAGCCCTAAGACACTTCAGTGGGCAGTTTGGGTGTACATGCCTTAGGTGCTTCCCATGACTGCTTTCTGTGACTTTTAACACTGGAACCTCCCAGAGAATTAGAAGTATGCCCTATGACGTGACACCAGGGCAGTCACATGCAGTTGTTCTAACCGAAGCGTATATAGTGGTGCAGAAGCCACCAGTACAGCACAGTGTGGACTCCTGAAGTAAGAAGGAAGGCTGAGCACTGGCAAGCAGCAGAACTTGCTATCGTGTGCGCTGTCTGAATCATCGTAGAAGATGAGCTCTGCCAGGGGACGCTTGTCTCACAATGCCCTCTAAGCTAGCCCAACAGTGGCACTTGGTGCAAACGTTAACAGAAATCTAAAATAAACAGTGTCTGTTATTCTATACCTAGCCAAGAAAAACTGAGGAAGCCAGTGGAAGCTATTCCAGATTAGACTCCATATAATTTCTCCCACCCTCTCTCACCTCCACAGCAGAGCTGCTTGCGCATCCAGCAAGGTTAGAGTACTTTAAAGACCTGCCCCTCCATCCAGTAGAGCATTAACTTGAGCTGTGTATCTAAGCCAAGCCTCACTTGGCTTGTCCCAGGTTAATCTTTAGTGTCAGAATTCATCTTTGCCTCCTCTACAATCCTGAGAAATTCAACTCTGCCCCCAAACCTGCACATTTCAGACCTGAGTGCACAAGCCTCACCCTCCTCAAAGTCAGAACAAACATTTGTAGTTACTGCCATGGAGCTGTCACCCCTTACCCCATCCCACACTCTATCTCAAGCCACTCACCATTCCATCCATCTACTAAGATTTGGCTCATGAGAAGGAGGTTGGTAAATACGCTTTTCCCATAGCCTTATATTCCCAGGATGTTAGAGTGCTCCTTACAGATGAGAGCCCCTAGCAGAAGTCTGGTTCAGTGCGGAGAGGTTGAGTAAGGTGTCCCAAGGGCATTGCTGGCTGAGAATTATACTTCTTGCCATTACTAAAGCTCCTGACAGGAGCTGTCCACCACAGCTGCAGTCATCTCCACAGTCCTTCTCTGGTCCAGGCACATGACAGTAACATCTTTGCTATGGAGGCAAAACTCAGTTTCTTCTGAAAATAAGGGCACGACTTAACACACCCCAGGGCTACCAGCCAGGCAGAACTATCCAGGGCTGCACTGGGAAGCTGCACTGCAGCTCATCCTGAATTCCTTACATTGGGAAAAATAATGTCAATTTGAAAAAAAAAAAAAACACTTTGAATTTTAAACCTATGGGAACACTTGTAAGGATATGGGTATACTGAGGCTCCCATTACAGACAGAATAGTCTACCTTTAACCTTTATAAGTAGGGAGACGGCACAAAATGACTTTTCCTTTCAGGTGCGGGGTTAGCTGAAGGTAGCGCGTAGTGTGCAAGGATGCTACATCCCAGAGACCTAACAGAAATAATGATCAAGTCGCAGCAGCTGCTGGCAACCTAATGAGGATGAATGCTGATTGCTTTTCATTATTTAAAAGGAAAAGCCATGGGACATAGTAAGAGATTATTCATGTTACAAATATGTGTGCACTTGGTATTTTTCCTAACTATACATAATCTTCATGAGTGAAGTTCATGGCCTTTTCCAGTGTTTTTCATATTAAAACAAATACAAAAACTTTTTGTTTCCTCCTCTATTTTAGCCTATGATAAAAATTCCATGATAGGTTTCATTTTTTTTTTAACTATTAATGGAGTGTAATAAATGAAGAGTTCCAGAAAAGTTTCAGTGCTGAAAGTTCTGTTCCAAGCAACTGGCTTATTTTTTTTTTTCTTTTGCAGTTTTGGAACTGAAGCCAAAAGCTATTAATATTTCTCCACGATTCTGGCCTCTGCTGTTCTAAATGTAAATAGAATTCCTGGTGCCTGAGTCCTCTGGCTTCTCCCCTCTGAGCACTGACCTCTGAAGGAGCAGTCATTCCCTCTTTGGCCCCCAGCCCGGAACCCCCCTACGAGAACGGGCACATGGCATGGAGCTCTAGAATGACGTGTTCCATAAGATGACATATCTCTCTGTTTGCCAAGAGCTGGAGGACTAGAAAACACACAACTTAGTGCAACCAGAGAATTACAGAGAGGAAAAGGGACAGATCGTAAAGACGGGTGCCTTTGCTTTACTGAGGTGGCAACTGTGGCTGCAGTGACTGGCCCCAGGCTGCACGGAAGTACAGAGCTGGCGCCTGACTCCCGGGACACTGCTCCCGCCTTTCCTCCCCTCCATCTGGGCCCTACACGAGGGAAGACTGAAGAGAAAGTGACTCTTCAAACACGTTTACTATGGGAACAGGAGTGTTCAGCACAGTGGGAGGCGGGGGAGGATCCTTTAAGGCAGCTTGAAAAGCTTGTCTGTCTGTGAAGACAGTGGTTCCCTGGAGGACGCGTCCCAATATAGCAACCACACAGTGGCAGATTCATAAGCTGGCAAACACGTAACCCCTCTTGTGACTGCACTTTTGCCACTGCTTTCACAGGACTATTAATACATGGCAGCGTGACCAACTCCCACGGCCTTTGTCTATGACCACCTGCCATATCACTTTCAGCATCAGATGCCACTCTCTATCAATATAAAAAGAGAAGGAAAAATAGTATCACCAGAGACACAATATTTGAAAGGAGAAAAGGGTACTTGGGGTTTCGCCTTGCACAGTGGAAAAAAACAATATGCGATGTGAGAGCTTCATGTAGAAATTGGTCACGACACGATGGTACTGAATATTGAATAACGCTGCAAGCACCAAGATAAATGAGAGAGTCAAGTGGTCCGGGGTTATCCGGGGTTGATGCAAATGCCAGACGTTACAGCCTCTCTCCCCATTTGTAACACGCTTCCCTCTGTCCTTCACTCCGAATAAGCAGCGACTTCATAGTAAGGTGTTATTTAGATTTCCCTTTCCACGTTGTAGCTCTGTTTTCGTTAACACAAACAACAAAAACGACAAAAAGAAAAAACTTCCACCTTTGACTCAAAATTTTAAATTGGAAGAATTCAAGCCTGCTTCAAAATAAATACTACCTCAAATTCATAAGACAGAGCCCTATTTTTTTATATAGTTGAAAAAAATAGAATTAACATCAAAAAGGACATGTAAAACCTAGAAATAAGAATAGGAAGAAATTAATCACAAATTAATATTCAAAGAATCTTTACTGACTTGTTCCATTATTATTAATGGGTCTTTGTTCTTCCTCTGTGTCTCCCACCAAACCTATCCCAGAACGGGCACCCAGTCAGCAGTCCGTCCAATGAATCATGCTGGTCCCTAAACTCAGAGAACTAGTGAGCAGAAAAAACTGTCTTCTGGGAGTTTCTTCTACATAGTTGATGAAAGTTTCAGAGGTAGAACACTTTCCAATATTTACTAATCACCTACTAGGAGCCAGGCGGTGTTACACACCCAGGGATACAGCGCAGGACAAAAGCACGTACTTGTGTTCATAAAGCTTACCTTCTAAAGAAGATAGATAATACACACACACACACACACACACACACACACACACACACACACACACACACAAAATGTATATCAGGTGGTGACCAGTGTAGAACTACAAAGGTTAAGGGTCTGGTGAGTGGACGGGGGGATGCTATTTTAGGACCAGCAGGGTTCTCTGATAAGATTAGCATCTGAGCATTGAAGAGAGGGTCTAGGTACGAATAACAAGTTACTTAACCCTGAGCAGGGGGTGTGGTGGTTTGTACAAGGAAAGGAAAAGGTGCCCATGGGGCTGGAGCAGAGTGACAGGATTGAAGTCAGAGAGAGCTAGCAGGAGCCAGATCTGCAGGGCTTTGTAGACTACAAATAGGGACTTGGGACTTTTTATTTTGGAAAGTCACTGGAAGGCTTTTAGAGGACTGACATGATCTGACAGAGATTTTGAAAGCATCCTTTTGGATATGGTGTTAAGAACAGTTTAGGGAGCCAAGGATCAAAGCAGGGAGCCCCATTAGCCTTCTGAAACAGGCCAAGCAGGAGGTGACAGCAGCTGGGACTAGGTTAATAGGTGGGGAAGATTAAAGCTGAAGGGAAGGCAAGTAGAGTGAGAAAAATCAGAAGTCCTACTGGGCAAGTTAACTTTGAGATGCCCAATGAAGGGGTCCACCAATCAATAAGTGAAACAAAGGACAAACTGCCAGTGAGAGAGACATATACTGATAAGGCACAGTCTCTCAGAGCAAAGCTCATAGAGCAGTTCCAGGATGGGACGAGTTTCGTAAATGGGAGTGTTTGGAGATTGGTTGATTTTAGCCGTGTGAATGTGGTTTCTGGAACATATGTGTCTGTCGCTTATTGCCCAGTTTTCAGAAGCTCATGTACTGATGGTAAACTGCCATTTATTGATTTGGCCAGGTTAAAACTGGTTCTAGTGGTTACATGTGGCCAAGGAACAAACAGTCCTTTCCTGAGAAGGTGGAAACATTTTAATTTCATGCTTCTTACACATCTGAGTGAATGAGTTTCGCAAGAAGCAGTAAATAGTGAAAAAGAGAGAACATGATTATTGAAATGATAATTTTCTGTGGAGCGAAACTAAACACAAAATTTAAATATAGTTGGATAAATAAAGAATCAGGTAATCAACGAGGCAGAGGAGAAAAGAATACCATTTAAGATTTGCTGCGGGACCCAGGGCTTGTCCCTAACCTCTCAGCTACTTCATCTATCAAAAGAGGCTGGGCTAAATTTTTATTTCAGGGTCCATTCCACCTCTATAATTAGATGCTGTTTTCTGTGTATATATACACACGTGTGTGTGTGTGTGTGTGTGTGTGTGTGTGTGTGTGTGTACACATTTTAAGTTTTGAATAAACTCTAAATAACATTTCAGGAGAAATAAAAATGTAAGAGCTAGATATTTGCTCCAGGTTAAGTTATGGGAAGAAGAAGAATCATCATTCTTACTTGAGGATTACATGAGATCCCAAGTTCTTGATGTTTATTTTCTTCCTTTATACATTTAAGGTTATAAAACTTCAGGCAAAAGCGGAACAAAATGACAAGATTATAAAGGATTCTTAGTCAATGATCCAGTTCTTTTAAAAACTCTACTCTAAATAAAAGCAGAATACAATTTTGTATGTGCATAATAATCTCTCATAGAAGTTGAGGAGGAAAAAAGCATAGAATTAAAGAAAAAAAGATTAGAAGAAAATATAACAAGAGATCATGTATTTCTTTCTAAGAGTAATATAAAGGATAAATTTTCATTTTTTATATTTTTCTGTATTTTTCAGACTCTTTACAGTGATAAAACAATTTAATGCAAAGAAATTCTACTTTATGAAGACTCTCAGCCTCCATGATCTCCAATAAAACCAGCGTCAATGGCTTCAGTTGGGGATAAAAGATCCTGGGGATAAAAGATTCAAGTCGTGCTTTCAACTCAGTGTGTAGTGGGGAGGGACACAGGCCCAGAACCATGGGAGGAAGTGGAGAGGCAGGGCCAGTTGAGGGGCCAGAACACTCAGGAAGGGAAAGAAGAGGGGCAGTAGGCTTTAGGCAAGGATGAGCATAGGCCAGACGTAAGAGATTAACTTCACAAGAACAATGAGTGGTCACTCTGACCTTGGTGAGCCCAAAGGATGCAGTGGGAAGAATCAAGAGATAAGGCCAAGAAGGAACAAGATCTCAAAGAATTCTATGAACTAGTTAAGGAACTAGAATTTTACCCTGGCCATTACAAGTTTTTTTTTAAGTACCTGAAAACCCAAATCTGAAACTTTGGGAACCTCTCCAGGGAGGTTTGAACTATCTGACAGACTTTATCAAGGTGACCAGGCTTCTCTTTTCCTAGGCAAGGAGGGAGCCTTCAAAGTCCCCTTTTGGCCTTTCTACTACCTGATGAGATAAAATCACAGAAAAAGCATCTCTTCATCAACTTCGTATATTTTAAGAAGTTAATCAAGACGATGAAGATATTGCCTCTGCATCCTAACTTCTGGTCCTTTCCTCTCACCTTCCTAGGAATGGACGAACAGAGAGGGAGCTCAGAGAAACAGACACACAGAAGAGATATCTGAGTAGAGGTCAATTTTATAAGTGGTCAGTTAACTGGGAAATATGTCAATTTTGTGACAACTTTTACTTCTCTACAGAACCTCATAACAACCTCATCTTGGATACCAAGCACCCTTTGTACTTTCTTTGTACTTTCCTCCAGATGAGAAAAAAAAGAGGTAAGTTTATTTTCTAACAGCAGACTCTACCATAGACAAATGACGTTATAACAGAAAGAAAAATTGGAAGATCAAAATTGGCTTCCAAAACCTTGTCGGAACATCAAGATTCATTACCACGTGTAACCAGGGGTAACCTCAGATCCAGAGGCAATGCTTTCACTTGCCCTTTGAGATCTACCATGGAGTGTTTGCAGTGTTACTTTATCTGACTCCAGATTAACAAGTCCTGTTTCGTTTCAGATGCCACCTGGCAATCTCATGTCTGAGAACAAGGGGTAATCACAGGTCAAACTTAGAGAAAGAACCCAGAAAGGAGGCTTCCAGCTATGTGGTTTAGGGGAAGATTACAGCTGGGCAGAGTAAAACAGAAGAGAAACGAGAACAACACCCATTGGGCATAAATCCAGAGAGGAGTGGAAAGGGCTCCCACTTCACAGATTAGACTAAATTCCCAATCAGCCATATTCTTGAGTTAAAATTGAATGGCGTAACATTCCGAACATTCCAATCTTGTCTATGAACAGAATTGGATCAAAGATCGAAGTCCACACCGTCCAATCTCGTCCAGCCTTTGGTGGTCTTAATATATTTTCTATTTAGCACATTTTCCCTTATACTGAGAAAGTGGATAACTGTGTAGCTGACCATAGCAGACTCTGAGTCCCTAGAAAGAAAAGGACCACACGTCCTATTCATCTTTGTATATTCGCCCACTCTTCCTTCTCTGCCATTTGCACTCTCTCTCTTCTTTGCACATAGTAGATGCTCAACAATCTTTTTAATGAATTGAATCCAAGCCGTCCAGTCAACACTAACTCTGATGTTCACAAATAAAGGGGATAGGAAGCTATACCAGAAAAGGCCATGAGATGTAATTCTTCTCTAATTCTAAAGTTTAAGGAAAAAGAAAATGTAATTCTGGCCAACTTAGCAAGGTTATATGGGGTGAGAAACAATGGAAGACCATTAGACTTAAGTCATCTTTTTCGCAGCCCTGCTTTTAGAATAGAACTGAACATACCAATCTGTCAGCAGCCAAAGGATGACATAAAAAGATGCTCTTGATGTTCGACATTCCTAAATTCCTTCTGGTACTATGAAAGCAAAGAGATCTATAATCATCTCTTCCTGGACTGAAGATTTCCAGGGACTGCTCATATTGCAAGCCAGTAATGCCATCCAATATAAGATGCCTCATTAATCACTAAGAAGTTGAAAAGGTCCTGACAAGAGATCCCTTTGGGAATTATTAAGATCTTTTTCAACTGTTGGATGCCAACCCTTGCCCAGTTATTTTCCCTGATAATATCTGCATCTAGTGCCTTCAGTGCAGGGACATAGTGAGGTCTCTACATTTTTAATATAGAAACTCTGCTTCCTTTCCCAAAGTACCGACCTGACGAATAGCCTACTGAACATCCCTTGAAGAGTCCACAATAGTTATCTTCAAAACAAATGAAATAACTTCATTTTCTAATACCAACTCAGACATAATTATTCTGCTATGGACTATTGCTTCACTCTGTTCAAGCTTGAGAAGAAACAGCCCAGAACAACCTTGGGTCCTTTGCGATGTTCATTAATCTTTCAACAATCTTAGCATATACTGTCAAGAACTGAGCACTGACCCAATTACATAACTTTGGTAAAGATCCTAGACTTCTTGTATCATCTGAGCCAGTTTAATAATCCTCCGCTTAAACTAAACTCAAAGGTATGACAATTGTGATTCCAATCCTGGGTTGCTTTAAACTAAACCAGCATATATAGTAGTCACCGCCTAGTACTTAAATACGTAACACTAAATAACTCTGTCTTAATGATCAAATCATTAAGTCACCACTTAGGCATGTATTTAGTAGCTGATTCATCATGGAGGACCCATTGAGATGATGTTCTACTTAAAGTCATTGATTGCACTGGACTGTCAGAGTTTTATTTTGGTCAAAGCATTAAATTATCATTGTTTCTCTTATTTTCCACAATAGGAGTAATTTTTTTCTCATCTAACTGGGAGAAAATTCAGATATTTCAATCAAGTCTCAAAGTAGTGGGGAAAATTCGAAGTTTTCATAGGCATTTTTTTTAGCAAGTGCTTGTAGAGAGAGAGTCTGGGCCTCCTGGGAAGAGTAGAAGGCCAGGTCCAATTATGACAGAAAATTGGAAGCCTCCTTCATACCTGGCAGCAGGAAAGCCAGGATTGAATTTTCTAACCGTTCTGGTTTGCTTAAAATGAGAGCTGGCAGCAGTCAATGGCTCACTAAAAACCCCTCATATTTGCAAGAGAGAATCTAGAAGACTTGCTAACTAATCCTTCTCTACAGTCCCACACTGCATCTGTGTCAAGACAAAGGCAAGCAAAAGAAAGAAATTTGCTTTGACCCTGAGATGTAACATAATCATCAGGTTGTGGCTGAATGGTATACGCTCATCCTTTCCCTGAGGCCAAGGCTGGGGCAGCCCACTTAATTCGTTCCTATGTAGACCATAGAAATGTACTGTGAAGATGTTGGCAAGTTTTACCAGATGTCTCTTACATAAGGACCCAGGAAATAAACTCCTCTTGAGAATCCAAACTCAAAATAAGAAAAACAGTGTAACTTGGGTGTTTTCTCATTTTACCTTATTTATCATAAAATTCAGCTAAATTCAGTACCTAACCAGGATGATTTTAACAAGATTATCTGCATGCCTATCATTCACATCCTTCTAAATGACCTTTGCTCTATATAACCCATTAAGTATGTTGTATTCAATCTTGTAAACTGCTTCAAAACATATGCAAGAGATATAAAATATGCCATTCTTGGGTAAATGTCTGTCTGTCTTTCCTGCGATAATCTTACCTGCATATGAGTCTATTTTTCACCAAGGCTGTAAAGATCTCCTGAAATAGTTTATGCTGGGGATGCTTGCTGAAATTCCTCTCATTCTTGTAGTTTATACTGAAATGAAACAAAAAGGAAAGTATTTTATAATAAAAATTATTTAGGCTGCCTCCAAGTTACCAGTGCACAGAGAAAGATCACCTGTATTCATCCAAATATTGAAGGATTCTTGGGTTTAAATATATTGCTAAAGGCAACTATCGATTGTTAAAATAAGGAATAGAAATTCAGTTATAAAGTGAATATTAAAAACTATTGTCAAGCACATATATTTCATTTTACCGTATTAACTAAATTATTCCTGATAAACACTTCATAGCTAAAATTGGTCAGAGGGAAGATAAGGGTCTGCAGAGAGAAAGAACGATTGAGTCACATTGTCTAGAGAGCTATGCAGTAGGCAGAGAATTCTCTCTTTTCACTTTTTTGCCCACCACAACCTCACTGGCTGCAATAGCTTTTAACACCAGTGGTCGTCATGCATATTTCCTTGTAGAGATTTATTAAACACAGTCTACATGCCTTCAACCCTGAGAATTTTTATGGTGCTGACTCTGTATGTGTGTGTGTGTGTGTGTGTGTGTGTGTGTAACAAAGTCCTAAGACAGTCCAGCTTCGGCTTCTTTTTTTCTGATATCAAAGAGTTTAAAAATACCCTTAAACATTCAACTTTAAAACTGAGAGAGAGGATAAATGATAATGCACGAAAGGCTTACATTGCTACAGAATAAATGATACAACATTTTTGTGCATACTAAAGTAGACCAATTTTAAGGTCAAGGCCAAATAAGCTGGACTTACGTGAACATATCACCTCAGAGGCAATCTTTGTAGCCTTATACTGCAGCCATTTGTACCGATCTGCCTTCGCAGATGTCATTGGACAGTGTGCCCCTACGCTAGCCTGGCAAGGGCCATAATGGTTTCTTAGTACATGGACACTGGTAGGTAGAATATGTAACAATTTAGAAAGAATTTAGTGCTCTTCACTAAAATGTATATTTTCAAAATATGAACTCATGTAATATCATATGACTTTGGTGAACTATTAAATTCACTGTCATAAAATGACAGGGAAACAAAATCCAGGCCAAATAAATAAATGATCGCTCTAGAATATTCATATTGGCATTTCACGCCATTCGTTGTTTACATGGCCCTTTGTGCCAAATGACCTTAGTGCATTGTAAAACCGACAGAACCAGCTCCTGGAAGGGGAGTGGCCCATGAGAATGCACAGCTTCTAGAAGGCCCACATGGCGACAGGAGAGGTAAACATGGGCCTACACTTTCAGTGTTAAAGGTGAGGTGCAACCCCTTCAACTGAAAACCTCAGCTGTTTTGACAACCACATCTGTTTACAGCAACAGCTTCCTTTACGCCTCCTTATTATTGGCCGGTATGGACAGATCGAAAGCTGAAGACAAAGTTTGGACTCAGCCTAGCCAGGTTAGCAACGTGGAATCACTTCCTCGTGGAGCAAATGCCAAAGGTATGTCAGCAAGTATCCTGAAATTCTCAGGTCAGTTTCAGCTGCAGCCACTAAGCCTGTTATTTACACACTATTTCTGGGAATGATTTAAGCACTAACTAAAATGATTAAATTAAGAATCCCATGGTAAATTCTGAAATGGGCTTTAAATTTTAGCTCCTGTGCTAAACTTAAACAACGCTTTAAGCTAATTAGAATAGGATGCTAAAAGCAAGGGAGACACTGGATTTCTTACCTAAAATTTTCAAGTTCAACAGCTTCTGTGGACTCATGCCACTGACCTCGAGCTCTGTGTCCACCTGCCTTGATGGTGGGCTCAGACTTCGTCATGCTATTTTGGGCACTATCGAAGTTGATGGCTGGAAGCTACAGAAATAGAAGCACAGAGTTCATGTGGATAACAATTCAGCAATGATAAAGAAAGTAACAAAAAGAGGGTGGGGAGAGACAGGATGAAGGGAACAAGTTTTTCCCAAACCAATAATTAACATGATAGTTATGTCAAATGTAGGGGTTTTCCAAGATTTAAACACTTTTGACTTTTATTCTCTCTACCTTAGGCTGCTTCATTTTTCTTCATAGCTTGTCTTGCCGCCTGCCATATCTTACAATTATTTATGTATTTTCAGTCTCTTTTCTTAAGTGTCAGCTGGCCATGAGCAGGAACTGGCTGCTTCTGTTCAGTGCTATATCCCAGGCACCTCAAACAGTACTGGGGATCAGGTCTGGGCAAGGTCTGGGCATTAGGAGATTTGAAAGCTTCTGAGGTGATTTGAATATGCAACCAAAATGGAGTTTCAAGATCCTTCTAGAACACTCTGGTATAGGGTGGAGCCCCAAACTGAGAATGAGTCATCATTTGTTCATTCATTCAATTCATTCATTCAATCATTCTTCAACATTTACCAAACATACACACTGTTTGCCAGGTGTTAGGAATATAAAGGTAAAGAAGATTCGATCACTTCTAATTAATCTGAACATCATGATTATTCAATCATTTAAAAAGTCAGGAAAACATATTGCAGAATTTACCAAAAGAAAAGTAAAATTTGCACCATCAACTACAACAACTTGAGCATACCCCATTTACAATATACACTGGTAATTATTTATATAATAAATTGTCAAGTTATCAACATTCAAATAGTTTCATTTACCAGTATATGCCTGTAATTGGGAAAACCCTGAAAATTGTTTCTTGTACCAGAGTAAAGCTGAGCATAGTGCAAACAGCCTATACTTTCCAGAGTGTGAACAAGGGATGTTTTATAATTAGCTAAATTATTACAGATGAGTTAAGTAGAACATAACATAACAAAATAAAGGATCCAATGTTTAGTAAATCATTCCATTCTACATTTTATAATTACCAAATAAAGCTAAAATATATTGTACTTGTTATCTTATTCTATCAAAGTATTTAATAGAAATCTGCATAAATACACCATTTCCTTATCCAAAGAGAATGTCTTACTTCCCCTCAGGTAGTCGGCTAACAGAACGATTCATTATAATGACAATTTGTTAAATAGCTAGCAACAACAACAAACACCAAAACCCAAAAACCTTCTACATCATATGTCAGCTACAGTTGAATTCTCTCAACATATTAATAATAAATCCTCCATCTTGTAAAACAGGATCTTGTCATATGGCAGTTGTGGATTAGCCCACTGAGCTAAATACCATTTTATAGATGAGAAAACTGAGGCGTAGAGAGGCTAGGTGACTTGCCTGAGGGTCACACAGCTAGCAAGAGAAGGAGCTGAGATTCAAATTCAAACAACCTCCCTCCCTCCCCAACATTCTCAGTCCTCCAACATTTATTTATGTATCTCCAGCGCCAAGGAATATACTTTTAAGTCAGTCCATTTCCTTTTCAGAGTTCTATTCCTACCCGTTTTCTTCACACTGAGATCATCTTTCCCCCTGTGTTCTGTCCCTGTCTTCTAGTCCAGCATCGTCGCCTTTCACAATATTTGAAAAGATTAAATTGTTCCTTTAAACATGTCAAGTGACGAGCTCTGGAGGGACTCCGCCCCTCCTCGCCAGACTCCATGCTGTGGAGAAGCTATCTACAAACAAACAGCACCAACCTGCCAGCTTTGTGGAGTGAGTCACCTTGGAAGTGGACCCTTCAGCCCCAGGTGACATTGACAGGACCACAGCCTAGCTGACATCTGACTGCAACCCCATCAGAGACCTGAGCCAGAACCATCCAGGAAAGCTGCTCTGAATCCATGACGCAAAGAATAAGTGAGAGGCAATAAATGATCATTGTTGCTTTAAACCACTATGTTTTGGAATGATTTGCAGTACAGTATTTGATACAAAATCCACCATAGAAAATAAGAATAAAATAAGAATCCACAAGACTACACAAAATAGGCAGACAGACAGTTAGGCGGCAGACAGACAGACAAAATGCAACGTGAATAAAAAACCATGGTTCTGGCTGCATTAACCTGGTCACACGTCCCAGAAACCACCGTAGTGTTTGACCACTCTACACCTGGGCATGTGCTACAGGCGGTAACTTCTGATCACATTTCAGGGCTCAGCTCAGACAGCTTCCTGGTAAGCACCTGCTCAAGCCTTCGTGGTTGAGGCGTTCACTACCTCCCTGGTGACGTTACTATGCTGATCCCTCTTACAGCACTTTGTGTGTTCTAATACGATGTCCAATTTACACATCAGCATTTTCCCCTTGAATTTGGCCACCCTGAGGATGGCATCGCATCTGCCTATTTGTGTCCTTAGCACCTCTCACAGAGCCTGGCACATTTAGTAGGCATTCAAGTATGAAGCTGTTGAATGAATGCTCCCTTTTTCCCCAGTCTCTTTGCTGAATTGATTCATCTGGTAAATCACCTCCAGATGAGTTTATCTATTCAGCATGTTTGTTGCAGGCACATCGTTTGCCAGATGTCGTGAGACACTGGGTATATAGTAAGCAGACAGACCGTGGCCTCTACCTTCAAGGAGTTTATAAACCCATGGGGGTGGAGTCTGTAAACTAGCCTGAGAACATACTGCAAAATTAGTGAACAAGGGTTTGTTGTGGTAGAAAGTAAAGATGATAGGGTGGGCCATGGACCAGGATGCCAGGAGTAACCCAGAGTCTCCCAGGCAAGTTTTTACACAGGCTGGAAGGCAAAGAAAACTATTTGTGCTCTAGACACTGGAAGGTACTGAGCAGCTTGAATAACGTGAGTGGAAAGGAAAGAGGCCGGAGAATGACGCAAAGGGCCTTCTTGAAATTTTGATCATGTCGCTTCTGCTTGCAAAGTTCAACACTCCCTGCTGCTTGTGGGGTCGAGTATAAAATTTGCAGATGGGTCTTCGGACACTGCACAATTTCTTCTAACTTTATCACTATTTCCAACAGAAATCTCTGGTCACCATTTTGCTTCACTGCTTGCTATTTTGCTATTTTCTTTCCTTGAGATATCTCATTACTTTATTCACTTCAACTAGAATGCCTTTCCCATCAATGAGATGGAAAACCGGCCCATTTTTCAAGAACCATCTCCTTCCCCTGTGATTCAAGCTAAAAGTGGCTTCCTCATCCTCCTCAAAATCCATATACTCACCGTCCATACCATTTATCCAGGATTCATGTCCTGCCTGATCATATACCAGCACATTTTCCTACGCCTAGTCTCTCAGACCACAAGAACCGTGTCTTATACTTTTTCTTCCCACAGCATCTATCAAAACCTCTTTTATTTCAAAGGCATTTAATGGACCTGTGATGAATTAATTTGTTTCTTTCTCGTTGTTGTTGTTGTTGTTGTTGCAAACCAATTCCTCAGCTCCCTATAGCTTTAAATAGAGGGAGAAAAAAATCGGAATTCCAGTTCTAGCCAGATTATTTCAAGATTTGTGAAAACATCTGGTGAAATCTCCAACTAACTTCGTAATTTCCCTTTACTTTAAAACCCTGCAGCAATTCTTTTTCTTGAATTACTTGTTTCCACTGGGTTATGATTATTCTAACCTTGCTTATGAAGAAGTGGGGAGCATCTGCCTCAGTGTGTGTCTGCCCCCATTTCTGTCAGACTGTGGGACTGTCCCACAGACCAGCAGGCTCTAATGTGGTGAAGCAAGATATGCAGAGATACAGAGCAAACAGTCCAGACAGTGAAAGTAGAACATTGGAACACAAGGAAACAATGACGGAAGTGGCTTGGCGCATTAGATATTGACATGAAGGACATTCAGTTCTTGCAATTCTCTGCCCGAACCCATAAAGTAGGTTTCCTCTGCAACCGGGTTAATTGGCTAACTTGGCCCATTTGCAAATAACAGGCCAGGACTTGTTAAAACAGAAATTCAGGCGAGTGGGCCTTAATCCCAGGTTGCCCTTTCCACATAGACTGCTGAAAGCCTCAGGGCCAGTGCATGGCCCGCTTGCATATTTTGATGCGCATTTCTGCCTGACTCTGACTCTACTTTGTTCCCATCCCTTGTTTTTCTTTCTTCTTTGGCCCTGGTTTTAATTTGTGATAACCTGTCATACTCTATGTATCTTTGTAAGCCTCCTTACACTCTTCCTGGAACAAGCAAGATATAAATAAATTGACTTATTCTCTCCAACACCTTTCTTCTATAAATGTCTCCATATTATTTGATGGAAAGGAGAATAGGGTGTTTAGAATAACATTTCAGAATAACATTTATTATTTCAAAATTATAAGTGCATAAAAGTTTTATAAACAATTAGGAATGAATTTTGTGAACCTCAGGACCTTCATATAGATGAGCACAGTTACTTTCATTTTTTCCTTAGAACCATCTACTTTCTGAATAATTCACGCATTACAAATACATATTTTTGTACATGTGAAATATTTCACAAAAAGATATGCCATATAAACTTGTCAGACAACAGACTGCAAATTCTAAAATTTGTTGGCGGGGGGCGGGGGGGAGACTATTAAACACCCTTTAATTAAGCTAACCAGGTGTTAACAAGGAAGTGGTGTTGAAATAGATGTAGTGAGTACGAACTTCGAAGTTGAAAAATTACAGCTAAAAACCATCTTTGGTGTTTTTTACCCTGGCTAGAGGGCTATACATACTCATGAGGTAACCCAATTCTTAAGACACAATTCAATTTGGCAAAAACTGACCATGAACTCACTGAACATAGAATACAGAGAACCAAAGGCAAAAGCCAAAGTTGCTGGCATCAGGAAATAGATCATTCCGACAGGAAGTTAGACACGTAGACACACGTTTCCAAAACAAGGGAGAAAATAATGCTACAACAGAGAAAGAAGGTGCTTTGAGGAGAGAGAGATTCACTTCCAGAATGGAGGATAAAGGAAAGCTTTTTGTGGAGGTGGTGTCATGAGATTTGAGTCTTAGCAATAGGTAAGATGTTATAGGAAAGAAATTTGGGAGAAGGAAATAGTAAAAGCGAAAAACAGAAGTCTGACATTCTGGTTACCTCTCACAGTGAGAAAGAATGGGAACTACAACCAAAACGGTATGCTGAGTCATCCTGCTTACCTTACTAAGAAAGAATGGACTTGATCTGAGGCAACTATTCATGAATGTTTGTGAGCAGTGAGCCAGAAAGATAAATAAGCAATGCAGAAGTAGACAAAGTATTAGAGTGACTGCTGAAATAGGTGAATAAGAAGGAAAAAGTTCCTGGGGAGGTGTGTGTATGTGGCGGAGGGCGGGGGAGAGATTGTAGCATTATTAACAAAGAAGAAGGAACTGATAGGAAAAAAGATATTTTAAGGCCATGTTTACTCCAGATCAGTGCTTATTCAACTATTTCTTTCAATTGTACGCAATTTAATTTCTGAATTATTTAAAAGCTAGCTCAGTGGTTAGAGGCAAATACTGCAGAGATGGCATATTTGTTCAGATTTATATTCCACCATTAGCTGTTTGTATGAACTTGGGAAAGTCACTTAACCTCTCTGTGATGCAGGTTTCTAATCTGTAAAAGTGAGAACTTTCATAAACTACCTGCAGGGTAATGCAGGTAGAGTGTGAGGTACATAGTAAATGTTCCCTACAGATGAACTATCACTATTTGGCCTTTATATGCCATCAAATTATTAAAAAGTCATTCTCCACTATAAATAAACACATAAAAATGCTACAGTTCTCTGGTATATTTGTTTGATATAAAAAAATGGCCATCAGGGCTGAGTTATAACCACATGACCTCTTAAACAAATTAAACAAGAATAACACAGTAGACTTTAGAGCCATGCCACCAGGGTTCAAGTCCCATGCCTGCCATTTACGAGTTGACAATGCCAATAAGTGTCTGTTGTTGTTTGTTGTTGTTGTTGTTGTTGTTGTTGTTGTTGTTAGCATTGCTTTGTTGTTCTCCAAACCTCCATGGATGCCTTTAATCTCATAACTCTCCAAAGTCTTACATAAGCAAAACCAAAAAAGAAACTTTGAGATAAATTCAAGCAGAGGTACCATTCTTTCTCTAATAAAAATATAAAAATTCTATTAAAAAATTAGCCAAAACTCACTCTTTTCCCCTCTCTTTAGTGAGATTCAATTTGCAATAAGCCTCAAAAGTGGGGCTGTAACAAGTGGGCAGCATAAGGAGAGGTAGAGTATTGGGAAGGGAACGTGGTAAACAGTACTTTGGAAAAATCAATTGCCCTAAAGCTCTCAACTTGAACATCGAGCACTCACTAGAAGAGCACACTGTTTCTAGACTGAAGAGCATTGGTAATTAGGACCACGGCGATAAGAACAGGCTAAAGCTGGACCCAGGCATGAGAACAGGAGACTGAAAGGCTGTGTGTGCCAAGTCTTGGCAGAACCAGAACCAGCTATGAGAAACAACCAGAGAAGGAAAGACAAAACAGGTGAAAGAACAAAGAGAGGTAGACATATTGTTCATAAAGATGTTAAATCGATCCCTTTGGAAAGATGTGATTTCTTTTTCATTGATGTATGCACATTCCTTGGAAACACTACCTGTTGTTTGCTTGATTGAACGTTCAAAAGGCACCGAAGTCTTATAAGATCTGAATAGTCCCTAGAAGAAAGAATAACACAACATCAACCAAAAGAAGATTCTAGGTGAACTAGTCGTGGCATTGTCTCTTAGAGGCCTGCTTTTATGGACTGAAATCTACACATACTAAACGCTTCCTTTAGAACTCCAGAAATGATCAAACATTTCAGTAAACACTGTAACCCAGAGTAGCAGTTGTCAAAGGTCTATCCTATTTCTCAAAAAGCCATTAATCTGGTCACTGGCCACAGCCTGAGTTAATAATTAGCAAAGACTCAGTAGGGGGTTACCTGGTGGTTATCCCTTGCTGCTTTTTATCAGCTGATTTTTCTGTGATCTTCACCTTTTTGTCTTGATCAGGCATTGTAAAGCGTCAATGCCCCAGAATTAACATCGCATTCCTTTCAAAGTAAACCAGAGAGAAAAACTTTAGTTGGTTTGTGTACTCCAAAATATTCTCAATTAATACAGGCATGAATCACTTATAACATTCATTTAAATATGCAAAAGTAAACATTTCTAATACAATAAAAATGTTTATATGAATACCATTTACTATTACCATTCAAAAGCCTTTAGGGTATGGTTTACAATTATAGTGGCCAATGGACCTCTATTTTCTGAGTCATCCTTGATTTCAAATATTCTGACCCATTGCCCCAACAAGTATCGTTCTGCATGTCAGAAAGAGTGCTCTCGTTTGGGGTTTCCCAAATATATATCTATAAGCAAATACCTACAGCCCAAATAATGCTTTTATGACTTCTTATTTGTATTTTTTGACAAGTATCCTTAATACATGCTGCTATTTCAGGGGGTTCATCCTTCATCATGGGTCATGCTCCTAAGAGTCCCAGAGAAAGCTCCGTCCACTTGTAAATATACATTAGTATTGAGGGCAATGCACAAAATGTCATTGGATTTCCACAACTCCTAAAACTTTCAAGCTGCCACCTGAATCCCCATGTGGACCAATTCTACTCAAGCTCTTCTGCAACAATTAAGTCAGTCTTGCACAGCCCCTCAACTCAGTCAACTATCCTGTTAAAAAGACAACAGGCTCAAAAATGGAGTCACTTATGCTAAGTTCTTTGTCACTAAACCAAGACTTAATTATAGTTTCAGCTCTCCAAGAAACAGAAATTTAAACCAGCCATTCCAGAATCACCCGATCAGTATTAGTCATATAATCTACTTCGTAAACCCTTACCATGCCCTTTTGGTAAAGTAACTTTGTAATAACCGACCTGCTTTTTGACTAGAGTAACTTCCCTGTTCTTGTTCTCTTCTGACTCAAATGTCTCTCATTTTGTATAGCAACTTGAAGCTCCTTTCCATCTGCTAAATTGGATGCTGCCCAATTTATGAACTGCTGAATAAAGCCAATAAGATCTTTAAAATTTACTGTTAAAAAAAAATTTTTTTTAACAGGCAGGATAGTAAGGCTGGCCAGCCTGAGTATAAACCCAATAGGCATTTCAATCATCCGAATAAAGCTTTGTAGTCATCATGGTCACCCTTCATAGAATAAATTTTAATACTATTTCTCCCTTCCATTCAAAATATAAATGTGGACAAAGTAATGGACAAAGCAATTTATTTGTTTGATATTTTTCCCTTAATTAATTTTTTATTCAGTTGTTTTAGTTTCCAGAATAGAAACAAAAAGCAAGTTGAAGATATCCATACTTTCAATTACATAGCAAATACAAAATTAAACAAACTATTGGTTTAATTTGATTGGCTGTAAAATTTTCCACTGTGCTTCAACGCCACACTTTGACTTCAGTGTGTTTTTCAGGCATGAAAAAGCATGCATTATTTTCTTATAATTGCATGCCTCAATGTCTTGTGAAATCGATGGTCAAAATTCAAGTGTTTCAGAGGAATTTAGAGGCAAAAGGAATTGCCAATGAGTGTTTCACTGCAACAGAATCTAGTGAAATTTAATTTTGTGAAATGTTCAAAGACAGTTGAAGGATTTAAAAATGATTTTCCCAATACAGTTGTCATATTTGTAAACAAAGAGTTGAGCTGGAATTTAAAATTGGGGACCAAGGCTCTCATCACCAATGCACACCAAGAAAAGCACATTATTAAAATTTTAGAATTATGCCTAGGATATAATGTCATGGATTAATTCATTTAACAAACACTTATTGAACATTTACTATGTCCAGTCTCAGAATGAAAACTGCTAATGGTAAATGAGGCTATTACAAGCATGTGATTCTACCACAAAGAAAGAAAAACTCACTTAGGAACTTTAAGATATGTTTTGTGCGGTATTCAGAGAGAGATTTGATCTTGCATCAGCTTTACTCAAAAGGAA
>NW_011888782.1:12711248-12840632 GCF_000151845.1 Pteropus vampyrus
AGGGAAGGAGGGAGGGAGTGAGGGAGGGAGGGAGGGAGGGAGGGAGGAGTTGGGTGAGAGGAAGAATAGGTGATTTGTAAATTAATCTTTAAAAGCAAAAGATCCAGGTGCTTTTTATAGTAAGATATTAAAATATCCTCCAAAGTTTCTGAAATAAATGGAAATCCAGTCAAAATAAATAGAATCTAATTTTACTTTTCCCTCAAGGACAGAGGGAATATTCCACATAGACACATTTGCCCAACAGCTTCGAATTCCTGCTCAAACCATAGCTGCAGACTATTTTAGAAGCAAGAAATGAAAGCCACAATGATTAGCACATGAAAATTTGTAGAAAAGCTCACAGGCTTCTTCTGCTAAACACTCTGCCTTATTCCTTTGTTCAATTCCCAGAATTTTATTGACCTAGTATGTGAACAGGAAATAATCATCTAATAGTTTTATCAGTTTAAGATTAGTGTCTAGTCTGTGAGCTGGAAGAATGAAAATAAATAACTTTCTGGAAATGTTTCACTTAATTAAACAGTAAGCAAATTCACCAGAATCAGTAGAAACAGACAATTGCCTTTAGGATAAAAAACAAAATCCTTTCCACTTGACAGCTGTTAATAAGAAAACTATTCCAGAAAAAAAAAAAGAAAAGAAAAAAAAACTTTGAGATTTGTGGGAATGCTTTAAATATTTTATCTAATCTCATTTTAAAGTAACAAAAATGATGACACCAGTGCTTATAATACAAAATGGGGAGAAGGGTATGCTGTGGCAGGGAGGGAAGTCCAGATCTTAAGTCCAGAGGAAGACACTTACTGAGGAAGTGTTCTCGACAGGTCAAGCCAAGGTGCTACTTAAGGCAAGAGCTCTCCAGGGGGTAGCTTCACTCTGATTCCAAGGGAAGCCTGGAGTATGTAGATTATGCCTCTGAGCTGTGGAAGCCTGAGGGAAGGGAGCTTGGCTTTTCCTGTCACCTTCTGTCATTGATTAAGGGCTACCAGGGAAGGTCAGAACTCCCAAGGCACCTGCCTGGGGATTAAGGAGACTCTAGTAGCTTGTGGGGAATCCTCCAAAAAAGAGATATAGGAACTGGCTGTTAGAAGGAAAAGAACACTGAAGCCAATACCTGGAACAAACGAAAAGCCATAAGGGTGGGTGTCATGTCATAAGGGGTGGATGCCCGTGTCATCCACTGTGATCACCGACTCCACTGGAGGAACTATAGTTGATGGGGGTATAAGAATCTTTGCTGAGCAGAGCCAACTGCAGTAGCTCTCAGCTACAGAGTCAAGTTTCCCTCGTCCTTTGCTTGACCTCTCCAGATGCTAGCATGACCTCATAGCCTAGCAGCTAGCTCAGTCTCTGGCCTTTTCTCTATCTACCCTTTCTCCCTAAGGGAGCTCTTTCAGTCCTGTGGCTCTATGTACCATCTGTAATTCCAAATTTATGTGTTCACCCCTAACCACATCTTGACCTCCTCAATGCACAGTCACCACCTGGATGTCTAACAGGAACCCCAAACTTAACACACCCCCAAACAAAACTCTTGATCCCCTCCCCCAGTACCAAATTCCCCTAGTGCTCTCCATCTCAGTCACTGGCACCACCCAGTGACTAGACAAAGTTCCTGATCCCTCTTCTTTACCTCCCCCATTCAAGCCACCAACAAAACCAGTCAGCTTTCCCTCATCTCCATTCCCACTGCTGTCACTCTATACTCCGAGCCATCATCTCTCTTGCCTAGACCACTGTCACCACCTCTTCACTAGTCTCTCTGCTTCCACTTTTGTTCCTCTCTATCCACAGGAGCCCACGGGATTAATTTAAAAGTTGAATCAAATCATGCCACTCTGTGGTTTACGACCTTCCTATCGCACTTGGCTTCTAACCATGACTTTCACCTCTCTGAGCGCCTCTGTCCACTCTCTCTTGCTCATTCCACTTTAGCCATGCTGGCTTTCTCCCTGGCCCATAAACATGCCAACCTCATTCCTGCCTGAAAGCTTTGGCACTTGCCACTCGTTGTTCCCCTCTCATATTCTCAGGCAGGCTCTTTGGTGTTATTCGGGTCTCAGCTCAGATGTCTCCTCAGCGAAGGCTCCTCTGATGAACCTCTGTAACATATTCACCCCTCCACACTCAGACTTACCACTTCACCTTGTTTTATTTCCTCCTGGAGATCATAAATGTCGAAAATCCTCTTGTCCATTTATTGGTTTCCTTTCAAGAGATCATAAGCCCCATGTGGACAGAGATTGTGCCTTGTTTTATCCACAGATCTATCCCCAGCAGACAGAGCAGCACTTAGCACAATGCATGGCAAAGCGTAGGCACAGTATAAGGACTTAAAAAAGCATTGTGTCACAATCTGTAAGGAGTGGCTCAGGTATTTTTTTACCATAGTTTGTGACTCATTTGCTTCATAAAAATTATTTAATTTTTGAATTAGAGCTTCCTTTGACCCGCGCCCCCCAAACCTGTACTCTTCTTCAGTGTCCAAAGAGGCCTGTACTCCCCACATTGCAAACCTATGCATGAAATACTGCAATTGCCGCATTACTCCATAAGGCTAGGGACTGGACCTCCTTTATTCACCAGACACATGGGAGGCAAACAATAAATATTTATTGAACAACAACAAAAAAAAAGAATGAATGAATGGATAAACAAATTATTTTTTAAAAACCTATCATTGCTCTTTTAGTCAAAAATCTCTCATAAACCACCCTTAATAAATCAAATCAATTGATGAGTATTTGTAATGTTATAATTATCTTGAACACACTCAGGAATTATCTCTCTTATTCATTCTTTAAAAGAGAAATTAGAGTTTTATATTAGATAATATTTACGAACAGTGCTTCTCAAACTATCTATGAAGTTGTTGTTGTTGTTTTTTTAATTTCAAATCTATTAAGGGCCAATACTTTTGGTCCATATCAAGTAAGTCTACTGACCATGCGCTTGGCTATCGCGGCAAAGTTGAATTTCTGTAAACATTCCTAAACGCTTCCTCTCAATTTTATACTTATCTCTCATGGATCAGTTACCTACCAGTCTGAACACCACCTAAATAGCGCTGGCCTAGGTAATTGAAGTCTGTCTTTTCAAATAATTACAATGTTTTCACAGGAACTCTAGATGATTATCTGAGAACCACTACCCTAAGTACAGAGCCCGAGAGGACTAACCGAGCTGTCAATTCTAGGACAACCAGGAGAGGGAGAGAGTGAGCCTGGGAGGGGAGAGCTTGTGGCCAAGTAGCTATGGCTTAACGCTCTCCACTGAAACCCAAGCAAGCCCTACTTCTCTGGGGTTCCATGCACAGTTTCATTTGAGAAAAGGGTTCTACTGCTAAAAACACAAATAGAAAACCACTTATTTTCTACCCTTTATTTTAAAGATGAGATGAGGCAAAATAGACTACAATACTTGCTATACAAACACTTGTGTTCACATGGATTTGCCTTTGATTTAGTATTTCTTCTTAAAAAAAAAATGGGAGTGCGCAGTGAAAATTCATATATAAAATCCAAATGCATGTTACTTTAAGGACAGAAACTCTGGGGATCTTTCCTTTGTACAACTCAGTCATCGACCCAAATACTATCTCCAACAGGAGAGATGAGATCTTTTCCATACCTCACAGGACACTCAGTGGGTTGGCGTTTACAGCCTTAGTCAAGCTCAGAAATAATCACAGTTTTCTGACTCGCTATTGAATTTTTTAATCCATTTTTTAAAAAGAAACACTCAAAAGTTATTCTTAGCCTTCTGTCATCTGAAATTTGGATTAATGCTAAAATAAGTCCCCAGAGACACATACCTCATTTGCTTATGATCGCTTGGTAATTGCAGGATAAACACAGATGACAGAAAGACATCCAAGCCATGGTAATATCACCTTATTGACTGTAATTAATCTAAATTGTGCAACATAAACCTACTAACTAAATAATATGGTGAGTATTTTTTATATGGTTTTCAGATTCTCTACCTGGAAATTCTTTTTTATTCCACAGTTAACTTAGATGATCAAAGATCCTTAAATGGCCTCATCTTTGCTGAAGATAAAACAGTCATTTGATTTATTGTGGAAAATAGCTTCAAATCCCACAAATACCTTTTTCTTCTAATCACTTAGGTTGCATCTTTATAAACATTCTATTTTATTTACTACATTTACTAATGGTTAAAAAATAACATTTGGGAAAGTAATAACAGTAAGAGAGTTTGGCATGACTAAAGTTAATTACCAGCTTAGCTACATCAGGTTTATTATTTTGAAAAAGCACTAAAATAAACTGCTATGAACCCTACCACAAAAGGAAGTAAAAACTTCCTTGTTCCAACAATAGGGGGTTCTCATTCTGTTGATGAATTATGGTTAACCTCCATATTTAATGACAAGTTGCAGTTCTATCTGTGCTCAAGTAGGCATTAAAAAAACTTAGAGAACTTTCAGCCTTATGACTAGCTGGCATTGCAGAATGAAAAATCATTTCTCCAATTCCTCTACTGTAGATATGTTTTTCTTAAAATTCCTTAAATTGTGATTCTTGGAAAAACATGGTTAAAACAAGATATGATTCACATAAAGCAACCAGAAATAACAAAAATGTGTTAAAATGCATTGGTTAAATGTTATTTTCTCAATCTTGTTAATTGCACCATGGTGATACAAAATCCTAACGTTAGGGGAATGAAGGGTATATGGAAACGTTGTACTCTTTTTGCAGCTTTTATGTAAGTCTAAAATTATTTCAAATACTTCAAAATGAGCTGTCCACTTGAGCAGTTTATTTAAGTACTCTGAGAATAGAGAAAGGGTTTATTTTTACAAAGAATAATTGCTCCTTATCTCACAGATACAGGTACTTGGTCTTTTTCAAATTAGTTGTGTTTTAGAAAACTATGCCTTCTGCACAGGAAATATCAACTTAAATTGAACAAATTACTGGAAAATCATACACACATACAATTTTAATAGTGAAGTGATCAAAAAGTTAAGGACCCCCTATAAGAAATACACTTGCTTATACCTATTATACCTCAAAAAGCTAGTCTGATTCTCTAAACTGTAGGCCTGATTTTATCCCTTATATTACATTGTTATTGTTCTTCAATGAAAAATATGTGTGGAACTAGCAGACTAAAGACAGTAATTACAAGAAAGAACTTTAGAGAACATCTGGTAGCAGGGGTCTAACACCTTCCAGGCCCAGAAACAGAATATAAGTGAATGATAGGTATAGAGTAGATGACAGGGAGTGGCAGGGCTTCAGTCAAAACTGAGAAGGGATTCAAAAATCATATTAAAAATGAAGCAAAACAAACTGAAACACCTGCACAGGACTATGAAGCAGATCCACAGGTCATCAGCTGCAGATCATGGTTCAGCCCTTCATTTAACATGAAGAAACTGAGGCCCAAAGAGGTAAAAATGTGCCTAAGAATAGGAGAAGGAAGCCCAGTTTACCTTCGGAATCTAAATCTTAATGGCAAATTCTGGCATAGATGGGAAAGAGAATTTGTTGACATTGGCCCTTAGCTGAGGGCAAAGAATGATATAATAACAATTGACGCTTGCATAACTTCCCTTCCCGCACCCTGGAGTGCTTACAAACATCCATTTATTCATCCTGGTACACTCATGTGAAATAGGTAGGTGGTGTATTGTAATATCATCATCTTAGTAGAAAACAAAGACACAGTTGCTACAGAACCTCCAGGGGCAGGAGTTTGTCTCCAGCTAAGGGCAAGCATTATCATGGCCTTGCTCCTGAGTCAATAGACTTGATACCTTTTTTGTGTAAATAGTTTATACTTTAAACAATTTTCTTTTTTATTTAAACAAGTACTTGTTTGATAATAAAATTCTAATAGTATTCTGACCATTGACTTCTCATTCCCCTACATATTTATTGACCACTGGCTATATGTGAGACACACTCCTTTAAGACTTTATTTTCATTTTCCTCGAGCTAATGCTAACCCAAGTTGGTCTGAGAGTGCTGCTCCAACATCAACTAAAATATGTGGCAACAAATACCACTTCTAATTTTCTTATTTTCAAGCTTTATTCCCATTCAAATCCTTATCTTTTGTGATAAAGGGAAATACCTACAGATATGAATGTAACTTCTATTGGTCCCCTCAACTGCCACTGCATAATGTTATTTGTGATATGTCTATGTTCATGCCTTGTGTGGCTTGAACCCGAGACCCATATACTAAGTAGTGATATTGAAAAGGGGGAAAAAAGTCCAGATAGGAAGGAAGAATTTATATTAACCAGTCAATGAAAGTAGCACACCAAACTTCTCTTTTCCCATTAGACCCAAACTTAATAAAATGATATTGTACTCTATTTTTGTGTGCCAGAGAAAGGTAACAATGATAGTCATTCCTTCATTCAAGAAATAATTACTGATCTCCTCATATAGGCCCAGCCCTGAGGATAATGCACCAAATAAGACATGGTCCAAAATGTCTTCCCCAAAAAGTTAACCACCATGGTACTAAGTGATGATAATAACTGAGTCATGGATTAGTAACGAGTATGAATTCACGAATTAGTAATAAGTGAGTATGGCTTCACAAATTAGTAACGAGTATGGATTAATGGATTAGTAACAACTGAATATGGTTCATGGATTAATAATAAGTGAGTATGAATTCAGCACAATCCATTGCCCTTTTCAGGGTGAAGAGAACACTAGATAAACACACTGACATTTATAACAATTGGCAGCACTGCAAGAAACTAAAAAGTACTTTCCGAACCACAAAATTAAATTAAATTTCATCTAATAACATTTCACTTTAAGTGCATTTTATTATTTATCCTGCTCTGTGCACAAAACACTACTGGGCACTACAAAAAAAAAAAAAAATCTCCATAAATTCAGTGTGTGTGGGAAATCATACATATGTAGTTAACAATATGAAACTAATAATATTGAGCCTTTAAATAAAGGACAACTTCTTACAGTTCAGCCTAAAATGAGGAATTAAATAAGAACACTAGAAATGTCAAAAAGCAGAGAAAATTAATGTTCAAAGGAGATTACAAATTGAATGAATTCAGAGGAAGGAAAGATCATTGTGGGCTGGAGAGCTATGGAAAGACCCATGACCTGGGGACTTGAATTAGGTCCATAAGAATAAGTAGGGTGGGTGAAGAATATTCCAGGAAAGCGAACCATGGGATGGAGGCAAGACCCTGAGAGTAGTCTGGGGAGATGGTGAGTAGATGAGCTGAACTGGACTCGAAGAATCTGGGAAGAGGTGAATGATGGGTACATGAATGAGTAGAGGCCTCTAAGGCTACAGTCAACTTACAGAACAAAATAGTCTTAAATAAAGCACAGGACTTTGGCATGAGCCTCAGAAAAATGACACTTTCCTCTTCCTCACCCCCTTGCTTATTTGATCACTAAATCCTGACACTATTTTTTCTACTTAATATGGTTCCTGTCTGTTCACTCTCCACGCTCATTGCCAAAATCCTAGGCTACATCATCACCTGAACTATAAGTAATCACTTCCTCAATGGTGCTCCAACTTCCACTTTCTCCCTCCTCCCAAAAACAAAAAATCTGTTCTCCACGCAGCCACAAAAGCACCCTTTTTTACGTACAAATTTGACTAATTAAACTTTTATGGGCTTCCCATCCCTCTTAGGAAAAAAAAAAAAATTGTCAAGGCCTATGAGGTATTCCATGAGATGATGCCTTTGCCTCCCAGGCAGCTCCATTCGTATCCAGCTCCCCAGTCTTTGTCCCAGACCTGCTTCTCCTGGGTACCCCAGAACTTAAACTCCTGGACTCAAGGACCAGATTGATATAGAAAAGTCTGGCAGGCTCATCCATCATGTCACAGCTCAAGTATCCATTCTTTAAGAAAGTTTTTGCTGACCTCCTTGATGAGGTCACAGCCCCATCAATCACTGCCTTGCAGCTCTAAGTAAAGGGGCTGATTCAGGCAATAATTCAAAAAATATATAACTCTATCTCTTTAGCATACTGTAAACTAGTCAGGGATAGAAATGACAGCCAGTTTGCTCATCCCCAGCATCCAGCACAACACTACTAGTTTGTAACTAAAGAAGTATTCAATAAGTGATTGCTGAATGAATGAATGAATGAATGAAAAAAATCTTATAAAATGTGATTGGGAAGCTCCAAGTATAACTAGAGTATCATTGGTTAGATGTGGAGAATAAAGATAATGAAAAAACCGATCAGCAAATAGTAAGTTTGCCCCAGCTGACAAGTATCCAGTTATTACAGAATGTTGGTTTGACAAATATCTCTTTATAAACACAAGGAAGCCAAGAGTAAATAAGATATTCATGTTAAGTATGGACTAGCACAAATGTACATGAACAGGGCAATAAAATTCCCTAAAGGAAAGGTGGGTATTCACATGTATGTCAAGTGTAACATACACAGGCACATTAATTATGTGAACGCCATGGTCTCCACTGATGAGAGGTTAAAGGTTTGAGAATGTGAATTCTTCTGGTTACACCACTGGCATGTAGCTGAAAGGGTGGTGGACAAGAGCTGGTTTCCACTTGCCCGCTGAGTGACCTTGGAAAGTCCCTGGACCTCTGTGATTATTAGTTTCCTCATTTACCAAAAATAGAAATAACAACATCCTCATTTTAAGGTAGTAGAGTTGGAACTAAATAAAATAAAGTGAAACTCCTTTCAAACTGTTGATAGCTATAGAAATATAGGTTATTGTTATTATGATAGCTGTTGTAAATATTATCATCGAAAGTAGCACTATTCAATCTGAAGAGCTCGTCATGCTTATTTTAAATCATTTGTCTGTATTCACTGACTTCAATCCATTGATGATAAATACTAGAAATAAAATAAAAACAAAGTCTTATTTTCAATGTTACAAATAATTTTCATTTTATTTTTTAAAACCTAATTTTATTTAGGGTTTACTATTATAAGCACTTTGATGTCGTCATTCAGTCCTCGGAAGAATCCTATGAGGTGGGTAGTGTCATATCTTCAACTTACAGGTGAAGAAACTGAGGCACTGAAAAATTAAGTCATCGGCCAAGAACTCATCTAATAACAATAACAGCAATAATAAGAGCAAATGTTTACATGGTGGCTTCACTGTGCCAGCACCATTCTAAGTGCTTTCTATGCACTAACTAATTCTCCTAGCAAATCTATAAGGCAGCTACCATTACTGTCCTAATTTTACAGATGAGGAAACTGAGGCCCACGGAGGTTAAGTAATTTTCCAGGTCACACAGCTGGAAAGTGGCAGAGCAGAGATTTAAAGCCAGACAGAGCTTCCTTGCTAATCTAATGCTATACTAATTCTCATTTATTGGTGGCATTTATCCAGCCCTCTGTTGGCCTAAGTGAATTTTCTAGATAAATGTTTATCCCTTTAATAATCAAATATTACTTCAAACATACTTTTCTCAAATTAATTAACAATTCCCTATCTTTTATGCAAAATACACTGAATACATTGTAACTTTTTCCTGATGGCCTCGGGTTAATGTTATGGGCTGTTGTGCTTTATCCATTCTGTCTCTAGTTTTTATTTTAATTTTTATAGGAGGGTTTTTCAGTCTTTCTAGATGTAAGCCAGTTGGCTGCCATTTTGTCACAATGACTCTATCGAGAGCTGTGAAGTTCGAACCTGTCGATTATAACTATTCCTAATGTAAGTTTTAATAAGCTGACTTGATGCCAATGCCATGGACTTGAGTACATGACCTTTCTTATGGCTACTGCAGATTTCAGCTGAGATGAGGGTAAGTTTGACCTCCAGATAAGTATGAGTAATTATTTTACCAAATGAGAAATCATCTATTTTATTCAGCGCTCATTTTCATGCTTTTTAAATCATCCAACATGTCAGGTATATACACAGGTATGTTAAAAGTTCACTTTCCCATGGAAGACCAAGTCTTTCAAAAATCTAAGACGCATTTCCAAATCCAAACCACAAACCCTGTCCTCAGGCTGACACTTTCTATTACTTTCTATCCCCCTATCCTGCTTATATTTATCTGTTTACTTGTCCCTCTCCCTCAAGTAGAGTGTAAGACGTTTACATGGCATTTCCTATGTACCCACCATAGTTCTATGAAATGAGACTATATTGATTCATGTAACTCCCAACAATTCCATTTTACACATCAGGAAACCGAGGTGCAAAGAGGAAGTAACTTGCCAGAGATCTCATATCCAACAGTGGAGAAGCTGGAATTTGAACCCAGGCAGTTTGGCTCAAGAGTCTATATTCTACAGACTTTGCTCTTCTACACTTAAGAACATAAATTCTAAAGGAACAGTGACTTTGTCTTGTTCACTGCTGAATGCCCACGTGCTCAATATTTATGGACTGTCTGAAAACGTCGAGCTCCTCTATGCCTTTTCAAGTGCTCAACTCATTTCAGACTGGACCCATTAAATGGTCAATAAATACTGAGTGAATGAGTCTCTTACCTGTATCAGAACTGATGACATACACAAAAGTTTGTGATCAAGTGGTATAGTATGATCAAGTATTAGAGTGATGCCCTAGAAATTGCACTTAATTGAATTTAAAGATTGAATTTACCTTTTGTGAGCTGACCATGGACATTTCAGAATTCTAACCTTTAGTGTGTTTTTCTTTCTTTTTTTTTTTTAAGATTTTATTTTTTTAGGGCAGTTCTAAGTTTACAACAAATTTGACAGAAAGACACAGAGATTTCCTATATACTTCCTGCCCTCACACCTGCATAGCCTCCCCTATTATCAATGTCATGCACCAGAATGGTACATTTTATACCAAGGATAAACCTACACTGACACATCATAATCACCCAAAAGTCCACAGTTTACCTTAAGGTTCACTCAGTGTACATTCTACAAGTTTGGACAAATGTATAATTACATATATCCATCTTTATAATACCATGGTATTTTCACTGCCCTAAAAATCTGTTCTCTGCCTATTCATTTCTTCCTCACTCCTAACCCCCAGCAACTACTGATCTTTTTACTGTTTCTAGTTTTGCTGTTTCCAGGATGTCATATTGCTGAAATCATATAGCATGTAGCCTTTTCAGATTGGCTTCTTTCACTTAATAATATGCACTTAAGGTTCCTCCAAGTCTTTTCACTGTGTCATACTTCATTTCTTTTTAGGACTGAATAATATTCCATTGTCTCGATGTATCACAGTTTATTTATTCATTCACCCATGGAAGGACAGCTTGGCTGTTAGCAGGTATTGGCAGTTGTGAATAAAATTGCTACAAATATCTATGTGAATGTTTCCATTTTTAAACATGTGAAAATGAACTAAGTCTAAGGCACTATGCACTTTATATGGATTATGCACATTTGGACTTTAAAGCAATCATATTGGGTAGGTGTTACTATTAGCCCATTATACAGATACATACGCTAATTTGCTATGGGCCTGAGAACTAAAATGCTGGAGCCATGACTTAAACCTATGTACGTATCTCTTGCAAACTGTGATGTACTCTCTCCATTTTCCATTTTAAACTTATGCCATATAACAATGGCTGCCATCATAATTATTATAGCATGAAATATAGATTATAAATTGAAACAGTTTCCAACTATTTGATTTTAAGGGTCTCGAAATCAAAGTAAAATCTGTAAATTCAACATTCAGTTTTTATAAGCAAAAGCTTCATTGGCCAGAAGTCATTTCCAACTTTTCTGTAAGTAATAAGGATGCCACAAAAAATGAGATTCATCCAGTTAACCAGAATCTGTTGAGCCTCTGCTATATGCATCGTACTGTGATAGATGCAACCACCTTAATGGTAGGTAAAACAAACAGGGTCTCTGCCCTCAGAGAGAGTCCAGAGGAGGAAGCAGAAAAGTAATCAGGCAATACACAGAGAATGATTGCGGAGTGAGAGCAGAGCAGAAGATGGTGTAAAAAGTAGAGTCCATTGCAGGCAGCGTGAGCAGCAGGGGAAATTACCGCCCATGGGAGAGAATGTGGCATGTTCTGGGAACAAATAGTATGGAACTGCTGATGGAAGGCCTAAGGAGTTTGTATTTGAATAATGGGGAATCTTTGCAGAAAGCGAAATGCCCTTACATATTTTTTAGAAAGATCAGTCTAACAATAGTGGGGGAAAAGGATTAGATAGGGCCAGACTGGAATCAGGAAAGCTGGATGAGTGTTGGATTTAACCAGGGGACTGGTGGAAATTGCACTATAGTGAGAATGAAAATGATGATGTGGGAGTTGATTTGACAGCTGTTAATATAGTCTTGATAATTGATGGAAATGCAGAAAAAGAGGTGATGATGTCAAAGATATTACCCAGAATGTGGTTTTAGTAACTTGATAGATGGTGGTGCCCAAGACAGGGTATCCAAGGCCGAGGTGGTCTGGTGGGAGTTGGGGTTTAGGGTTGCACGTGTGTGGAGTTAACTGGCAGTTGGATTTGGGGTCCTGGCACTTAGTGCAGCATGCTAGGCTGTAGCTGGAAGCTTTCCAGTCATCAGCAGTCCTTTGGTGCCTGATGCACGGAAGTGGACAGGCTCTCACCCACGTGGAGCAGAAAAGCATTGAGCTAGTCAGAGTAGCATCATATAAGGAGACGCAGAAAAGCGACGCCCATACAGGGTTTTATGACTGAGTCTCCAGAAATGTGGGAGCAGATTGGAAGAGGGACACTCAGGCTCCATCGTTGATGGTAGTTTCTCACCATCCATTCACCTAACACCAACCCATCTGCTCTGATGAGCCTCAGAGTGGCTCATCTACCCACAAGAGCCTGCACTGTCTGCCCCTGCCTCCTGTCGAGTGAAGCTGACTCTCACGGCTTCGGGGGCTCCTCCGCAAGGACCTATGGGCATCTCCCTTGAGACCCTGCCTTAAACCGCGCGCGGGCCTGGAGGAACGCCCGCTCCTGCCCCACTCACCGCGCTGGAGGGAGGGTCCCTCCTTCAGGCCAATCTCTAAATCGTCCTTCTCATCTTCTCTCCTGCTGTCACCTGCTGCTCGGGATAGGAGAGCCGGTCCCGCCCTCCCCCCAGCCCACTCCTGGACCCCTAAACGTCGGAGGCACCACTGCCAGCTGCACCGTTGGTTTTTTTCAATCAAATCTTCCTTTAGGCCACCAACCGGCGCTGGCTGAGCCAATGCCAACACTCTTTCTTCCGCTTCGCCGGGGCTCCGCAGCCAATCAGAAACAACCGTGCTGCCGCGTGCCGAGCGCCATAGCCACAGGTGACGCTTGCTTCAGTGTTGCCGTAGCAACCAGAGAACGCGCAGGTTCCAGCCCAAGGCTGCAAGCTGGAGAGGCGAGAAGCGGTGCTTAGAGGTGGCGTTGCAGGGCACTTCACCCCGATCTAGAGCTGCTTGCCTGTGTTTCCTAAACGCAGGGTTTCCTAAACGCTGGGGATTTTTCTAAACTTGTGTGCCCGACCTTTAACGTTTGAAATAAAATGAGAGTGAGGAGCAGCTTCCTTCATCTTTAATTTTCAGAATTGCTATGGACTAAAGTTATTTTCTTCCAAAGCAAAGATTTAGTTAGAAAAGGATCAATGTTACATGCTAAATAGCTTTCATATAGCATGAAAACACTTTGCTACTTAAGCGCACTGCATGCTTCAGGCAACGAGAATGCGGTGTTGCGAAAAAGAGTGACCTGAGATTCAAGAGATCTGTTAGGTAAACCTATCACTAGCTGGTTCTGTGGCTTTGGGCAAGTCTCTTCATCTTTTGTGAAAGTCTGAAGCTTCTTGAAAAATATTTGAGTTGCATTAGATAAAGCTTTAAAAAGCCACTTTATTCACATTATGGGGCTTTAAAAATGTGCTAGGCGTTATTCCAAACTCTTCCTCTTGCCTGTTTTGTTTACTCCTCACAACGTCATCTGGTGGTCATTATTTTTTACCCCAGTTTGGAGTTGTAAAATGGAGGCACGAGTTTCCCAAGATGCCCAACACTGCAGAGCTAGTAAGTGATGGAGGCAGGGTAGAAGCTTCGGTTTGAATCTGGAGTGCAGTCTCAACCGCGGACAGTTTCTTCAAGTGGAGGCCCTACTCAATCCCATCTGCATAGCGCTCCAAATGCCCACTAGGGTGTCATTTAGCGTGGTGATGAAATCTTCCAGTGAATAGTGAACCCCTTTCCCTGATGTTGTCTGCTTTAAATAATGAAAAGTAGGGCCCGTGGGAAAGAACAGGTGAGTTTGGTAATTGAAAAAATATATTTTTTAACTAGAACAGGTTCCATATTGGAAATTTAGAAGGGTGAGATCAGAGCCAAATTCGGGTAAATACAACAAATTACAATTAAACTTCAGAGATCACAAAACTAGAGGGAGTAGTGTTACTAATCAAAAGAAAACAACAAAAAAGTTGACAGGTGGGTAGAAAAAGTATTCTCTACAGACATTTAAAATATTAAGCAGTGAAACAAAATGACTTCACTTAACTTCATCAGAATCCTGAACATGCTTCCCACCTTCCTCCTCCTCAACAAAACATTAACATTTTGGCCTTCCCTGAATATAGCTGAAAGTTGCATAGATTGAGACATGAAAAATATCAGCTTCTGGAGGAGAGGGGCACTATCACCTCCACCTGATAAGGGTCCACACTGTCCTCTATAAGATGATAAAGATACATGACCCTCAGAGGGGTCATGCTTGCACCAAGCTTATGGCTTATGCGGTAGGGCGTAAATCTTTAAGACCTAACATCCCTTTTATGTTTTCTAATACCCTTTTTACTATCCTGAAATGAATTCAGATAATGTAAATAACATAGTTCAAAGGTAAAACAGCATAATGTCATAACTACAACATAAAGAAACAAAAGTTAAATAGGAAATGAAATACTCAGGATCAACTTAGCAAGAAGACAAAAACATTTCTTCAAATTTCTAAAATACCATTAGACCACTGGTCTAGGACCGAACTAGGCTAAATACTCACACACACAGACACAGACACAGACACACACACACGCACACACACACACACTCGCTCTCTCTTCCAGTGGAGAAATTAGAATAATTTGTAGACTGATAGCAGAAGGCTGAGTAAAATTTGAAGAAAAAGCAGAACTTAAACTTTGAAAGAATAGTAGAGAAATAGAACAGCAGGTTTCCAAATAACGGGAATGTTATCATTAAAGGCACAGAGGCAGGAATGTAAAGGTCAACTACAGAAAGAACTGATGCTCAAGAGATCAGATATGCCTTAAGGAGCAAGATTCAACAAAAATGAGTGAGATACATTTCCTTTTATCTCCCCCCGTCCCTTCTCCAAAAAAAAAAAAAGAATCAAAGAAAAAAGAATTTGTTCTGTAGATATAATAAATTAACAAAATATTTTTCAAAAAAACAATGTAAGCAAACTTTCAAAAGAAATTTCTAAAGCCATAAGGAGCACCTTTCCATATCTCAATCCCAAAAGTTATCAAATTCATGGTGGGGTATCAGAAGCTTTTACTGCAGAAGATACAGGAGGAAGGTGTTACATATGTGCCAAATGGAAAACAAACCAAGACCTGTTATTTACTATTGTTTTTTAAAAAATCATAAAATTAGCCACTATAAAAAGAAAAACAAGCTGAGTCTGTGAGAATTCAGTATTAACATGCTTATCACACATCATATAAATTGTGCTCATTACACATCGCATTACAAAATTCTATCCTAAATAGATATGTCTTGAAATAGGAAAAATAATGAACCAACCATCTTAAAGGTTTTAATTTCTCAACTTCCTATCAAAAAGTCATTGTGAATACAATTTTGTTTAATCTTTTCTGTTTCCTTTTTTTGTCTCTTTCTTACTGAAGCATATGAATATTAGGAGGCAGGAAATAGCAATCGCTCACATTCCTTTATTCCCAATCCCTCCTCCTGAGAAAGATATTTATTCAGCTCTTCTAATAATCAAAGTACAAAATAAACACAACTTCCGATAACTAATTCAGTAGGCTTTTATTGCTCTGTCAACTTCAATAACATCTCCAAAAAATAGTTTTCTTCTAACAATTATGAAACAAATTTGAAAGGCAGGATCATTCACATTATAGACTTGGTAAAGACCTGTACTCCATATAAATGAAAAATATCAATTCTACATTTTAAATGTTTAATTTACTTTGGATTTTATTACAAAAGAAAATATTATCACTGTAATTATAAAAGTCATAAAAATTAGAACTGTATTGTGAAATTATACCAAGCTATCAAATATTATATAAATGAACGATAAAATTCAATTTCTATTTATTTAAACACAGTAAACATTGGAAGATAATCACCCTACGAAACAAAACAAAAATTAATATTAAAGCAATAAAAGAAAAGCCATGACACAAAAATCAATCAACGCACAAAAATTTGACTAAAAAAAACAACTGGGGTTTACAATTAGTCTAAGTCACTGTAGACGTCAATATGTGCTAATTAAATTTTTTAAATGATCTTTAGATTCCATTTCCAACTGTATGTTTTCCTATTTTTGATACTTATATTACCTTTTGCAAAGTTAAAATAGAACCAACTTTACATAAAAATAGCCAAATTTTGAAATTTTGAACACTATTTTAAATTTCAAATGTCCTTAAAATCTTTAAGCTTACTTTCTAAAATATAAATAATTGTTGGACTAAAGCAAAAGACATTTCACATAACTGTACTGCATACGATAACAATGATGTGATCCACTACATAAATAAATTTAAAACATTAAATTAAACATTTTTTAATTATAATTTTATATCAATGGCATATGCATCTGAAATCTGAGCACTTTAAAACAGGATACACATGTAAAACTGTTGAGCACATTTACAGAACTGATGTACATGATATAATCCTTAAAAAACAGAAAGCTCTGGTGTCATACCTCAGTTTCAGAAACTACTTTTCTTTTTTACAAAGTTCTGAACCTGTCTTTGTAAAAGCAAAAAAATTAGAAAGCTATTAGTACATACATATATTTTATGTATGTGGAAGAAACAGAAATGTTTTTTTGGATGAAAAAACAAAAGTTAATTTTAAGTGGTAAAGAAATCTCCTTTATAAATACATGCATTAGCACATAAAAAATTTTTGTCCTACATTTTTTACAGAAGACTTGGCAAATGTGGACATTGATATGCCACAGCTTTTTTAAACAACTTAAGAGATTTAAGATTTTATAATTTACATACACACACATACACACACACACACTAGAAAGATTGTGTGCTTCACTTCAGTATATCTAATATTATTAAAAATACACAGAATCATCCTTTAGCGTAGGGAAGTTAATTCATTGTTTTCTCAAAAGCTGCTATTTTTGAGTGAAATAGCATTCAAAGAAAAGTAATTTTCAAATGGTCAACATCGAGATTTATTACAGTCTTTGTAAACAGACATCTATAAATAAATAAAACAGGGTGGAGAGAAGAATATCCTGAGGCGGCTCTGTGGCCAGGGTATTCAGTAGCACTAAGCTCCATCCTGGAAACCAAGGCATCTAAGAAAGTGCAGAGCTGTTTATATGAATTTATTTTGTAAATGGAATATGTACAGGTTTAATTATTTTGCACCTTGAGGTAAATCAGTACATAGCAATTACTACTGCTCATTTTCACCTATTTAAGGCAACATTTAAAAATCAATATCTGGAGTAAATTATATTTTTCACTTTCTTGCAATGAATGCTATCCATGATTGTTATTTTTCAAAAATAGTGAAATAATATCATGACTACACAAAACAAGCAGTTAATTACTTAAACATGAATTACCTTTACTCTTCAATGGAGTAGTCATATAAAATCATTTTGTAAGTCAAGTAGTCAAAAGAAAGCAGAAACCATTAACAAATACTAAAAATATTTTGAGTGCAAAGTATTTTGCAAGTCATGTTTTTTCTGGCACTGGATAATTATTATACATAATTAAATAAAATCACAGAAACACTATGATCCCAGGTAGTTTTCAGTTTATATTTTAAAATCACTTCCTATAAAATAAGCACATATGTTTTACCCTATGATGTCCAGACACAAGGAAACGATGTGAGGAAATCTTCCTGTTCAGGTGTATCAGGGGGAGTTTACGAAATACAGCAGCAAATACTGCGGTCTTTGGAAATGATTATGCTGCTATGAGTATAAAGGAATCACTTCAATGGAAGCTCAAAAACAATAACAAGCACCATGGGTAATACTCTATTATCAATTGCCAATAGAGTCTCACTCTTTTTTAGGCAGTACCAAATGATGCCAGCTATATTTTCTAAATAAAAAGTAGCTATAGTTAGTTGTAACCTCCCATCTGAGGCAGAAATTGAATACTTTATTTTAACTAGAATCTGATAATATGGTCTCAGATGTGAAATTACATTAAGTAATTTAGAATGAATTAAAAACACTTCAGAATTGCTAATAATATCAGCTTTTGGCATTTCTCATGATCCTCTCTATAAGAGCAATTCTTTATACTTTTGTACTTTAATTAAATGATTATAGGGAGCACTGGAATTTCTTAAATGTTCATGTCACTATTTTCCTAATGTTCATGTCACTATTTTCATCCTAATGTTCATGTCACTATTTTCAATATTTCCATGGCTTCTCAAACTTCAATACTAAATCATCCTCTTGCCAAATTATTTTCACAACCCCATTCATCCAGTCCTACAGGCTGAACAAGAACAACATTTATTTTTCATGTGGAGCTAAGAGTATGTAAAAAATAACTAAAAAAATTTGCTAGAGGTTAGATAGCTCCGAAATGCAAAAACTAAATAACAAATACTAACATGAAATAGAAAGAATGCCATCAATCTGAGCTATACACAGAATGTCTAAATTCCTTTTAAAATACAAATATGGCAGTGCTTTATATCAAAGATGTAAATTCTGTCAACTGCTTTCAGATATAAACTGTAAATGCAAGTGAGCACCAACTATTTACATTAACAATTTACTCTATATTTGTTGCCTTTTCAAATGTGTATATATTTAAGCATCATATCAATTAAAATAAATATTTTAATTTGAAATCACAGATATCTATTAAATAATATCTATACAATAGAAACAATGTAAACAGAAAATGAAAGTAATTCTTAATAGTATAAAGTAATACTGATCATAAACCCATTTAAGAATTCTGACTCCTGATTATTGAATCGTACACTACTTATAATAGAAAAATAATCAAAAACTTGAACCTGATACAAACTAAACCACATTTTAAGAAAAAGACAGAAAAGGCAGAGAACAAACTGGGCATTCTGGGCTCTAACAAAGTATCAGAATTCAGAAAAAATTTCTACGGACGCAACAAAATTTTACTATTGTAAATTGACATTTTATAGCTTCTAAAATTCATAAATTATGACTAATATGGGGTTAAATAATAAAATCGTCTGCAATTTTACTTGTCTATCTAAATGGAAACCTAGTGGTGGAGGTTCTAAGACTGAAAATAAATTTTAAAACAAAAAGGTCAACACTACAGTTCATATCTAGAAAGATTCTATTGTTCTATCCTCGATAGCTAAAAAATATCCATCGCTTGTTAAACATGATGGACATCTACATAAATGAAACACAAAGAGAAGCCATGACATGTTACCATCTGTCCCGCGGCATTGGCATAAAGATTCTCAGTCCTTCCCATACCTTTCCATAAAGCACTAACAGAAGTGAAATGATATGTGAAAATTTTCAGTAACTCAGGTTAAAATTTTAACTATACAGACGAAGTACATATCACTTAAGGTTGGTATAAATGATCACTGATAAACAAATAGATTTAAAGTTTGAGATTTAAAGATTGAATGCTTTTCTCCCATATCTTTCTATTGCAGAACAGAACAAATTTTTTCAACAGAAGATATATTTGAATAGTAAAAACCATGTACCTTACTTCTGAAAGACCATTTCATATATACATGGTCTCTATGACGATCCTCACAAACTTCAGACACTACTTAACCCAGTGGTCACGCATCAACAGCGTGACATACAATATGGTAATATACAGTGACATGAAATCACACACATTTTATACATATATATGTATCTGTATATCTATCTATATAATTTCTCTTGGTTCAATTTTATAATGAAGTTTCAGCATCCATGTATTTCTTTGTTGGTTCATCTTCAAAATTTATTTGCACACTCACAGGTTTTTCAGGGCTATTTAAAACAAAGAATGAGAATAAATGATTTTGAAATGAATAGATATTACACCTTAAACATGGCCAAGAATAAGTATTCATAATAAGCCTTGGAGATGACTATTAATACTATATGTCTTATGTCTCGCTATTATTTTACTGCTTTCTTTTCCTACCAGTAAACTTAATTGAAAAGGCAAATATTAAAAACTCTTAGTTTTTTTAATGGATATTTTTCTCACTAAAATTCATGTTTTTCTTACAACTGAAGAGAAGCTCCTTGTAACTGGTCAGTATGACTATGTTTATTTTTATTTTATAAATGAACAGTTATAGAATTAGACTTTTATTTCACTGAAAACCCCATTTAAAAAATTAATCTTTGTTAATATAAGTAAGCATCACACAAATTTCCTAAAAAATGTAACAAATTTACATTACAAACCTTCTCTCCCCAAATTTGGTTCACAAAGGTAAGATCAAAACACATATTCTATATTTCAAAAGTTTACATGAAATACGATAATTCCATGATTATGGATAAACTAACTTAATTGTAACACATGAATATCTATATGTATATACTAATGTATATACTATGTATATACTAATCTGGGGTTTTGAAATTTTTTCAAAAGTATAAAAACACACAATGCTTTGCTGAATTCTCCATGCAAAACTAAAGAATGGCCTCCCTAAACATTTTTCTGTTAAACAACATAACGCAAACATTCTCTTTCTTCCCATTTTATTTTTTATTTTTTTAATTCTTTTTCATTTAATTTTGAATTGAGGGACAACCTAAATGAAAGGCAGAAGTATGAAAATACTATATTATTATTATAACGTCTATATATTTATCATAACCATACTAACAATCTAGACCAGGAGTGTGGATGAGATGTAAAAAATTAAGAGTAAAAGATTATTTAGTGAAATTCTGGCTGCATGAAATAATCTAAAATGACAAAAGAGTTTCACTTAAAACCTTTTAAGATCAAAGATAGAAATGATGAAAGGAAACAGTCTGGCTTAGAAATTAGAACTCAAGAAATGATGATATAAAAACAAACAAACAAACAAAAATGATAGAGATTAAGTAGGAACAAGGTTCTAAAAGGAAGTAGAGAATGGGAAAACCTAATCAATTATCAAAAGACAGTAGCCAGAAAGATAGGAATTAAACAAAAATAGCTATGTGATTGCTTGCCTAGAGAAGTTTTGATCTGATGCCCAAACATATACTGACAACCAATATAGTATCTGGCACATAATGTACACAAAATAAATATTAGTTACTCTCGTTTCTCCGGAGACCTAAATGATTAAAGTACTAATGATTATCAAATTGGAATCCCTGAGGTTCAGGCCTTGAAATGAGGGCAAAAGAAAGAAAACACGGTTACATAGTAAGAAATATAAGAAATAGTTATGTGGTATATGGTCCATTATAAAACTGAATGGTTATAAAATAGTTATGTGGTATATGGTCCATTATAAAACTGAATTAAATTTCTTCCAAAGATCTTCAAGAAAGAAAGGTTGCCTCATCAGAAGAAACTGTAGGCTAAAATAAAACAGAACAAAACAAGGAAAAATTCATATTTTTCTTTTTCTTCTTGGACCACCAGAAAGCATGATTGAGGTAGTGTGTTCAAAGTGTAGTATTTATTTAATCCCTACTAATTATCTTTCTTTATATGATTTTATATATTTATTCTATACTACCATAGGTATATATTCATCTCTATAATAAAACAGCTCAAATTGTTTTAAACAGGCAACTATAAATTTTAAAAATAAAACAATCAGTATCTTTGATTTCAGTATACAGAAAAATAACTGATAGATTGACAGATGAAAGGAAAAAGAAAGGAAGAGGAAAAGGTTGGTTTTAAGTAAGGAGAATATAAATTAATGTAAATTGAGTTAAATTTAAAGGTTTTATTGAACAGCTATCCATAAGTAAACTGAAATTAGGCTATAGTTAGAAAATTTGTAAATAGTTACAGCTACCTCGTGTTAGATCTTGTTACTTTGGCATTCTCAGTGTTCATGGAAAGTGCCTTCCACTGGGCAGTTTTGGCCATTTCATCTGATATGTTAACAACTGAGGGATCAACACTGAAGAACAAATACACTTTTTGGTTAGTATTCAGTACTTGCAAAAGCATTAATAATGTCACTCTTATTACCAATATATTATTTGCTTTCGTCAACTTAAAACTAAGAAAATTCTTTGCCATGCATATAAACCAAGGTCTAAGAAGACATCAGAATACTGGAGTTCGTTCTGTTACAAAGGTTTTGTGAGGAAATGACTCTTTCTTTATAATCAAAACTAGGAGTAAGATTAATTGGCGATGATGCCCAAGATGATCAACTTGTCTAGAAATACACTACTAAAATATCATAAAAGAATACATTAATGTACTTCTAAATATAAAAGAGTAATACTGCCTCAAGTCAATTAGAAAACTTTTATAATTGGCACAACCTTTAATCTCATCAAATAAATATCCGAAGTAGGTAAGGAAAAATTAAGATTATAATTTAAAAAAACTTTGTTTTTTATAGCTCTTAAAAAATATTAAAAAGAATTCTGGGAAAGGTGACACTTTATTTTTTATTTTTTTAATTTATTTTATTTTATTTTATTTTTTTGGTGAGGCAATCCTTGGTTGACCTCACAGACTGCAAGGACCTTGTCAGCTTATAATCCCTTATTTTCTATTTTTTACACCTACAGCACCTGGTCTTCCTTGGTGGTCTCCCATCCAAGTACTAACCAGGCCCTGTTTAGCTTCCGAGATCAGACGGGATTGGGCTTGTTCAGAGGTGACACTTTAAAACTGGAACCGGCTCTGAAAATATTTCAGCAGATAATACAAAAACAGGTCTATAAATACTGCTTTTTGTTACCATCCACATTTTTAGTATGGAAGTGTTATCAAATTAATCAAAATGAAAATCAAAAGAACAAAATACTGTCCTTTTCAAAAGGAATAAGTGCAATCATTCCATGACCCTATGAAATGTTGTAAAAATTACTTCAAGACACAAATCCAATAATAATGATACCCATAAATAATATTGGGCCCAAGTTGGTGAGTCACAGGTGATATGAAAGTACTACAAAGGTAACAGAAATATATTTGCAAGCCCTTTTTCTTCAGCAATAAAAACAAAAACAAAAAAAAAAACAAAAAAAAATTTCATGCAACAAAAGCTACAAATACAAATGTCAAATTAGGTGTTTAATTAACAATGTGATGGCAGCCAGGTTATAAGCGACTAAACAGCAGTCATTTAGAAAGTGCTAGTTTTGGACATGGTTCCATAGTGTAGCAGTTAGCATGTCTGCTTTACATGCAGAAGGTCCTGGGTTCGCGCCCCAGTGGAGCCAAGGTCCATGGTCTACTGCCGTGTCGCCCTGAACAAACCCAATCGATGTCTGACCTCGGAAGCTAAGCAGGGTTGGGCCTGGTTAGGACTTGCTTGGGAGGCCACCAAGGAAGACCGGGTGCTGTAGGCATAAATAATAATTTAAGAAAAAAAAAAAGTGCTAGTTTTGCTCATACTTCAAACTTGAATATCATTTAAAATTTAAGTCTGTAGAAAAGTGTGGCATGGTCTTTGGAGTCTCTAGGAATGGCTGCTTCACTAAGTCAAATTTTAAAAAGTGAGCAAAATGTGAATGCCCAGATTCCGCAATGGCAGAGCCATACAACTTGAAACTTTGCATAATTATTCTTTGCTGGATTGCCAACTTCAAATAACTGAAGAAATTCTTGAAACACTTTTGAGCTTCTAAATGTCCTCCTCTAAGTAAGAGTAAGAACTTTCTCCTGACTAGAAATTAAGACCTTTTTTGAAGAAAGTATATATACATTTTTTTCCCAAAATAAAACTAATCGGAAAAAGTTTGCCTACGTTAAATATTTTCACAGTTTATAAGGGCTTTACAGTTTTCAAATGCTTTCACATACTATCTCACTGATTTTCATGGCTAGTAATCCAGAGCTACTTAAAATTTAAACTTCTTGCAGACACAGGCCAACCAATTCCTGGCATTCTTGATGTTCAAATTTCAAACGAAGCAGCATTAATCATGGCTCATGTCATCACTTAAAAAACAAAAATAAGTATACAGATACCCATTCTTTAAGTTAAATATCAGATAGTGTAAGTGTATAGATGCCACTTAAATTCATCAAAGTCCATGTGTAATCATACTGAGAAAGTGGTAATGCAGGACCTATAGAAATTAAGTGGTAAATAATCTCAGTAAATTGGTGTCACTAATAACCATCATAGCAATTCCTAAATTCTTTTCAGAAGTCCAACCAACGAAGTTAATATATTAATTCATTTAACGAACATTGATAGAATCTAGTGTAGCAGAGCATACAGTTGGATATATTAAAATGTCTATATGTGGTATTTAATTTAAAGCACATAAAGATTGAAAAAAAAACAAGAAAAGGAACGGGAAAAAAAACAAAGAAGAAAAATAAAAACAAAAAAGAAAAAAAAAAATAACTAAAAAAATCAATTAACAAAAAGTAAACAAAAAAAAAAAAGCCAAAAGGAAACCCCAATTAAAAGAAAAAGAATAAGTTAAAAAAAAAAGATTGAAGCAAGTTAATTAAATATCAACAGTTTTTATTAAGTGGTCAGAGAAGGAATCTATATACTTTCTAAAACTGATTTTTCTCCTATAAATAGCTAATTTAAAATGAAATAAGTGTGTAGTAATAGGCATCAGAGGTGTGCACAAATAATATAGGTTTTTAATCTTCTAAAACTACAAAAGAATTTTTTAATTTACATTTCCCAACCTCTACTTTTAGTTCTTATTTTTAAATATAAAACACACATGACAAATGATATATGAACAGTAATTTTTCCATAATACGAGCCTTCACAGCCAGTGGTCAAATCACACCTTTAGAAACTAGAAGAGTCCTAGGGCTCCTAAACATAGTTACATACTGACAGGTTATCAGAAAATGGGTTACAAACATTTACTTTCCAGCACACACTGACCCGGGCCCTAATGAAGGGCAGAAAGGAAAAAGCTATACTACTGAGAGAATGGGCATACTCAGGGACTCATGTACCGATTTTGAACTTCACTAAAACAAAGACTGATGAAAGACAAATCTTTTCTGCTTGGCATGGACATTAGTTGAACGCTCTGGTTCAAGTCCAGCTTTTTCTTCACTTCTGCCTATAATATGGGAGGGGAAGGAGTGGAAGAATAGCATGAAATCCTCCTTTAGTTGATAAGCCAGATGCAGGTTTTGTCACCTTTTTAAAAATAGATATCACTCTTTTAAAGAAGCATTACATGGCTTGTTCATGTACCTGACATGTATATAAAATACATTTTACAAGATGAAGTTTTATCTCACCTATATTTTAGGGCTTTAACTGGAATTTGCAAGAGACTTCCCCCTTCAAAAGGAAGGTGCACAGTATCGTCATCAGCCTGAAGCATCCGTTCAGCTTCCTTTAGAGAACATACATAAAGAGATTATTTTCCACAGAATATTTCAGATCAACTTCTATGTTACAAGTCAACTAATGGTACAGAATACTGCATATAAAGACTAAAGTTTTATTTGACTTTTTTGTAAAAAGATTATTTACTTAAAAGTCCTTTTGGTCATCATGCATGCCAGATTATTAAAATGCTGTTAAAATTAAAATGTATGCTAAAATGTGCTTGTGTATTTAAGGTTAAATTAGACGGTACACTACGATGTAAAATTATTCTGTGTTAACCCGTGTCTTCATCCTGCTAAATGCTCCTGACAGATGATTAAAAATATACATGATATGTAATTTTTTAAAAATATTTTTGTGTCAGGGCTATGGAGGTACAAGCTGGTAAAATGGGTAAGAACTACCCATTTGGGACAAGTTACCTACTAATCTCTCTGCCTCAGTTTCCTTATTTGTACAGTGGTGATAATAAAGTACTTATACTTTATAATAATATGTTCTTAGGTATTAAAGGAGGTGATTCTCATAAAGTGCCCATTATAGTGCCACTTGGTACAAAATATTAAACAAGTGTTGGTGTAAATATAAAATTCTTGTCTTTTTACCTCTTTCTCCTTTTTCTTTTTGTCATCTTCCTTCTTTTTCTTACTTTCTGGCATGAGATCATCAAGCCAACTAAGTTCTCTCTTTGTGAAACACAGATCCATGAGTTTGCGTATAAAGACTAATGCAAGAACCTTAAAAAAGTGGGGGAGAGAATATTAAGCAACATCTAAAAATATATAAATTATATCGCTTGAAGAGAGAAAAAAATAATAAGCCATAAATAATAAAAAAGCATGCAAACAAGAGTTATGCAGTCGCCAGCAAGGAATGTCAAAGATTGTTGGCAAACCACCAGAAGCTAGGATAAGGCAAAAAAGGATTGATTCCCCACAGGTTTCAGAGGGAGCATGGCCCCTGTCCACATCTTGATTTCTGACTTCTCGCTTCCAGAACTATGAAGAATGATTTCTGTTGCTTTAAGCCAATGAGTATTTGGTACTTTGTTACAGCAGCCCTAAGAAACTATTGTAAGTTATTACAAAGTTTTTGCTTTTTTTCTTTACATAGGTCTTGCTTTTCAAATTCAGTCCTAAGTATTTTATAGTTTTTGGTCACTATTGTGAATAAATTTTTTTCCCATTTCCATTTTTCACATTATTACTAAGATAGAGCCTAAGACCAATTCTCATGTTTTCTTGTACCTAGCCACTCAAACAAAATTCTTATTAATTCTATGAGGGCTTTTATAGTCTTTTTTGTTTGAATCATTTGCGTTAATAGGTGTATAAACACATTATGGACAAATAACGTTAGCTCTTTATACCAACTATTATATTATCTTATATCATAGAACCTTCAATTCAGTATCAAATAACAATAGTTAATAGCGGGCTTTCCTATATTAAAACTCATTTACAAATACTTGTTCACGATGAAATTTTATAAAAGTTTAACTTTGTTTATACTGATAAATTTTGATGTTCAAGTATCAGTGTATATCTACTTAATCATGACACAGTACTTATAGAATCACTGTACATTCACTTATTTGTTAATATCTTACTTTAAGATGTTTTCATTTATATCAGCCAGTGAGAAGGCACTAATTCTTTTGTATAACTTTATTAGGATGTGGTATTAAGATCTTGCTAGTGTTTCATGAGAAAAAGTGCAGAAGTTTCCACCTTTTCCTTTCGTTTAGAATAATCCAAGAAGTATTAGAATTAACTGTTCTTTTGAAAATTCAACTATTAACCCATCTAGGCCTGATACTCCAAGGGGAGCTCTTTATTTTTCCAGTCTCTTCTATGCAACAGAGGCATACTTTACATAGGTTTTATACTTCCTTTGGGTCAATTCTAGAAATGTATATATAGTATGGAAATCATCTATTTCCTCTAGATGAGGGACAAATAAACTATAGCCCCTGGGTTCGATTTGGTCTGCCACCTGTTTTGCATGGCCTGTGAACTAAGAATAGTTTTTACAGATGAGCATTTGGAATTGATTTAACACTAACTTTGAGCCACAATTAAGTGAAATATCACAAATGAAAAAGAATTCCATTCTTCTCATTATTAGTCTTTTACTTAAAAAAATTGAAAAATTACCTTTTGAATTTTTTCAAAATGAAACTGGAAATTTCTCTCTTGTTATATAGGTGCCTATATAATATTCTTATGTCCCACAAAGGCTAAAACATTATCTGACCCTTTACAGAAAAAAGTTTGTCAAACTCTGCTGTAGATGTTCAAATTTATTGTTATAGATTTATGTAATATTTTCTTAAAGCCCCTTGAATCTCTTCCATAGATATAGTTACACGCACACACACACACACACACACGCACGCATTTTTTTCTCTTTCTTAATCTTGTATTTTGCTCTCTCATTTCCTTCTTTGTTCAGGCTTGGGAGGAGTTTATCCATTATTGATCTTTACAAATAAAAAACTTGGTTTCATTTTTAAGTCTTCTTGAATAATAAAGACAATGAAGGGAATATGTTTTCCTATGATTATAACTTTAACTGTATCCCACAGACTTTATTAAAAGTTCTCCATTTCAGTACTTCCTCAATGATTTTATAACTCAGTTTTCCACCCAGAGATTATTTCGGCATTTAATTTCTAATCTCTTAAGATTACATAACTTTTCATTATTCATTTGTCATTTATTTGTGATGAGAGACTATGATCTGTAAAATTTTTACAGCTTTTTCATTTTTTATAGATTTTCTTTGTAGCCATGTACATAACTAATTTTTATATGGTATTTACAAAAGAATGAATATTCTCTAATTGTAAAATGCGATATCCTGTGATAATTTAATCAATTATATTGTCTGTTAATATCATCTCAAATATTTTATTGTTTTTTAACTTCTAGATCTGTTAATTTCTGAAAAAGATGTATTAAAATATCCCATTAAAGAACCATATTGTTCTGGTTGCTTTGCTTTTTACATTTGGTTATCATATTTGTTCCATGAAAGTGCTAAACTACAAAGACTATAAAGCAAAACAAACAAAAATTGAGAAAATGACAAGAAATTTAGTTTTGAAAATGATTGGCTGAATAGCTAGAAAGGTCTAAGTCACATTTCGAAGCACCTCAGGTGCTTAACGCGGGCTACTCCTTTTCTCGAGTCAATTATACATATTGATAAATTAATTACTATTAACACACACAAAAATGTTATTAATTAGTAACAAAGTCTGAAAAAACTACTTACCATCATGGGAAAAACTACTGCAGCAGCTGAAACTTTTATCACCCACAGAAGGACCAGACAAGTAAGCTGAATGACTGTGAAAATATGGACCTTCCAGAGAGGCACATAGCGGAGGTATATCAGATCGGGCTGATGCTTAGCGGGCATTCCAAATAATTTTATACGGTCAAAAAACTACAAATGAAGTGAAAAATAAAACAAGAAAAAGTTTTCAACAAAAAAATCATTTCTGCTCCTTACGACAAGAAATTATATTTAACTTTAGGGTTTCGTGATTGAAACTATGACTTCCTTAACATGTTCTCAAAGTATAGAATGTTTCATATAGAACATCTGTATGCAAGGAGAAAAAAAAAATCTAGGCAATCATTTGAATTGATGCAATTAATTTAATCAGGAAACTCAAGCCAAAACACTTTAATTTGGGAAATTAAAAGATTTAGACAAATTTATCTGCTATAATCAAATGCAAAAGTCACTTAATCTTTTTCAGTGTATTTCTAATATGTACAATAAAAGAGTAACAATCTTATAAGGTTCTTTCCACATCTAATATCACCAAGTCTATGAAAATAACCTCAGGGAACAATTAAAACTTTTCAACCATTGAAAAGAAAAACTATGAGCAAATTTGTTGGTCTTTCTGAGCTTTAATTTCCTCATTTATACACTGGGGATAAGATCAGCCCTACCTACCTCATAAAACTGTTATTTTAAAAAAAAGTGAGCTAATGAGATCATTTCTTGAACAGTAGAAAGTAGATCCTAGACCGTGCTTAAAAAAATCCAAGTGCTGCCTCTAAGTCTTGCTAGCCACTAGCTGGCAACTTTAGACAACATGCTTTTTTCATCCCATGCTAACTGTACTTCATAAGCTAAATATTTTACACTGAGATTGGATTTATACAAACCTTAATAAATTTTATCAGATTGTTTTCCAGGAAGTATTATAAATAAGACAAAACAGAACAGTGAAATCATTGAATTCCAGCCTTGGCTCTATTGCTACTTAGTTAAGAACCTTTAGTCGGTCCCTCTACTTGTTTCCTGATTTACGAAATTAGTGTTTCTTCCTTTCCTGCTTCCCAACATTGTTTAGAGGATCACAGAAAATAATTTATGTACTAGCTTTATAAACTGTATTGTACCATACAAATGGCAGATATTACCATTGTTATAGAAAACTAATATCTACCTTTCTTTTTAAGCACTGAAACTGTTCTACATGTCAGAAACAGTACTTTTTCCCCCATTCCAATTTGTTTGATCTTCCCTCATACTATCGTAAGTCTTTAATGACCGACAGCCTTTCAATGGCTTAAATTAAAAATGGGCAGGACCATTATCAGTTCATGATATCCTTCTGGGGGCGGGGAGGAATGTGGAGTAAGCCAATAATCACACAGAAAACATGGATGTGAAGTCACCAGTTAATTGCCCTTGAAGTATTAGAGTCAAGAGAGAATAAATTACTAACATAAAAATAATTTTCACAAATTTAAAATATTTTTTTCTACAAAATCATTAAATTGTTTAAACTTACCTGGATTCCTTTTAATGAGGAAACTCCCATATAAAGGAAAACACCATAAAGAACAGGCATTGGAATAAACTGTAAGTGAAATGAGCACAATTAGAACTCATGTTACTAAAACAATATCACAGTAATAAGTACACAAAAACATGGTCAATGAGTACCTACTGAGAAAATTAAAAGATCTTTCAGTGATGAGCTCTAACTTTTCCATAAATAAGAAAGTGCTAGTAAACAATAACCTCCTTAAAAAAATGTTCATCATCTATATGTTGCTTCCTAAAAATACATAAAATACTCAAAAAAGCACATGGTACATATCAATCACTCAAAAAGCATTAGCCCTTATTATTACTAGCACTATCCCTACAGTACCACTATATTATACAGTACCACTTACTGAATATCTTAATTGAACTCCATCCCCAAAAGAAAGTTCTTATTACTTTGGCAATTAGGAGGATCCCAAACCGCCTACCCAGTCCATGCCTATGCATCCAACGGGAAAGCTATTATTAACAGGCACCATCCATTTACTCAAAAACCAGAATCAGCACTCACCCAAGTGAGAGAACTATGAGGAAAAAGGACCTAAGAGCTACAGAGAAAATGCTACTAACTACCTAGTATGTTCTTTCTTAGGACCCTGGGAAAAAAATAACTCAGGAGGAGAAAAGAAGTATGTTAAAAATCTAATCAATATACTTAGGGAATTTCAAGAAAATTTATCCATAAAGTGAAAAAAACAAAATTTTTGAAAATCTCCTGGAAATTAAAGATGTAATTATCAAAATAATTTTTAAATTTTGTAAAAATGATTTTGATGACACTATAGAGACCAATAGAGTGTTAAGGTAAAAAGAGGACATTTTCTTCATTGGTGAGAGAAATTGGGGGACAAAAATGTAAAACCATATCCAGAAGGTCTAATGTCTAACTGGAGTTAAAGAAATACTAACAGAGACAACAGAGAAAAGGAAATAAACAATGGAAGAAAATTTCCGCAGTTAAAGGCACAAATTTCCAGAGTAAAATGACCCACAGAGAGACAAGAAGGGTAAATAAAAACCCCTATCTACCTACCTAAATGTCCCAGTAACATTTCAGAACATCAGGAGTAGAAAAGGAAAATTTTAGTAGCTTCTAGGAAGGGAAAAAAATGTCTCTGAAGTTACAAAAACCAAAGAGATACCAGACTTCTTAGGACCACTGATCTCTAGGAAACAATGACTTTAAGATTCAAAGAAAAATAATTTCTAACACTGAAATGTATATCCAACTGTCAATCAAATGTGAGGGTAATTGTAAAACGTATAAGAATGTTTAAAGTTTACCACCCGTGGCACCACATATGACAAAATTAGTCAAGAAATTCCTTTAGCAATACAAAACTTAAGAAAACAAGGAAAAGCAGACCCTGTATATATAATTTTTTTTTAAGTAAGGGAAGTTAACAGACATTAAGAAAACTTATTAGGTCTTGAAGCTTGGGCTATTATTCTTCTAACAGCAGGAGCTTAGTAAAATATATTAAAATAGAGTATATTTCTACCTCACACTGCTTAGTCCTCAGCGGATATTTATACCATCATAATACTGATTATGTGCTCTCAGAGGGTTTACATTTTTACAATTTACCTTACAGAACAGAATGTAGATGTTGGTAACTTTAGAAAAATAATAAAACTAAAAACATAGTCAAGAAAAGGCAGGTGATGGATGAGAGACTGGGCTAAGCACTTAGGTGTGCAAAATCCTCATTAAGAGATATAATCTTAGGACATAGGCTCTCAAACTTTTTGGTCTTATACTCTTTATACTCTTAAAATTGAGGACCCTTCCCCCAAATGCTTTTGCTTATGTGAACTCCATAGACAGATACAGATATAGACATAATATAGATATAGATACATTGATATATGTAGTTTACATATAGCTATATGGGAGACAGATATTCACCACATCAGAAATTTTAAAAAATTTTTAAATAGTTATTTTAATTCATTTTAAAATAATAAGACCCATTACAAATTAATATAAAGAACATATTTTATAATTCTCCCCAAAAAAATTAAGTGAGAAGAGTAGCACTATTTTATATTTCTGTAAATCTCTTTAGTAGGTAGCTTAACAGCAGACAACTGAATTCTCATATCTCCATGTGTGCTCAATCTGCTGCAATATGTTGCTCTTGCTGAAGTATGTGAAGACAATCCAGCCTCACACAGTTACATGACCAGAAAAGGAAGGCCCTGCCAGGCCCCTAACACAGTGTCGAGAACTCCCAGAGGTCCCTGGGTTAGACTGAAAATCACTGTCTTTGGTAAAGAAATTCAGTCTAAAGATAATAAAGTGAAAAATAAAATTGTATTAAAGTATGCAAAACTACAATGGCAGTAACCGCCAAAACAACTTTAAAAAAAAAAAAAATTAAAAAGAGTTTACCTCTGGAGAACTGCTTTCAGAAAGTGAGGAAAAACAGGAAGACTAACTTTTTCTTTTAGAGCTTTCCTGATATTGTACTTGAATTTTTCTGTCTAAATGCAGTTCATACTTAAAAATGTTTTAAACTTAAAAATTTAAAGGACAACCTTCATCATTAGGAGACAACATTCCCATAAGATTGCATATTTATCTTTCTGTCCCAAGCACTTCTAACAATACATTCACCACTATGTAGCAATTGTCCATTTACCTGTTTCACCAAGTAGATTGCCAAGTTCTTAAAAGTAGACAATAATGCATCCTATTTATTATTGTTTCCCTAGAATTCAATAGCACAGTGGCAAGTATTCTACAAATATCTGATAAATTGGCTCTTATAAAGTCCAAGAAAAGGGGATCAAAGAATTCTAGTATTTAACTATTTTTTTTTATTTACTATATGATACACACACACACACACACACACTCCCCAAGCTTCTTGTACCCTAATTTATAACTGGTATACAACTCTTTACTTAGTAATTTTTTTAAATACAAAAATAACTAAAACAACCAAGAGAAAAATGAAGTTGAGTTCATCCAGGATAAATACAAAATTTAAGATTAGATACTCTGTTACATTTGCTATGATTATTAGTAATTTTTCTTTAAATCACTAGATTCAGTAGGATGTGTATGACAAAAATCAGATGTGACTATAAGATGTTTAGTATAAAGTATAATTTCTTACATGCTTCATTTATATTAGCTGTTTATGCTTTTCTACTGAGTGCTACTACTTTTGTTTCATCTCGTTTATCAGGAAGAATTAATTAATTTAATTAATAGCAATATTATTTTTACATTTTGGTCAAATAGCTAAGTTTCATTATCTTTCAATATTTTTTCTAATATGCCTAATAAAATCTCCTCTAGATATTGTATTCTTTTAGATCATAAGTCATGAATTAATTCCTTCCAAAACTCTATATAACCTTTAATACTATCCTAGTAGAATTATTTTTTAAAGGGATACATCTAATATCAAAATGCCTACTATACTAAACACCATACCAAAATATTATTTTCCAAGTAAAGTCTAGGAAATAAAACTAATTTTAGATATTTCATTTTCTCATTTTTCTACAATCAAGTATAAATTTTATGATAAAGATTTTAAAACATTGCAATAAAGAGATTTTACCTTTAGTACTGAAGTCATAAACACAGACAGGCCCATTAGAATAAAAATTATTAGCCCTGTGACCCGCTGTTCACGAATTCCCAAAAACTTCGGTTGTTCCCCAGGAGCAGAACATTCAGATTCAAGTTTTAAGCTGTTGACATGACTTATTGACAACACTGTTGCAGCCACAAACCATGGAAGTCCCATGACAGAGCAAACTCCCAACATAACACCAACCACGAGCAAGTCAAGGTGATAGCCAGCTCCTTTCTGAAAAGTGAAATGAACACGAATATTTATAAGTCTAAATTGTTCTTTTAGGTTAAAATCCTACTTACGAAGAGAAGAAATTTTCATCTTCTATCTTTTAAAGCTCTCATCATTGTGAAAACACCTCGGCCTCTTAAAGAAATTATAATACTTGAGACAAAGTTACCTTCAATTTGTGCTCCTTTCTGTTTATGATTACAGCTGTAATTTGTTGATCCATAAAGATGAGAATGGTACAAAGCAGAGCTGGAATAGCAGCTATTAACAAGGTCCACCAAGGATTCTCTCCCAATGGGCTTATGAACCAGCCCCTATTTGGATCAGTAGGCTATTAAAAAATTAAAAAGAAAGTAAGTTTCCTTCTCCTACTATACAAAATTCCCATAGCACAGACTGTGTCTATTCCAAGAAATGCCAAGGGATCAGAAAGAACTGGATTACATCTTAGGATGTATGGTGAACTATTTGCAAACATAGTCACAAGGATTCTTCCCTAGACAGGTTGTTGTTTAAAGGCATTATGTTTTGGGAGGTTTGCTATGCAAGAATAGATAAGTGAAGCAGAGTGTCATGTCAACGTGCTCCTACCTATTTCATATAGTGTAAAATCAATCTACCAACTGGGTCAACACCTAAATTAAGCTGCTTTAGAGATCCTGCAAACTAGTGATCTCGGCAGGGTCAGTACTAAGAACTAGATCTACGGACACTATTTTTCCAAAGCATCTATGAACAAAAATCTGGCACTTTATCAGATGCTAATACATTTCAATGCCAAAACTAAAATTTTTTTTTTATAGCAAAAGATTTTCAAAGATCAAAAGAGAGGTTAGTGTTCTTGGAGGATACTGAATATACTGAAATCTAAACATGTTTTCATTACATAGACTTCACATGAAGCCTGTCTTTTCCTCATGAAAATATCTGTCAATACAAAAGGGAAATTCATTATTTTCTAATTCAAGTATTACAATTTTCCTACAATGACATATATTAAACTGCTTCATATTCAATACCGCACATGAATAAAAATATTGTATCTACACAACGCATACATTCTTAAGTGTTCCTTAATTTGTTTCCCCGAGTATATTTTATGCCCCTGGAAATCAGTCTGCTACTTGAAAGCTAGATCAATAAATAAATAACAAGGATATATTTAGGAATCAGAGTAAGGAAATGGGGCCATGATTACAAGAAATTACATCAATATGTTGAACAAATATTAATATATTGTTTCATTTATTTGTAAGATTTGGTAGAAATGGAATGACTTTTGAATAGTCATCTCATAATGGCCTAAAATCTTAAGTCACTCAGTATCTATGCTTTTAAACAAAGGTCTCACCAAACTTTTTTTTACTATATACTCTTAGCAGCGAAAAGTTAAAAATTAAAAATTTTTATAACTAAGATTGAGCATATATATTCAGTGGCTCTATACTTATTTATGTGCTATGTTACTAATGCTTATCCATATAGTAAAATTCATATAGGAAATATTATAAAGCTTAATTTTTCTTATTTTCAGGTAGAAATATAAATAGACCCTCTAAGTAATTTTGGTGGATCATTTTCCACTCAAGCACTTTACTTCGGAAACCAGTTTTAAAAAATGTTTGTTTTTTTTTTAATCCAAGTGAAAGATAAAACAGATAAAAATTTTCTTCACTATATGGCTTATCTCTAAAACCCTTTATATATCTTCTTCTTCTAAAAGAAGTCATCTAATTTGTTAAATGTAAATATAAGCATTGACACAAATAACAGACTAAGAAAATTCCAGAAACTATTCAAAAGCTACCACTTCCAACTTAGAGGGAAAATAATTATTGGAAGCTATATTATGCATATGGTATACTTCATACAAAAGAACTATAGTTTGATGATGAAAACACAGCGTTCATGGATGATCAGATTAAATATCATTTTTTCTTACGGAAGAACACATTTGATTCTCTCCTGATTCTGCTGGAAAATGTTGCATGGAACTTTCCAATTACTATCAGATACGCTATCCTTCTATAAATTTAACTAGGATATCCTTGCTACTCACAAAATCAAGCTTGAGTTACTTCTAAATAAAGAAATAAAGAATGTTTTCTTCATCTGGAAAATACATCATGAACTCTAGCATCAGAGCAGGGTCAAATTTTTTAAATGGTTCCCAACTCTTCCCCATGGATGTTTTCATTCATTCTCCCTGACAGACTGACTAGCTTTTGATAACCTTCTTATTTCCTTAATATATTCACTTGTCACTTTGCATCTTGTCATTTTATATATGTATGAGAAATATATATATGTATAATTTTTCTTTCAAAGCATCAGCTCTTCAGAGAGACAATGCATGTTTTAAAAATAACTACCTAGGAGGCAGAGTCTCACTTTTAAGTAGTTTGGTAAACCCAGGTAACAAATAGCCAAGTGTTTTAATCCTTACCTCAAATTTTTCAGGAACCTGAAGTTTAGGAGATGGAACTCCTACAAGGTAGTCAATTGCAACCATTATTACTATTGTGAGAAATATAGCAAAGTCACTGATTGTCGACCGCACCTATGTTAAAGGGATTATGTTAATATAACCACAAAAATATTACGTGTCCTTTCTAAATAATTCGTATCTTTCATAGATTAAAATATGCCACTAGAAAGTGTGAAACAAGTCTTCAATAACTGATGCCAGTGAAATACATTTATATCTAATATTTCACAACTAGCCTACCATCTCACATGGTATCATTATTTTCCTACTGCTAGCTCAGACATGTAATAAACATTTTTCTCTATGAACAATTTCTTTATAACTATTTGCCATAAAATATTAACCTCAAACAACATATTACTGTACTGAAATAAACAAAGGAAGTGAAAACTAAAAATATGACTATTACCAAAATACACCCCAATTACCTTGGTAGGAAAATAACGCTTGGTCTTAAATTGCTTGAGGAATGAAGACAGAAAAAATGTAGTGAAAAATAAGATAACACACCAAAAGAGCACATCTGGAATATAAGGCCCATGAAGACCACAAGCTGATCCTATAAATACGCCATGAAAAGTTTTACATTCCTGGAAAAGGCGGGGGCGGGGGAGGGGACAGAAAAAGGAGAGATTGAACGAGTTGCTTAAAACAAAAGCTACATCATGCTGAATAAGAAATGGCTACAGTACTAAATTCGAATCAGTAATAAAAACTGTCATTGGCTTTTCTGACTTGACTCAAGATTGTGAGATTAAAGCATGGGATGATGAGCAGTAATGTGGACATTAAAATAACACTTCCTTTAATAAAAATCAATAATATATCAATAATACAGCATAATATAATTACAGAAATCTATTGACTTGATTTTCCTTTGCGGGGAAAGAAATATCCGAAAGGCTACCAGAGATTAACAAAGACACATGCTACTAAAGTCCTTCTATCCCTTCCTTATATTCTAACGAGACTCATTTTATACAACAACTCAGGTTAACCAAAATTAGTCAAAGGTTCTATTATCTTCAATTTTTAAGGGCTGAACTTAGTAAACCTACAAATTTACAGCATAGATCATGAAAATAAAAGCTACAACTACAAAGACACTAACGTAGCCCCTTTAGATATCAAGAAACACACTAAAAAGAGATCAATCTATAATATTAAGACATCTTATTCATCGTGGAATAAGTTTTTAACAAATCACTTTCATTTGAACACCTCTATTATTAACTCTAATTCTTTCAAAACAAAAGTGACTTTTAAAATATGATATAGCAAAACATTAATCTTAGTTGATTACTGACATACAATGCTTTAAATCAGCACTGTCCAACAGAATTTTTCTGTGATGATGGAAATGGTATGTACCCACACTGTCCAATACGGCAACCAGCAGTCACGTGAGGAGCCTAAGCACTCGACATGTGGCTAGTGTAACTAGGAAACTGAACTTTTATTAATTTAATTTAAATTTAAATAGACACATGTGGCTAATGACTACTATACTGGACGGCTTAGACTTAAATTAGCAATTAGATAAAATTTCAGATGATATCCTTTCAATTATATAGTTGAGAGCTAACTATCACCTTTAGTGAGAAAAAAAAACCGACTTTAAATTGCTTACATTATATAAAAAGCACCAGGGAAGCCCAGGAGATGCTATTAGTATCACTTTACATCTTTATTCCTGAATCCTAACCTGGGAAGTGTCCAAAACGAATATTCTAGGGCTAAGACAACATTTCCCAACAAAAAACAAGGATAGGTAATAGTATTCAGTACACAGTAGGTGCTTGCGTCACATTTTGGTCATTTTTCCTTTCTCTCCCCTTAGTGCTTAAGTAAAACCACTCTCTTCAAGTTAAACGAGGTTCAGTTTGACATTTGGAACATAAGCAGAGCATTCAGGATCTTCTAAATAAGCTGTTCATGGAGCACACGAGCCAATAAACAGAGGGCAGGACAAGTGGATATGGGCTGTTGCAACTGTCAACACTAGTACATGTCACCATAGTCCTCTAGTAAACACTTCCTTTGAATTTATTAATCTAAGTGAAATTAGAAACCAGAAGTATATTAACATCTTTTAAAATAATTACACCTTGGAAGTAAGATATAGTCCATCTTTTTCTCCCTTACTAGCTTCATTCTTTTCAGCATAATACTTTTTAGTGCATGTCACAAAAAAGTGTGGTAACTCCTACCTGCTCCACATAATACTATATTCTGAAAGCATACTATATTCATCGAGCAAGAAAAAATGTAAGTCTACTCAGAAAGAGCTAAAGAACTAGGTTAATTCTGCAAAATCCTTTATTTCATGATATACTCACAGAAACAGTGAGATTTCCCCAGGAAATATCATGTGCTGTTAAATTCTTTTCCTTCCACACATTTAGAGTTTCATTGCTAGGGCTAGGAGGTTCAATACATGCACATCTGAGAAATTAGAAAAGGATAAAATTTTAAGGATCCTGTATTTCATGTTTACATTTCATTGAATCAATCACACAATGTTGTAGCTTTTAACTTATTAACTTTTCCCATGCTGCAAAGCATAGAGACTAGGAAAGTGAAAACACATCATAAACAATGGAATGAAATAAGGTTTGGCTTATATAAATAAACCTATATAAATACCAATAAAATGTTTAATTAATGAAACTGGTTAGATATTTCGCTTGGGGGGATACAAATTCCTTCAAAAATCTGAGATGCTACCGTGTTTAGCAAGGTCACTCTCCCCTAAATCTTATCTACTTAATCTTCATAGGAGCTTCTACCACCTCTCCATTCCCACATACATACAACATGCACGGATTCCCAATAAAAGTTATACTAGTAATTCTTTGCACTCTTATAAGCCCTACCTATTCATACTTTATTGACCTTAAGATTCATTCTTAAAAAAAATAAGTAACGACACGGCTTTCCATCAGGACAAGACTAGGAAAGCCATTAGGAGAACAGAGAGTTTAGCTCATATCCAGAACTATCTCATCTGCCCAAAAAAGCTATAAACACATACACAAGCAAAAAACAATTTCTAAATGTGGATTTAAAAATGGCAACAAACAAGAATATGCCCAATTAGATTATGAGCCATTTGAGAAGAGGCAAGAGGCTGGATGTTGGATTAAATCCAGGCTCTATTATTTACCAGCCGTTTGACCCAAGGCAAGTTTTAACCACCACGTACCTCAGTTTCTTCATACATATGAATAATTAAGTAACAGTATGATATGAATTATGCAACACTACAAACATAGTGCTTGCAAGTGCTCACAGCATGTTAGCTGAACAAATGATGTTCACAGGTAATTATTTGGTTAAGCAGGAGGAAACACTGCTCTAACTGGGTGGCATGAGTATAAACTCCTTGCTTCACTTCATAAAGGTCAATGGAGCAGCAACGGAAAGAAGACAAAAAGTAGCATTTAAAAAGTTAACTAGTTTAAGAGCAAAGAAGATAGCACAAAATAGATTTGGCATCAAAGTGTCACTCATATTTTCAAAAAGGTCAATGTCTATTTGAATGGGAATTTTCATATCCCTCCCTGCTCTGTCCATCGAAGTTGAGAGTGTGCAAGGAAGGCAAGGGAAGGAGGACCGAGGAGAGGCACAGCGGGAACAGGAAGAGCACAGGGATTCGGGCCTTAGGTGGATAGAAGGAAGGAAGTTGCAGGCTTGTGTTTTTCGTAACCACATTTCTCCAGGTAAGTCAATCAAACGTAGAATCACATTTACACCAAGTATGACTGCCAAAGAAAACAAATACAGGCATCTAGGTGGAACACTAATTTTAATAACCTATTTGACTTTTTATTGAATATATTTGCCAACATTTTGCGACTATTATAACTACTTTTCAAATCCTATTTTGTTCTAGAGTCTCAAAATATTTTCATTTCATCCTTTTTCTTATCACAAAGAAAATATTCCACTAAATAGCATATGAGAATGTACTGAAGTTATCTTTAAAATAACTTCCAATAAGAATTATCAGGCTTCAAAAATGTTAAAGAAAATGCAAACCATGAGAAATATAAATATTAAAAAAAAATTATATCCTATATCCAGGATTTAGTTAAAGAATACAAAATCCAATATAATTGATTCAAATAAATGATGGTAGCTATCAAACAACTGAATTTAAACTGGCCAAACCTATACAAACAGAAGACCAAAATACACATACTTAAATGTTATTTCAGTGAATAAAAATGATTGAATTTGTTCAACTGTATTTATGTCCATTGAGTGCTATGGTAAAATCTCATCTGTAACAGACAAAGTCAACCTCCATATGGCCAGTTGGATAGTTAGAGCTAAATATACAGTGAGTGCCACATCACAAAAAAATCCATTTTCCTAGGCTCAGTCATCTCTGCAAAAATACATTTTAATATTAGGGGGAAACAGAAACACTTACGAATAGCTGGTCAGTTCATCTAAATTGTTGTGCATATTAAATGCATATATTTCTCCTAAATGAAAGAGCTTCTCCAAAGCCTCATAGATGAATATGATGCAAATGAGAGCTGCAAAAGCCTCCTCTGTAAATCGAGTAATATAACACACAAGGCTGCTTGCATCTGTTGCAACCAAAACAATGCACAAGAAAGAAGTCCACAGACCAATACTGGTTCTTAAAGACAGATAGGAAAGTTGATAATCTCTGTTTAGAAAGAAAAATGTGAACATGATCAACATATACATATGGAGTAACATTCGTACTTAAAATTTTCATTAACAAGCAATAAGATCAGTACAACAACATAAGATTCCTAAAAAAGAGTAAATTACAGAATAATTGACTAAAAATAATGACTAAAGAAAGCTCTATGTGTTTTCCTGCTTCAACAGAAGACTAGTTTCTTATTAACAGATGTAATAGTTATATTTTACTTAAATAAAAGATTTACAGTGAAAATCAACAAGGCAATAAATATTTCAAAAACAAAGACCTCACTTCAGAAATCAGTTATGAGGAATAAATGACAGGCAAGCAGTCTACAGAACAATTGAATGTGACTCTCTCAGAAGATTCAGATGCCCTAGTGTCAATATGGTAATCGCACCTCTGCCCCACCATCACCGCTGTCACCACACCACCACCATCTCCTCCACCATCAGTATGACCACAGAAAATGACTTCATTTTTCAATTCAATTTCAAATAAGAAATTACTACCACAGAGTCTAGAACACTTCAGGTCATTGAAGTATGAAGTACTTAGTCTATGAAGTATGCCAGACCAGAATCAGAATCAGCTCATTTAGTGAAGAATCGGAGTTAGAGGGGTTAGAGGGATCAAATATTTAACAGCATCAAGACATTTCAAGATAAAATATTCAATTGCATTTATCTCACAAAATGAATAGTAATGGCCATATCAAATTCCAAGTCTACCGGCTACAGGACCCTGTAACTGACTGCTAATCTGTGAACAATCCTGCCATGGGAAACTGACACCTCACTCCGACTGTGGCATTCGGTTACACAGGCCCGAGTGGCAAAGTCAGCTTGAGCCTTCAAGATCTACCTCTTTCAAAACTTCTTTTGTAAGACCAATATATCTTCTAATAAACAATTCAGATGAACACGTTCTTAGTGAGTTGAAATTTGCAGGCACAAAGGATTTTTATTGCCTCTCAAGTGATTTGCTTATCAGTACTCTAATCCATTGATTTTATACTCAAGGTGATTGGGGTAGAGATAATGATATGGGCTAGAGCAGGGATGACCTCACAGTAGCACAAAATATTAAAAATATATGTAATGATCAGATCCTTTTTTTCAGGTATTAAGTATATTAATGTACTTTTACCTAAGGTTAATAAACCATATAATATATAATTATACACACATGTAAACACATTACAAGTAGATAACTATTACATACCTGCAGAATTTAAATAAAATTTTTTCAAACACTAAAACCGGACCTGTACTCCCCAATATTGTTAGAGGTTGCCCAGCAAACAACGAATAGGCAATCCCAGTTAGTGATGCTCCAAAAAGAGACTCTATTGCACTCTGTTTAAGGAAAAAAGAAATGAATAAAAGCAATACATCATAAACATATCTCTAATCTATTATAATACATGGAATAGACATCTAGAAGATAAAAATACCAATCAAGTAGTTAACAATATAAGCAAACACAACTTTGAGTCTCAAATCTAAATTTTAAGTATGGAAAATTACAAATACATTTTAAATACATAAGGAAAATTGCTTTCTTTCTGCATATTAAAAGTGAACTTTTGCAATCAACCATAATTCAAAATTCAATACTGTGAAAGACAAGGAGGGAGAAGTAAATGGAAACTAGACACAGAAAACTTTAACTCTATCTATAGATGTTTTATTTCTTAAGCCTATGGTACAAAGATGTGTATATTATTTTGAATATTTTTGTATGTCTGAAATTGTTCATTTAAAAAATAGAAAACATTAAATACTCGATATCATGTTAGAAAAAAGACTTCTTTGAACAGATAAGAAATTAACATGTTATATTATTGTTCCCAAATTGATTTCTAAAGAGCAATTTTCCACACATTTTAAAGAAATTAATCTAACATGACAGGCTTAACCAACAGGTATCAAGAATGAAATGCTTAACATATATAAAATAGATGAAAAACCTCTTTAAAAAAAAATCATAGCGACCATAAATGAAGAAGTATCTTATTATTATTAAAATCTGGTAACAAAAGATAAAATGAGAAAATGAAAAGACTCGTAAATTTTAAATCAAAGCTAATCGGCCAATTTTTTACCATTACCAACATTACATTCTAATTCTAGGTTATTAGATAAGTAAGGGGTATAGGCTATGCCACTAGACAGAGGAGAGGGATCAGAAAGGAAAGAATAGTTTACCATTCACAAACATAAGGTCAACTGGAGTGTACTATCAAGAAAGGAAAAGCCCATCATTGATAAAGGCAGGGAGAAGCAGCTTATAAGAAACAACCCTCCAGGAACTGGGAGGCAGCACAGGAGCAGTCAAAGAGCAGGCCTTGAAAACCAGATTTGAAGTGGAAAACTGGTTCCTAACAAGGTGTCAAGATGTGGACATATCTAAAACTTTTGAAGCCCAACCTTTCTCATTTTTAAATGGGGATGATGATAGCCAGTAAAACTTAATGAAGCAGTATTTGTGAAAATATCTAGCAAAGCCTAGTATCTGACATACAGAATGCACTCCATAAATGGTAGTAATTTTCATCAGCAGCAATAACAGCATTTTCCAAAATGAAAATCACAAAATAGTAGTATACGGTAAAACTATTATTCAACTATTAGTATAAAAATAGGATCAAACCCACACGCAAACTTGACTTTTGGCAAATGAAGTAGTGTCCATATTAACGATATAATTGTTAACTGCATGAGATAAATTTGTTTTCTTTCCCACATACAAACAACAGTTTGTCATAGAAGACACTGCTAAGCCATTATAAAATCCTTAGTTCGAACAGAATATGCATATTTGGGAATGAATTTAGGTGAGCTCAAGTCAAAGGAAAAAATTGTCTAAATGGTATCTAGGAGATAGAAGGCAAAAAATTGAGGAGAAAAGCGAAGAGATGGCAAATAAAAAAAAAATGTTAATGGGGCAGATGGCCACAAAAATTTCAGTCTCTCTCTAAAATGTTGTATAGAAAAAGCAGAAACAGCCACATGAAGCCCTTCCTTTCACCATCTCAACCCCCTTATGGCCATATTTACTAGGTCCTTTATACCCAGACCTACTTTTTACTAATTTTTAAACTGTTTCTATATTTGTTCTCAAACTGAACCCTGTTTTTCTCTAAAGAAATTACAGTCTCACTACCTGCCTCCCCCACCCCATGTTCAGAAGTCTCCATTTTACCCATCAAAAGCCCTAATCTTATCTTCCTCCACTGCTACCAAATACTCCCCCTGCTAGTCTTTCTTCCTTCTCAAAACCTCCCTGCTAGTCTTTCTTCCTTCTCAAAACCTCTATTTTTGGTTTTTGCAAAATTATATCATCCTGACTCCTCTTTTAGAGCTCAGATTGTTCCTGTGTCTAATTTGCTGGGCCATTTTCCTCTTCACTCTCATCCCTCCTCCATTCCATAAATGTGAGTAACTTCCCACAGTTTTCCTCTCCTTTTTGCCCTATAAATTATCTCCCCTGTTAAACTTATCTATTCTCAGTTTCAACCCCCACTTGTATGTGAACCATTCCCAATCTATTCATTTCTTCCTTACCACTACAAACTCTGGAACTCCACCTCCTAATGTCGCTATTTATACTTGAAGTTCCAATAAAGCATCTGAAAACAAACACATCATTTCCATATCATTTTACTCCATAAGACTCTTGAGTTCTCTCTTTCCATTACTTCAACTCCTACAGCTCTTCCTTTACCTCACTCTCACGGCACAGCACCCCATGGCATAGTAACTACGTATACACTATCTTATCTCTTTCTCTTAGGTTAGGATCTTTGAGGACAGAAGACTCATGCTCGTGTTACAACTGTCTATATTCCTCCAGTGCCTGAAGCACTATCACATGCACAGTATTAAACAGCAGGATGAGATGGGCAGGCAGCAAGGGACAGTCCAAGAGCAAAGCAGCATTTCCATGATGGTAAGAGAGAAGGCACATTTCCACAGGGACCAGCAGAGTTACATGTACAAATTATGACAGCACATAAAGTAACTTACAAAAAATATATACTTTTGACACAATGATTATAGAAGAAGGTAAAAGAATAGAATTAATTGAAAATAAATTGAGTTGAAAGGAAATTTTTCAAGTGTCAGGTACACTTCATATTCAACTCATGAAATGCTTTAATTAAATAATTATCACTACTTAGTTTTGGCTATCTTTTAACCTTTTATCTGTAAATAATAAATAAATAAATGAATGAATGAATGAATGAATGAATAAATAAAATTTCTCCCAAGAGTAAATATAATTTAGATACAGTTAAGAATTATAAATATCTCATTTAAATGTCATTAAAATATATATAAACAAAAAAATCATCTTCAAGATTTTACAAAGCACTATTTGGTTATGCCTCCTAATACAATATTACCAAGAATGAAAAAACATAACTTTCATTTTAGTCATATCAAATTATGAATGTAGTTTTCAGTTACACTTTCCAATGAAGTCTTTGACTACTATCAGAAAATTTAGTAACAGCAAAATTAAAGCACCACTTCGAAAATCCATCATTGGTCCACAATTATGTTCTCTTCTTCCAAAGAGTCTAGTCCGGGCCTAATCGCCAGGCTGATTAGTTACCATTAATTGCATGGCTCTAACTAATCCTATTACGCCTTACAGGATATGAAGTAGCCCCAGTGATAAATTTCCCCACCCATGACCCGCCCAGAATTAGTTCAGTTGTATTCCCCCAACCCGACCACTCTTCCCCACACAGACAATACAAGCCTTTTACTCAATTTATAAAACCATTCATCCAGCAAGCCAGAATAAACTTTTTTCTTTTTTTCTTATTCTTTTCTTTGATTATTTATTTATTTATTTATTTATTTTTACCTCGACTGTGCATCTTCTCCTGTTCACATGGCTTCCCCATGTTTTCCACAGCAATTACCTTTGGGGAAAGTCTGCTTTGGGACAGGTTAATCATGCTGTGGGTAGACTCTTCAAATAAAAGTATGAATAGTGAGACAAATGCACACAGACACTTGCCTCTGAAGAGCTAAGAGCCTGGCCACTACCAATCTTTGTACTCACTATTCTGCCTTCTGTAGCTTCTCCAAGCAGCCCTCCAAAAGTGATTACAGGAGACATACAGGCACAGTATAGGAAAAGAATCGAGGCCAGGCACTGTAGACTTAATGCATCCTTGAAGTCACTCAAGAAAAAAGGTGCTTTCCTTTTGATGTCAAGTATCAAACCACCAAAAAGCCTAAATAGGTGAGATGAAACTCGTCAAACTGTACACTAGAGGATTCTGGCTATTTCAAACTAAAACTATGGGCTACATAAAACTGCTGGTGTCTAGTGTTTTTTGTCAACAAAGTTAATATCCTATTTAATTCATGGTATAAATTACAGAAGAATCACTCATTAATCTAATCCACTAGTAGAAGGAATGGTAGATCTCATTAAGTTAAAATAGACATAAACATCTGTATTTTATGGACTATATACTGAAAAGACTGCAGGCAAATGATTTTATATGAGTAAATGTAATTTCAGACACAAATGTGCAAAGAAATGTACAATAAAAATAAATAAAACCTAACAATCCATTCATGAAAATGTGCATATGCAATCGTATTATTATCTACATTATAAATCTTAAAGGCAAGTGTCAGAAAACCGGAAAGGCAACTATAATATAAATCAAAAGCTCTCAAGTATCTTTTAGTATGAATAGAGTATGCTGTGCCTAGATACACTCAGTAGTGAATAAAATAATTTTATTTCAATCACATAAATATTTCTGGTGCAGAAAAAAGCCTAAAAACTACTCCAGTGTATTAATTTACTGTATATGTAGTCAAACTAATGTGCATATTAATAAAAGATGTTTTAATTAGTAAATTTAAAATCTATATTTGAACATTAAAGCTGTATCATTTCAATGTTGTTATTTTTTTTTTTTTATCAGACTTTTGCCTACATCTAACTTGAAAGTATTCCAATGAAATTAAGCTCCCTGAGGAGCAGAGACTATTTCTTTTTCATTGCCATTATCTTCAGTGTCTAGAACAACCCCTGGGGCATAGTAGGTATTCAATAAGAACTGGTGAAAATCAATAATTCAAAAAGGTTTTATGACTTAAAAATAAATAATCAGTCATATTCCTACTGTAGAAAATATACCAAAAAAATTAATCTTATACTTTCAAATGCTTTGGATGTTTTAAGCTTTACCGCTGAATTTTTTTTTTTTAAGTTAATATTGAAAAAGATCCTAAACACACATGGACAAGTGGAAGAAGTTATCCTATAAATAATCTGATAACAAGGGGACTCAACTTGAAATAAAATAGGTGCCAATGATAACCTAGAAAATGAAACTATATCATCAAGTCAGTAATTAATTTAACAGCTTATATATGAGGCTCTCAGGTGACCGTGAGATCAACAGTGGCCTTGGTATTCTTCAGTGACTAACCCTATCTTAGTTTGAAGTTTGAAAAATAATTTAAAAAAAAGGCTAATATCAGATCAGCACCTACCATACAGGAATAGTCTTATTCTCTATTATATTCACAGAGACTAACATATTGGTCAATGAATTAATTGTGAGCTTAAGGTTCTCTAAAATTTATATTAAGTACGGCAACTGTTATTTTTCTTCTATATAGTATTTTTTAGGCATGTCATTAATATCCTTAATAAAGTGTCTGTAGAAGATAGCCTGGTTTTTTAAATAAATATTTAAGATTCAAGATCTTTTACTTCCACAGTGATAATCAGGAGACAAAACTATATCAATATCCACAAGCTTTTCTACAGTATAAAAATACCGTAACATTTCTCTACTTCTACAAAATATTTTAGGACAATGTTTGCACCTGGGAATATTTCCATTCTTTATTTCAAAAATGAACAACTTCAACAATTTTTATAATTAGTTTTCCAGAGATCATTATCATGGGTTAGTTATACTTGTCTAATTTTACATTATCTCATGACATAATGCTCTTTTAAGAGTTTTAAGTCTATGCCAACACACACAAAAATATTGGTTATAATTCCTCTCTATTCCCATAATTCGTTAACTTCCTATGGAGGACTGTAATAGGGCTCCACACTTTAAGAACCTTCTTGTAAATTAATATAAATTAACTTACTTTGTAACTGCAACATTCTTAACATATGCTGCATAAAATTTTCATTTTAAATTAAAGCAAGGTATACAGAACCCAAGTATACACTGGTAAAATTATTTTAAAATGCGTATTAATTTTCCTTGATGTCATATACCTATACATAATAAGGCATTTTTTTTAATATGAAAATAATACTGTACTAGATTAGGTCCCAAATATATGCAAAGAAAAAGAATGCTTATGTCTTTTTCATCAAATCAACCCCTAGTCTCAAAAAGACACCCACACTGTATCAGTATTTGTACCCACCGTCCAGTCCTCTGTAGCTCAGGCCCAGCATGATGAGCGGCCTCTTTAGGAGTCTCACCCGAGCTGGGGGCAGATCCATTGGAAAATACAGGAATCTTTCTCTTTTCCTGAATTTCATAAAAAAATACATACTTTCAGAATTCTGTTTTAAGAAAACTAAGATGGCATCTTCAATTAGAGGGAACATGAGGTCTCATAATGGTTATCTAATTATTACATCTAGAAAAAATGCTTCCTAAGGTAAACCTCAGCTGTAAATGAATCATACTTTAGAAAAGAATCTAGTATTTGTCTCTATTAATATTTTAAATTTATGGCTGGTTTTTTTCCATTTTATATTCTAATATCAAATATACTACACATTCAAACACACCATTTCAAATTATTATTCAGCAATAGGAACATAAATATTCAATAAAGCATAGCACTATTTGGTTATGCCTCCTAATACAATATTACCAAGAATGAAAAAACATAACTTTCATTTTAGTCATATCAAATTATGAATGTAGTTTTCAGTTACACTTTCCAATGAAGTCTTTGACTACTATCAGAAAATTTAGTAACAGCAAAATTAAAGCACCACTTCGAAAATCCATCATTGGTCCACAATTATGTTCTCTTCTTCCAAAGAGTCTAGTCCGGGCCTAATCGCCAGGCTGATTAGTTACCATTAATTGCATGGCTCTAACTAATCCTATTACGCCTTACAGGATATGAAGTAGCCCCAGTGATAAATTTCCCCACCCATGACCCGCCCAGAATTAGTTCAGTTGTATTCCCCCAACCCGACCACTCTTCCCCACACAGACAATACAAGCCTTTTACTCAATTTATAAAACCATTCATCCAGCAAGCCAGAATAAACTTTTTTCTTTTTTTCTTATTCTTTTCTTTGATTATTTATTTATTTATTTATTTATTTTTACCTCGACTGTGCATCTTCTCCTGTTCACATGGCTTCCCCATGTTTTCCACAGCAATTACCTTTGGGGAAAGTCTGCTTTGGGACAGGTTAATCATGCTGTGGGTAGACTCTTCAAATAAAAGTATGAATAGTGAGACAAATGCACACAGACACTTGCCTCTGAAGAGCTAAGAGCCTGGCCACTACCAATCTTTGTACTCACTATTCTGCCTTCTGTAGCTTCTCCAAGCAGCCCTCCAAAAGTGATTACAGGAGACATACAGGCACAGTATAGGAAAAGAATCGAGGCCAGGCACTGTAGACTTAATGCATCCTTGAAGTCACTCAAGAAAAAAGGTGCTTTCCTTTTGATGTCAAGTATCAAACCACCAAAAAGCCTAAATAGGTGAGATGAAACTCGTCAAACTGTACACTAGAGGATTCTGGCTATTTCAAACTAAAACTATGGGCTACATAAAACTGCTGGTGTCTAGTGTTTTTTGTCAACAAAGTTAATATCCTATTTAATTCATGGTATAAATTACAGAAGAATCACTCATTAATCTAATCCACTAGTAGAAGGAATGGTAGATCTCATTAAGTTAAAATAGACATAAACATCTGTATTTTATGGACTATATACTGAAAAGACTGCAGGCAAATGATTTTATATGAGTAAATGTAATTTCAGACACAAATGTGCAAAGAAATGTACAATAAAAATAAATAAAACCTAACAATCCATTCATGAAAATGTGCATATGCAATCGTATTATTATCTACATTATAAATCTTAAAGGCAAGTGTCAGAAAACCGGAAAGGCAACTATAATATAAATCAAAAGCTCTCAAGTATCTTTTAGTATGAATAGAGTATGCTGTGCCTAGATACACTCAGTAGTGAATAAAATAATTTTATTTCAATCACATAAATATTTCTGGTGCAGAAAAAAGCCTAAAAACTACTCCAGTGTATTAATTTACTGTATATGTAGTCAAACTAATGTGCATATTAATAAAAGATGTTTTAATTAGTAAATTTAAAATCTATATTTGAACATTAAAGCTGTATCATTTCAATGTTGTTATTTTTTTTTTTATCAGACTTTTGCCTACATCTAACTTGAAAGTATTCCAATGAAATTAAGCTCCCTGAGGAGCAGAGACTATTTCTTTTTCATTGCCATTATCTTCAGTGTCTAGAACAACCCCTGGGGCATAGTAGGTATTCAATAAGAACTGGTGAAAATCAATAATTCAAAAAGGTTTTATGACTTAAAAATAAATAATCAGTCATATTCCTACTGTAGAAAATATACCAAAAAAATTAATCTTATACTTTCAAATGCTTTGGATGTTTTAAGCTTTACCGCTGAATTTTTTTTTTTTAAGTTAATATTGAAAAAGATCCTAAACACACATGGACAAGTGGAAGAAGTTATCCTATAAATAATCTGATAACAAGGGGACTCAACTTGAAATAAAATAGGTGCCAATGATAACCTAGAAAATGAAACTATATCATCAAGTCAGTAATTAATTTAACAGCTTATATATGAGGCTCTCAGGTGACCGTGAGATCAACAGTGGCCTTGGTATTCTTCAGTGACTAACCCTATCTTAGTTTGAAGTTTGAAAAATAATTTAAAAAAAAGGCTAATATCAGATCAGCACCTACCATACAGGAATAGTCTTATTCTCTATTATATTCACAGAGACTAACATATTGGTCAATGAATTAATTGTGAGCTTAAGGTTCTCTAAAATTTATATTAAGTACGGCAACTGTTATTTTTCTTCTATATAGTATTTTTTAGGCATGTCATTAATATCCTTAATAAAGTGTCTGTAGAAGATAGCCTGGTTTTTTAAATAAATATTTAAGATTCAAGATCTTTTACTTCCACAGTGATAATCAGGAGACAAAACTATATCAATATCCACAAGCTTTTCTACAGTATAAAAATACCGTAACATTTCTCTACTTCTACAAAATATTTTAGGACAATGTTTGCACCTGGGAATATTTCCATTCTTTATTTCAAAAATGAACAACTTCAACAATTTTTATAATTAGTTTTCCAGAGATCATTATCATGGGTTAGTTATACTTGTCTAATTTTACATTATCTCATGACATAATGCTCTTTTAAGAGTTTTAAGTCTATGCCAACACACACAAAAATATTGGTTATAATTCCTCTCTATTCCCATAATTCGTTAACTTCCTATGGAGGACTGTAATAGGGCTCCACACTTTAAGAACCTTCTTGTAAATTAATATAAATTAACTTACTTTGTAACTGCAACATTCTTAACATATGCTACATAAAATTTTCATTTTAAATTAAAGCAAGGTATACAGAACCCAAGTATACACTGGTAAAATTATTTTAAAATACGTATTAATTTTCCTTGATGTCATATACCTATACATAATAAGGCATTTTTTTTAATATGAAAATAATACTGTACTAGATTAGGTCCCAAATATATGCAAAGAAAAAGAATGCTTATGTCTTTTTCATCAAATCAACCCCTAGTCTCAAAAAGACACCCACACTGTATCAGTATTTGTACCCACCGTCCAGTCCTCTGTAGCTCAGGCCCAGCATGATGAGCGGCCTCTTTAGGAGTCTCACCCGAACTGGGGGCAGATCCATTGGAAAATACAGGAATCTTTCTCTTTTCCTGAATTTCATAAAAAAATACATACTTTCAGAATTCTGTTTTAAGAAAACTAAGATGGCATCTTCAATTAGAGGGAACATGAGGTCTCATACTGGTTATCTAATTATTACATCTAGAAAAAATGCTTCCTAAGGTAAACCTCAGCTGTAAATGAATCATACTTTAGAAAAGAATCTAGTATTTGTCTCTATTAATATTTTAAATTTATGGCTGGTTTTTTTTCCATTTTATATTCTAATATCAAATATACTACACATTCACACACACCATTTCAAATTATTATTCAGCAATAGGAACATAAATATTCAATAAAGCATCTCTTCAATGAGAATGTTAAAAATATTGCTCACATTAACTATTGAAAATGTACTTTACATTAAGAAAAAGGTAAATGCGATTTTTCTTTTACGGAAAACTTCCCTTAAGATATAAGTAGCACAAGAGTTGTTTGTTAAACACATTTTCATAAAAATCAATTTCCCATCAAATTTTATTATAAATTCAAGAGTATTATTCTCATGATAAAGGACCTCGTCCCCCTCACTTGAGAAAGAAGTGAGCTTTCATTTTGTTACCTCTGGAAGTCAGAGGTTGCTGAGAGGAGAGGGAGAGGCAGATGGCAGAAAGGTGGTGGGTTGCTGTTCACCCCAAGAGGTCCCCTGGGTCAAAGGCTCTGGATGAACTACAAACACGCACTACCTGGTTTTTATGTTCAATATTTATACAGCAGAAAGACTTGCCTATAATCATAAGATTACTATTAGGAAATATCAAAATTACAACTAAATTGCAAGTTAGCTCAAAGGAGGAAGAGAAAATAAAATTATAGAATTCCTAGAAAACAAACATAATAGAAAATACTACATATCACAATGTATGACACCAAAAAAAGCATCATTCAGGAAAATTAAGCACTTATATTAAGAAAAATGGAAGACAAAAAATAAATGAATTAAGCATCTAACACAGGAAATGTGAAAAATAAATCTTTCCTGAAGGAAAGTGATAGGAATGAAATAAAACAGCTAAAAGCAGAAAGTGAATTAGGAAACCAAGTACATTTTTTAAAAAGGACAATTAAATAAATTTTAACAGCTATATAGAGAAAAAGAGAGAGAGAGAGACTATATTGTACAACCTTATGTAAATAAAATTCTCACACAAACCAATTTCCACAGAAGAAATAAGTAAGTTGCGGAAGTCTACCACACAACAAAAGATTCAAGCTCAGAAAGTCTACAAAGAATTCTTTCAACTTTTAGAACCAAATTATTCCAAGCCCTTTAAAGTTTTAAGAACAAAGGAAAAGGAAAACTTAAAATTTATTTTTATGAAACAAGCACACTATATCAAAACATGAAGACTGCACAAAAATCTATAGTCCAATCTACTTAGAGATGAAAACAAATAAAATACCAGACATAGACCACTACCACTTTAAAGTCCCAGTTGTATTTATTCCAACAATGTAAGAGTGTTTTCATATTAAAGAATCTGTAATTTACCATAACTGATAAAATTCATATGATCATCTCCCAAGAAGGTCATATGACAAAAAGCCCTTTGACAAAATTCGACATCCACTTATATTAAAAATTTCAATGAAATAGAAATTAGGGTACTTTCCTAATATGATAAACAAGGTATTTTGGTCCAAATAGTCCTTGTACTTAATAGGAGAAACATTAGAGTTGTCGACTATAGTTAGAAACAAATTAAGAAATGCCCATTTAAATTCAGCTACTACTTAACACTATTAGAGATTTTAGTCAATACAATTAGACAACAGAAATATACCAGAGGTATAAGAATTTAAAAAGGAAGGATAGAATTATCTCTTATTGCAGATGATATGATTGAAAATCTACTACATACAGTAAATGAATTAAAAAAGGTAGCAGGATAAAAAAGAAATATACAGTAACCAACTGAGGTTATAATAGAACAAAGACTTCATTTACAATAGCAATAATAAAGATAAAATACTTATGAATACATGTAAAGCATAGACAAGGAGAACTTTATAACATTCCTTAAGGCAATACTGACTTGAAATAGGAAAACAACTGGGAAAAGATATACCATGTTCTTGAATAGATTCATTGTTATAAAGATGTCAATTTTCTCTCTGTTCATTTAGAAATTTAACTGCCATCACAACTATTTTAAAAATCATGTTTTGTTTCCGTAAATAGAAAGCTGATTTTAAAGCTTACATAGAAAAGTAAATATGCAAAGACAGCCAAGGAAATTCAGAAAAACAAGAGTAAGAGAGGAGTCAAGAATGAATCTAGACCTACTGGACATTTAAAATATGCCAAAAAGCCTCAAAAACTAAAGTGTGGAATCAGTCCATAAAAAGACACACCAATGAAAAAGAAATTTCTCAAATTTACCTGCATTCATACGGAAATTTAACTAATTGAGAAAAGCAACATCGTCATTCAATGAGAATAATGCTTAACTTTTCAATAAATTCAGACAACCAGACAGCAATTTAGAAAAACGATAAAGCTCAATGTATACTCCACCTAATATACCATGACGAACACCAAAGGATCAATGATTGATTTAAATATTAAATTTTTAAAAAAAAAAGGTGGTGGAGGGCAATGAACAAAAAATATCCAGGAATATTCAACCTCACTAATTACAAAAATGCAAATTAAAACCACATTAAAATACCCAAGACAGCGAGGAAAGATATCTATCAGACTGATGAATATCCAAAAGTTTTACAACATACTTGTGTTAGTGAGGCTGTAGGGACATAAGCACTTTCATACATCACTGTGGGAGTCTAAAATAGTTCAATCAGATAAAAAGAGATTCTGGTAATATCTACTAAAATTCTAAATTCCCATGTGAGCTAGCATGGGACTCTATTTCTGGGACTCTATCTGCAGAAGACCAACATGACATAGGAATACTATGATATGGTTTGCAATAACAGAAGACAGAAGACAACCTGAGCCCAAGAATATGATAAAGTATGATATGTCCATAAATGGAATATAACAAAGCTGTGAGAAAAAGAATAAGAAATATTTCTATAATTTCTTATGATCGGGTTTCCAAGATACATTGTTCTATTAAAAAAAAAACAAGATACAGAACAGTACATACAGTATGTTAACTTTTGCTGAGAAAGAGGAGGGAATTAAGACTATATGTTCCTATCTCTTTGTACTGAATAAACATTAGAAGGATAAACAAAAAAATAAGCAACAAATGGTGTCCCACAGGGGGTGAGGATAAGGAGAACAGCATAAAGGGGACATGCTAGGGTACGACTTCTCTCAGTGTACCTCTTTATATAGTTTTGATTTTTGAAAATGTATAAAGTACTCAAAAAAAATTTTTTTTTAAGTAACTCAAAGAATTCTTACCTGAGAAGGAACACTTTTTGGTGGCTCTATGCGTATAGAAGGATCCCACTCTCCTGGAGGTAGGACAGTTACTTGATCTAAAAATTCATCAATTCCAGATAAGAGGTCATTTCTGTCTTTTGCTTTATAAGCTACATCATGAAAAATCTAAAGAAAAAAAAATTGAGTAAAAGGATTTTAAAGTTGAAAGAAAATTCTACACAGTAAATCCACTTTAGATATCACAGATTAGTGTTTAATAAAGATAATGACCTAACCTCTTATCCCAAGCCTACCCTGGATAAAACTATAAAAAATAACCCACTATCAATATTATCAAATGAATTAATGGTAACAACCAAACCACAAAAGAAAATAGGTATGTGTTAAGACAGAACAATTTTTAAAAAGAGAAATTTTACATGGTATTATACTCAGCAATTAATTACAAAATGAAATAATACTGTCTCGTGTCATTCTACTTCTGTGATATTTTAATGTTATTTATCTAACAGGAATAATCGTGGATATGCAAAGAATTTTATTTAATTAATTTATTTGATCACTTGTATCTACTGGGTGCCTACTATTTGCCAGGCATAATTGTGGATAGTGCAATGCACACAGACAAGGCAAGGTCCCTGTACTCAAGAACCTAGGGGAAAAGACAGTAAAACAAGTTAATTACACAAATACCTAACTGCAGGTAACGATAAATGCTGTGATAAAAATTAAGCAGGGTAAAAGAAGACCTCCTAGAGGAGGTAACACTGTAGCAGAAATCTGAATGGGATGAGAGTCAAAACCATGCAGAGGGCAAAGTGGAGTGGGATGGTAGAAGAGCACCCAGGCAAAGGGACCAGCGACTGTAAATGCCCAGAGGCAGAAGGGAACATGATACATCTGGGGAACAAAAAAGAGGTTAATGTGACTGGAGCAAAAAGTGGGAGGAGTGTGAACAGTAAGTACTAGGATGCAAGTTTCGAGGAACACACAGAGGCTAGATCGGGCAGATCCTATTAAGACAACGGTAAAGAGTTTAAGTTTAAACATGAATATATGACAGGATGTCGCTGACGCATCTGGATCAAGGAAATGATATATTCAAATCTGTAAGTGATTGGTAGTGTGGAAGAAAATACTGTAAAGAAAGACTCATAAAGTCTACTTTAATCACCCAAGAGAAAAAGAGTCTAAGCCAGAGAGCTGGCATGGAGATGGAAAGGAGATGGCAAATTAAGTGCAAAACACATTGAAGAGGTAAAATCCAAATGTTGGTAACTAACATTTTGTCATCAAAATGTTAGTCAGGATAGAGAAATGAGGGCAAGTTCAGATATGTCAGATTTCAGATACCTTAGGGACACATGGCACAGATGTCTGGCACCCAATTATAAAGCTCCCTCCCAAAGAGAAAGAAAAGTCCTGATCAATACAGGTCATGGTCAGAGATGAAGTGACCAATAATTTCATTTGCTGAGGAGGTGGGGGAGACCAAAAGGTATCCACCCATTGATCCAGACACAAAGGTCTTGAAGACCTTAGCAAAGACAATGCAAAGGGTTGAAGAGAGAGATACAATAGCACAGACAGCAAGGATATTTTTTTAACCTTCGCTATGAAAGAAAAGAAGCACTATAACTTAATACATATTATATGCTTAATACTCAGTGTCTGCTTCAAAGGGTATTTTAATTACCTCATCCGTCATGAGAGTGGCTATTGATCTTCCAATTTCATGGTACTGTGGTGCCTTTCCTGCTGGACCCAATAACAGAAATAAAAACCTAAAGGAAAAGTTAAAATATATAAATTTAAGCATAAACAACATACACACATAAATCCCAGCAATCATAAAAAAAAAAAAAAATCATTCAAATGTCAATACAAAAACAACAATCAGACCTCTTTTCCAACCTCCCACACCAGTCAGTGGAGAAAAGATGGCAACTCAGACTAAAGCAGATAACAAAACTAAGAAAGGCATTCATTCATAATTAACTTTCCACCCAGTTATTATTTCCCATCTTCCTTAGGATAAGACAGTAGTTAAGAAATTGAGTGTTCCTGTCTTCTATATCATTTGGAATTTGAGTAAACAATTTTTTCTGGTCTGTACTGACAAAAAAAATAAATTAGTGAATATCAATCCCATTTAAGTACTTAAAGTTTGCCTAAGAAAATAGTTGAAGAGTATACATACACACACACAAAAATCCACGATCCCTCAAAATATAGTCTGGATAAAGATTCTAATATGGTAAATAAGGTGCTAATTCCCTTGGGAGAAAAAAAATTTATCTACGACTCCAAATTTAACACCAAACCTCATAGTATCTGATTTTTTTATTTATTTATAGTGACTAAATAAAAAGTATTTAACTTCCTACTTAGTTATGTCCTTATTAACACTACAGTAAAATATTAATATTCATACTCAGCCAAACTGGAAGTATTCATTTTCCTGCTTCATGAGAATTTAAATATGAATCTATGAAATTATTTTTTTCATTTAACTTAATACTGTACCATTAATGCACCTCAGTGAAGCATATTAAAAACAGGCGTGCACATTTCCATCAAATTGCAATTAATTCTTCAGATTTACTATTATAAAAATAATTTTAAAACTTTTAAAATTATTCTCATTTCGAATTAAGTTTATACAATCAATAGCCAAGGAACTGATTATTCTTTATAAGCCAACATACTTATTATTCTTATGGATATCACCCCTATTTCAATTTTTTACTCATAATATATATTGAACAGAAGATTTTGGTCAGGTGAGAACAAAGCATTTGCCTAACTCAGAGGCATTATCACATTTAATAAACCCTATGAAATATTATTATCCTCATTTTACAAATGAAGCTTAGAAAATTTAAGTCAGGTGTGACTCCCTCCTAAAAAGTGACAGAGCAAGGATTCGAACTCCATTTTCTCTGACTCTAGGGCCCGCACAAAACATAATATGTCTGAAATGATGAACTGTTTTTTAAACCAAAGCTCCTGAGACACCAAACTTCTTATGAAGGTATAAACACAAAATTTTTATAAAGGATATTTGTTTTATTCATTGGCTTATTTGTTTGTTTTGTTTTAGTTCTAGAAAGAAAGATCATTCTTTTATCCTCAAATAATCAAAGCATTTGGTATAATGACAATAGTAACAAATGAAATGATCTTTTCTTACATAAAACCACATGTTCCTTGGGAAGATGAAAATGTTCAGTTTTGGAACTAACTCTTTACCTGGTAGGAACAGGGACCTCAGTCAACCCTGAGAGGAGAACAGCGGGAGCCAGTCTCACAAACGCAATTATAGGCCTTTCCAAAAAGTCTACTTCTCCCACCAGAACATTAGATGCCTCGGCTCCCGAAGGAATTTTTCTCATGAAATTCATATCAACCTATTGACAAAAAATAATTAAAAATAAAATCTGCATGGTATTTATAAGACTATTTAGAGGGAAACAGGAAAGAAAAGATGCTTTTACGACTAGTATTTGCTAATCAAAACTGGTGATCTAACGAATGTATAAATGCCAAAATTCTCACAAGTACAAAGAACGGAGTAGACAAATACAGAAAAGCAAGCAAAACACATCTACCAAACAATAATCCCAATTGTTTTAACTGTCATAATCTTCGCTATTTCAGAGATCTAAATTATCAAACATACAAACTAGAGAAAATTTTCAATGAATAAAGCACTATTCATTAAAAACTATTTAAGACAAAAATATAGTCCACTAACAATGGCTCATGAAATTATACACAGTGCTAAAAAATATTCATTTCATAATTATCTACTGTTTAATCTTATAAATAAATTTTAGTCCCTTTATATTCTTTATAAGTCCTTTTTACTTTAAAGAACTTTGGGCATTCCCCAGTATTTTCATTAAGTGGAAAAAACTTTTTTTACTTAAAACTAAAATAAATAGGCATTATTGGTATAGGTATATGGTAGTGCTATATAATCAAATTTAGTTGTCTGTGTATAATTACAAAGGAAAGGTTACAAACATAATATCAAAGTACGGGAAGTTCTTCATTTATATGCAGTTTCACACAAGTCACTAAACAACCACTTACAGGGCTATCTATTAAAAATAAAACCAGCACTTACGGCGGACCTCTTGAGTCCCACACCCAGTGTGCCACAACTACAGTGCCAGGAGGCAGACTCCTGCCCAACAGGAGACAAGGAGGTGTACACAGGGATAGGCCAAGTAAAAAAAAGTAAAACTGTGACAGAGGAACAAAAAAAAACGGCATCTGCCATGTCTAGAGGAGATCTATAATGTAAATTATATTAATTTATTCATTTAATTAAAATAAAATGCAATTTAATTACTGAACACTTTGCATTTATCTGAAATAATAGGAGCAGCAATTAAAAATATGATCAAATTATAAAAGAAGAAGTAAAAGTATAACACACTTTCCGTACAGTCAATGTCCTATATGCAAGGCTTTTTATAATTTTAGAACACAAAACTCAGCAAAGTTATATAACATAAATCATTTACACTCCTTTTCTACAAAATGTGATTTATACTTTGCATTTTAAAGTAAAAGGCTGAAGGGAAATGACTCTTACTTGAAATAAACACATTTAATTAAATGTCTGACATTGGATAAGTATCGAGAATATCCTATAGCAAATTAATATCATTAAATTACAATGGCCACAAGGAATCAATTATTCAGAAGTAATACTCATAAAGACTCTTTAAAATTCATTTGTAATTTGAACCTGTTTTTGTGAAATAAGTTTTCTTTTTCTATTTTACCTCAATACTCATTAACCAAAAGTTTAAAAAAATCATATTTGACATAGGTGAATTATTTTTAAATCCATGCCTTTACCTACCCATGGGGAAGCACCGATATGTTTCCCAGTGACAATCCAGAAAGTACTAACACCATGAGACAGTAATTCTAGGATCGCATTACAGCCAACAAAAGGCTGAACCACTACTACTGTTGTAACATCATTCCCAGAATTAATCTTTCTAATGGTGGTAGCTCCAGGACAAATGACTATAAGTCAAAAGGTACTCAAGTTTCATGATATCTATAGGTAGGCATAAATGAAAATACCATGTTATTCAGATACTCTTTTTGTCAGAAATTCCAAAACTAGTAAGATATAAAGTTATTCAAGTGCTAAGAGATTACCTTTCTCACAATTTCTGATCTTAACTTATCGCAAACATCACATGCAGGTGTATAAGTACCAGTCTATTAAAAAATTATTACAATCAATGTTAATAAAGGCACATTGCTAGCGATTTTCTCAGTAAGAATAAATATAAAATTTTAGTTAATGATAGAATTACCTTGCTGAAGTCAACAGTACTATTTTCTCTGCTGCCTCCACTTCCATTACCTTTTATCTCTCCACTTTTACTATTGTCCAAGTTTCCAGGTGCGGACTGTGGAGAGGCCAAAATACCTGTAGTTAAGAATAAACAAATTCCAAATCAATACGGAGAAAATTCACTTTGCAATCTGACTCTGTTCATATCCTGAAAGTGATGGTTTATTAAAAGCAAATGTGCAAGGTAAAAGGAAAAAAAAGTGCCCAGTGTTAGTACCATACCAGCAAGACTAATATAATATTATAAGCAATAATAAAGCTATACATTTTAACATTTAAAATGATAGAACTTACAAAAATGGTGGTTTTCGCAAAATAAATGAGTAGGTGCAGAACCACAGAAGATGGAAGACCTGAGTTTGATTACTACTAGACATACTTAGGGATTTTACATCAATAAAAATATAAATGTTCTGATAAATTCTTAGTGTAACTCAGAAAATTTAAGAGCTACATCAACTAAATGTAGGTTAAATTTACCACAATCTTCCATAATTGTAACAATTTCCTCAAGAATTTTCATTTCTGTTGAGTAATATTTATGTTCTGCCTACTGTCATTATTCCTAAGAAATACAACTTTATAATAGCAATGTTTTTACAATAGAAATATAAAGAGTAAGGATTTTATAATTAAACAGATCTTTGCTGACATAAGCACTCCCTGCCACTTTGCCATGTGACTTTAAGGAACTCAATCTCTAAGATTCAGACAAATCTATAAAATGAGTTTGTCTGCATCAGAAATGAAAGATATGTGTTCTATAAAATTAGCTTGTTTCAATGACAAAGGATAGATATATGTCCCAGCATTAGTATACTCATTTCAAGTGGCATTCAGCAGCAGCAACATTTTATAATATAACCTAAAGCCACCCTGTAGCATATGACCAATTGTTACCACTAAGAATTTTGCAAAAAGTTCAAACCTCAAAAATTTTCAAGTATATCACAGATTTCTACCATAAAATGTATTTCATTTTTCTAAACACCTGATTTTCTAGTTCAAGAATATAGATTAATACTACCCAAAACACTAAGTATCACAGGAGAAAAAGCACTAGACTGAACGAATTACAACAGACTTTACTTTTAGTTTGAAGTCTACCACTCTTGTCCATTTAGTGACCCACAGCAACTTAAACTGTTTATGGTTACGTCCTATAAACCACAAAGTTAATACTGGTAATTAAATCCCAGAATTTTAAGCACATCAGATATATTTGATGCATCTAAGGAAGTTTTCATTTTTCCAGAATACAACATACTATAACTAATAACTGAAATGAAGTCATTCGAGTTTATTGCTTAAACTCAATGACAGAAGACCTTTGTGATAGCCACTTCTCTTGTCAAATACCTAAACCAGGATGTTACTGTGACCCAAATATCTCAGTATAAAAAGCATATGCAATCTATTCAGCCACATGCTCATTCTCTGGAAGTGTTAATTCTGAAATAAAATATTTCCTAAGCCTTGACTCATTCATCACCATTTTAGCTTGGCACTGAAAAGTTACTAAGATTTCTCTTCTTTGACCTTGTCCCTATACTTCCAGAATACAGTCTGTTCTTTTATTAAAATACACACTCAGGCAAGGGGGAAAAGTTAACTAGTACTTTTCAGTGGCTTCCCCTGGCTCGCACACAAAATGAAGAATATCATTAAGGCTCTGGCGGCAAGTACAACAGAGCAATGCATACACTTGTAACTACTAAAAATATTCAGTCTGTAGATGTATAATCGAAAGAACACACATGCACAGCTTCCCAGAATAGTCCCACTCAACAGATTTTGGGAAGAAGAGTGAAATGAGGAGAAAGCTATGGGGGAAAGTAAGGATATAGTAGGAATGTAAGAAGAAATGATATGGAACTCAGTATTGACAAAGCTGAAAGATATGACCTGAAGTCACTTAGCAAACCTAGGAATCTTGAACCTGTTAAAACTGGCATGTCAGGTAAGTGTTTTCTGCCATTATCCTATCTACATAGTCCTTCCCAATTTCATCTAAGCTAAAGCTGCTTTCTCAATCAGTAAAAGGATTCTACCTGCTCCTATAATAAATTGCTGGTGCTCAGAATTAAATAAGTTCCCAAAATTAAAACTATCATTGGCACAGATAACTCAGACTATATTTATTTGCTTTAAGAAAAAAATGTTGACTATGTGTATATATAAAATCAATATTGAGATTTAAAAATTACTCTTGCAAATCTATTGTTTTATCCTTATAAATTTTTTTCTCAAAATAGCATCTCTAACTAGAGAGAGATAAATCAAAGATATGAGTTTTCTGTCTTTAAAAGCTTGAAAACAGAAGTAGTTGAAGCTTGAAAATAGAAGTAGCTGAAGCAATGGTTCATAAACTGAGAAGATTTTGTCCCTAAAAAGACTCTTGGCAATGTCTAGAGACATTTTGGTCACAACTGGGGAGTACTACTAGCAGCTAGTGAAAAGAGGCCAGGGAGGCTGCTAAACATCTTATAGTGCACAGACCAGCCCCTCATAACAAAGAACGGTCTGGCCCAAAATGTCAGTAGTGCCAAGACTGAGAAACATTGAGATAGTCGCAAATACTAGAGAGAAGTTTTCCTCTTTTACATATAATTATTCTCCAAAGAATAACTAAAGGAACACATACTTTCTGTTTTACCATGGGTATGCACAAATCAAGACCCCATGACACAAAAATATCTATATTAGTATCTCCAAAATTATGCTGAGGCCACCTTCTTCCTCTAACAAAACATCAGACTTCAAGGAAACTCAACTAGAGTTTCTAGGTGCTATACGCACAATAGGTAAACAGGAAATAATATATGGCTTCTCTTGTTATTTAATTACATACCTTCTATAGATGTCTTCTTTAACAGTAATTACGAGCTTTTTCTTGTCTTTGGAAATTCCCCCTTTCCTCCATTCTAATGTCTATTCTTTAGAAAGGCTGATAAATCTCATGGCATACTTAACAGCAGAGGAGGAAAAAAAATTGTGTTCCTCAATTCTCAGTTAATTGCTCCTTTTATTCCTTAATAACATGGCCTAGAAAAGACATTATGACCCCTATATTCTTTCCGTCCTATAAAAAATGTGTAGTCCCTTCTTATTAAAAATATAGAGCTGGTATAATAAAATATATACATTGTTACTGAGAGGTATAGATAGATATAAAACAAATGCAATGAAGTAACTTTAAAGTCATTTTTGTTCAAGGAAAATAGTAAGTTATGTTGGTTCTTTTTAATTAAGAGTGCTGATTATTTCTGAATAATTATTTATAGTTATTTTTTCTCATTTTAGTTCAGTTACCTCATTATTATACTATACCTTTTTCAGGAAGTAGTAAAATTTACAATGAAATACTATACCATATATTTGTTTTATGTAGATCTGAGTTCAATTTCTTGCTCTGGATGTTTACAGTTTGATCTTAACATCTCTACGTCTTACTTTTCCTCATTTATAAAACAGGGCTAATACCACAAACCTCACCAAATTATAGAAGAATTAGAAATATGATACTTGAAAAGAACGTATCACTGTGTGAATCAAATTAAAACAGTAGCTATAACTACAATCATAATTAATGTTGTAATGATTTAACCACAAAGCTTTCATTTTTTATTTCTAAAAGTAAATCATTTTTTGGCAACTAATGAACTTTAATTAAACGCATCTGGTATACTTGGATAGTGCCAATAGAGAGAGAGACAGGCTTTTCATATAGTGATAGGAACACTAGAATTTTTAATCAGAGACTTAGGCTGCCACTTAACTAGCTGTATGACCCAAGGTAAGTTTTTTAACTTTCATGAGTCTGAGTTTCTGAAAATAGGTGTATTTACTAATTTACACAAATTTTTATACCAATTAAATAGGCTAATTTAATAACTATAAACTACCATTGAAGTGTAAGATATTATTGGTATTATAGAAAATATGATAATACTTATGTGATTAAAATCACCGTTAGCATTTGTATATGGCACATTGATGCTTGGTTGTCGGTAAAATGGTCACAAAAGAATACTTCCTTATATGAAATGGGCAAAAATATATGTATAAATGTACAAGTAATTTACATAAAAGAGCCAAATTTTTCATAATATATGACTCCTAAATTAGTTATAAAACATTTATCCACTAAGAAATGTTTTATAATTCACATACAAAAATGTATCCTCTGGTCTGAAAATTTCAAGGTGAAGTTGGAATAAAGAGAGATATGGCATTAAATAAAAGACAATCAAAATCTATTCCAAAATATATTACTAGTCTTGAAATAATGACAATTCCAGGCAGTCATTAGAGAGCATCAATCTTCTGAGACAAAATGAAAAAAGAACATTCAATCCTATTATTGTTAGGAAGGTTAAAACATACTGCATTCTTTGGACAAAATCACCAAACAGTAAATAAAAAGCACATCACCTCATTATAATTTATGTATAATATGTTATGTGTTCATTCACCTTATGAATGAAATGCGCAAGCCACCATTTTTAAAAAGTCATGGCAAATTAAAAGATTACTTATAAAAACTTTGACATTTTCCTGAACCATTCAAATGCCTTGACCTGTTAAAAATCTCAGTGAAATTTTTTTGAAAGGGCTTAAATTATGTGTAGTCTTCTTTGTGGCCTTTTTTATAACTTAAAACTTTTAATAATTCTATTCTTTTCTATAACATATTATAAAGAAAAAAAACCATGCAGAAATCAAAATAAATTATAAGCATTATCTACAAATGCTGCTAAAGCTCTGTGCTAACAGGCATTCCAAGTGCAAGTGATCCAGAGGCAGAAAGCACCACACATGGAGGATTTTGAATAGTTGCCTGGAGTTATGTCAACATTTTCCTCATTCTTCTGCTCCTGGCCTTTGAGTGCTTCTAAGTCTTCCTCAGGCGGATGAATTACTACTGTGGGAATATCATCACTGGCAGGAGAAACCAGTAGTTCTGGGGCCTGAAGCTGACTCTGTTGGGAACTTCTGGTGGTCAGGCGACTGTTGCTAGGGCTGGAAGGAGGACTGTTTTGAGGGGTGGGTACTGGGGTTGTACACCTCGAGCCTGCAGGGGTTCCAGCTCTTGAAGAAGGAAGAAGATGACTGAGAAGAAGAGATAAAGGCGATTCTCCTCTCAATGAAAGGTTTGAGGCAGACAGACCTGTTCGCAAAGAGTGGCGGGAGGCTGAAAGGCCTTCCCCTGAGATAAAACAAATGAAAAATGATGAAGTTCACTGCAGAAGGCAAAGAGAAACACAAAAAAATCAATTCATACTGTAAACTGCAAGCTTTAAAAGCCCCAAATTTCAAATTCATGCTATCAGAGTTAGCATGGCAATCAAATTTTAAATGTTAGAAAGTCACTGAAAAGTTGCTTAAGCTATAATCAGTTCCCTGAAGGTACATCCAAAAAACAAAACAAAACAAAACAAAAAAAACAATGTTAATGATAGCTGGTGAGGGACAATAGTCTGTTAGTAATCAAAATGCCCAATAGTGTGGCTTTTCAAAAAATAAAAGAACAGTATCAAAGCAAAGTTGCTGCTTAAATAAATGATAAATAGTATATGGGAAGATAATACAAAATAATTTAAGAACTAGAAGCCAAAACAAAACCTACCAGGCACTGATAGTTTATATTTAGTGTATTTATCCTACACTGTACCAAACCACTACAAATAATTATCTCTCACAACAAAAGTCCACATTAACATTATCTAATAATTTCTAACTTAAAATTGATATCAAATCTTTATAGCATTAAGTCAATAGGGCATCACCTACTGGTAGTGCTCCTAAGCAATATATAAAAACATAAGACAAGTTACAGAAATTTTTTAAAAAGAGAAACATAATGTCAATTTTAAAGGATACATATTTTTGAGCTCTCTAAAAATACTAATGTCCTATAATATGCTTCCATTATAATACAGCAGATAAATTTAAACAAATATACAAAATCTTTAATTTAAGTAGATAAGAATAAAGTATTCTTTCTAACAGCCATGACAAAGTAAGTGTAGCATATTTCAAAAGGTAATGTATACTTACATTTCAAATATCTATTCTTATGAAGTGTAGCTTAATGGAATAACACTGTTTTTTACAAAAATATGAGAAATATAACCATCGATCCCATATGATCTAAGTCTATACAATCAAAGCTACATGCTCAAGAGCACCCACATATATTAAAAATGAAAGTTAACTTTCAATCCATAAACAGTTACCACTTAGTTAAAAAATAAGCTACATGCAGGAAAACTGTTAAAGCACAATTATAACACAACAAAATAACAGAATTCCCATGCTAAAATGGCATTTAAAATAAAATAGCCATTGCCTTATGATTAAAAGGAACCAAATGACAATTGGAAAATAATCAGAAACCAATGCATATGAGAAATAAAAGATCTAATAGGGTCTTCTGGGTAAATGAACTCATTACACTAAAACAGAGAATATATATAATTCTCTGTTTTAAGATGAAAATGAGAGGTGATATGTGACATAGATGGCATGTTTTTAAATTGAACAGATTTCATTTATACTGAAGCTTCCTTAAATAAAGGCATAATTTTAAACAAATTAAAAGACTTTTAGTGGTCAAATGCTCAGAAAAAAATGGACTCAAGCATTTTACACTGAGCTGCAAAAGATGATTACTGTCAACTTTAGATATACTCCTATCAACCTATGGCTGTCGGCTTATAGAACATTTAAAAGCAATACTGTTATTTCAGCGACAGGAAAAATGAGCAGACGGACATTGTGGCCCATCTTCCACTCCTCTTCACTGTAATCCTCATAAGCCTTGAGTAATGGTAGCAGCTAGAGGCCACAGTGACCCTCATAAGCAACTCCAACCCTGTGAACCTGGGTTTTCCAAGGTCACTGTCATTGGAGCTCTCTCTGAGAGCCAAAATAGAACCCCAATGATGTAATCTTCCACTTTAGGAAGAGGAAAGGCAAGACCTCCAAGTATGCCCAACTTAAGACAGAGGTAAATAGCTACCAAAATACCATCTTCCCATGTCCCACATATAACCCCCACTGCTAGATTATGAGAGTGGAGAGCTGAAATATGTGGGTCTGTGCCAGTCTCGATGGCTTAGAAGACATTAACTAGGTTATCTCTAGTATAAAATAGGAGCAGTCATAAAAACCTTTCAGAAACTGTATAAAGGGCAGTAAAATCAGCAAGCCAACCCCAAAACCCTTGTTTATGCCCAGCAAATAAAATATATTCAGGAGACAAGAAAAAAATAATCACTAGAAAAAAAATCTATAGATAATAAAGGTTCAAACCCAAGATTTAGAATTTTTAAAAAATTAAATTTATAGGTCATAATTTATGCCTTTTTAATCAATTATGTAAGCATTCTTGGAACAGAAACAAAAAAGCAGGAAAAAGTAACTCAGGGTTATGTATAACGACAGTATTTAAACATTACCAATGCTTAAGTGTGCCATTTCAACAGAGTGAATGCTTAAGTTTTTCATCTAAATGATTTCTACAGATAATTCTGTCCTGTAAAGGTATTTTGGAATTGATATTTTTAAGTACACAGATAACACTATTATTTTTTTTTTTAAAGGACCTATGTAATGATCTGGAAAAAATATCTTTCTTTCTCCAAATGCTAACTGTAACATACTACAATACTGTTAGAGTAGCAGCAGTGTTAGCAAAAATTGGATGCCACAACTTATCTCACCATTCCTTTCAAGCAAGTGAGGGTCAGAATGTTTCTTGCCTATATCTGCAAAAGATCGAACAAGGGGAATTCGACTGGCAAATCTTTTCTCATTCTGATGATGATGTCTCTTCAGAAGAGCTTCCCTGACATTCTCTCTAATGGATTCATCCAATTGGCCAGAGGCTATCATGTTGTCCAATACCATATCTATTCAAAGGAAGAAAGAAAAAAACAGTTGACTTTATTAAATAACACTTGGATGACTTAACATAGAATAAGGTATAAGTAAAACCGTATTAGAAAACTAACATCTTTAAATAGCTCTAGAAAGTATTACTCTTTTGTAATACTGAATAATGCATGCATAAAGATAAATATGAAGATTATCCAATGAAAATGAACAAATTACACAGAGACCCTTATTTTAATAAGTACTATTATTTATAAGGAGGCTACTGTTCTACGCTAATAGCCCCTCTATAGTTGAAAGTGCTTTCTTGATACGGATACAAATTCTGTTAAACTGAATATTAAATAATATTGGCCTCCTAAGAAGTGAAGGTATTTTATTGCTTCACCTCCTACTTTTTTCCCCAAAACCGTAGATGAATATCTGGATTCATTCATTTATTCACTAATTATTAACTGAGTATCTATTATGTGTTGGGAATACAGCAGTTAACTAATTAAGCAGATCAAGTTTCTGCTCTCACTCTTTCCAGAGACAAAACAACCAATGAGCAAACAGATCATGAAGTAATAAGTCCTAGGAAGAGAAATGTGTCAAGCTGGCAGGGAGGGGCAGTTGAGAATAGGGAACTTGATGGCAATGCCATTTGATACATTATTGTGATGGTTGGAATATTTTTAATCTATAGAGTCTATAAAAATATTTTTAAATAGTGCAATTAACTTGAGATAACTTGGAGGATTACTCCAACATAAAACTGGAGGGAATCAACCTAGATTAACTACAACATCGACACGATGACTACAGGTTACTGTACCAGTGAATGATGGATTACATAACATTTACTAAAATATTACATTGTATTATGTGATAATTGCAAAGCCAAAGTAAGACCCTCATGTCTAAATTCAATATTCATAACCCTAATGTAATTTCCAAGTCATTCATAAAAAACAAGCAAGTAAAGATTTTGATAATTTAAAGATTTGCAGCATGTGGTCAAATCTCAGAATCTGGTAATAATTTCAAAGTATTTCTAGCCTGAGAAATTCTAACAATTTATAGTTCTCTTAAAGATCAAATACTATAGATAGTTTTGTTTTACCATGGGAGCAATCTATAAAGGCAGTCGCACTATCAAATTCATTACCACTGAACTTGTATTGGTTTTGAGCAATTTTAGCTAACGTTTAAATAGCTTTATCACAGCTGTCCTTTTTCCATTTTCCACTTCCACAGTATCCTTTAAGTTTCTCTCTCCTTCATTTCCACTGCTATTACCTACAACAGTTCATTATCATTTCTTGCTTAGACTAGTCCAAGAGAATAACTGGCCTAACTTGCTTCCAACCGCTTCCTAATCCAAAGCCACCCTACATATTCTTGCCAGCATGATCTTCCTGACGCATATTAGATCACACTACTCTCCAAATTAAAAGTCACTAAGAGCCAAATGCCTACCAAATAAAATCCAATTTCTTAACCCCATAATTCAAGGTTAGTCACAATCTATCCCCATTTTCCAATCATATCTACTATTACTATTCAAGAAATATGTATACTCATATGAAAGTGATTTTCCTGAGACTCATGCCTATCTATACTTCCTAGACTTTTCTTCCTTAGAATACTTTCTCATGTACCACCTGCTGCTCCTTGTTCCTATGTGTTCAAATTCTATGAAAAAGTTGTATAATGTACTCTGTACCTCTTCCCCAAATACCTTGGTCCAGAAAAAAAAAAAAAAAAAAAAGTTCTTTTCTCTGCATTTCCAGAGAACAGACTCCTTATCTAGTTTATGGCACTAGTCACTTTCTTCTTGATACTACAGTCACGTCTGTCTAATTTAATCTTATAGACTCCAAACTTATCAGAAGTAAATAGTGTTATTTATGTCTCCTCATACTGCCCTGCAGAGAATGGAAGCTCAATATATAGTTAAATCGATGGCCTAAAATTCCAGTTTATTTCCCTTATTTAAATATTTCTAATTTTAGCACAACTTAAATATAAAAACATCAATTTGCTGTAACCTGCTATTTCATCTAGAGTGCTTGCTCTCATATCCAGCATGACGGTTCCATTTAGGATGCAGCTTCTTAGTTCAAAAAGACTATGCAAAGAAAGAGTTGCCACATAAGGTTTACTCCATCGGTCACCGCCATCTTCAACGTCCTCTTCAAATTTCAGCCATCTGAAATACATAAAATATAAAAGTATTTTATAAATAATGATCTCATTTGCTTATTTTAACATGATAAACATAAACTTGTTCTTTTAAAAAGAAACAAAAATAACCACCACCAAAACAAAATGTGGCTATAAACTCATTTTTACAAATTAGGCTAATCTTCTGCAATATCTACAGTCACAAGTTATCTTTGTAGTTACTCTTTCTAGTCTAACTATCACAATAACAAGTCTACAGAAACAAACTATGGCACTTTGTTATTTCCACTTCTAATTCTATTTTAAACTTAAAGTATGAAATATTTTGATTTTTCAAATTTGTTTCTCTAAAGACTTATTAAAAACTTATTGTATAATAACATAATTCCTTTTGTGTTATGTTGAATTATTAAGGATTATTTAAGAAACAAATTTTGAGAATAAAGAGAAAAACTAAAGATATGCAAAAAAGAGGACATTCTCTGCTCATTGTTTTAAAGATATGCAAAAAAGAGGACATTCTCTACTCATTGTGAATATCTTATAATTTCAATTTTATATTCTCATTACAAAAAGAAATCATATAAAGCCAATTAAACACTGAGACTGAGTTTTCATTACCTGGCAGTTTCTTTCCATTCATATTCTTCTCCATCTCTATAACACAGTTCATCCATTTCCGTGAAGAGATCGTGGGGAATATGCTCTTCGTCATCATCTTCAGTACCAAGGATGAACTGGACTCTCTGGGATGGTGTGTCTTAACAGAATAAGAGTTTAAATACATTCAAAATTTTCTTCAATTCATTCAAAAGTAAATTCACAGTTTTAAGAATTAAATCCTTTTTTCAATTTTTTAAATTTTAAGATTTTTTTTATTTTTCAATTACAGTTGGTGGCATATAGTATTATATTAGTTTCAGGTGTATGACATGGTGATTTAACATTTATATATCTTATGAAGTGATCATCCCAATAAATCTAGTACCCATGACACCAAAAAGTAAAATCCTTTTGTTATAAATAAATATATTCCCTCAAAACTCTTTTATTATTAAAATAAAATTATAATTCTGGAAGTAAACAAGAACCAACAATCCAGAGAAAAAAAAGTAACACTGAAAATCACATCTGCAGACCAAAAAAAAAATTTCTGTTAAAATAAATAAGACTAATATGATAACTGATGTAAAAACAAATCAAAATAAGCAACATCCAAAAACATGGAACACTATGCTCAAAGGGCTTTCTCCTCACTAAAAATATGTGGAAATGTTAGATAAAATAGAACATTAAAAAATACATAGTTAATATGTAGCTAAGTTCAAGAATAAAAAAAGAAAATCCTGAAGTTCCAAAGGATGAGGAAATTCAAAGCTACGAGTATAGAGAAACTGACTTTTTCTGCTATCAAGAAGTAAAACTGTTGGCTGACACAAAGGAGGTAGGACAGGGACTAGAAAAAACAGATGCCTCATGGCATCTGAATTTAAACTATCTACTCAGTATAGGATCACCAAACAGAGAAATTAACATAAACTCTACTCCAGGACAGTTGAAAGCTTTAGGGTCCCTAGTATAAACACACAAGCAAACAACCACACGAATCAATTAAAAACATTCAAATTCTGCTAAACATGAGGAATGAGGTCAAACTCAAAATTTACACTTAAGTAAACAAACCTCCATGCACTTGTAGATGCAACAAACAGGGATATTAGAACAGGTTAAAGAGCAAATTAGAAGGCCTTATTAAGGGAAAAGACAGAAATCAGACAGAATCCATCAATGACAAATAAGAAGACAAACACAAAAGGTTATGAGACACAGAGAACAGAATAAGAAAGTTGAACAGGAAAAAAATCCCAAAAAAGAAAAATATAAAGAATAGGGGCAAGGGCAATAGAAAAACATATCTGAAAATTTTCCAGTATATATATGACATCGGTCTGCATATTGAAGGAATACCCTGAGACCTCTGTCAGACAAACAAAAACATGCTGTAATTGAACTTAATGTTTGAACCTTTCAAAATTTAGATCTTGTTCTTTCATCAGACTTCTCCCCACGTAATATTTTTGGTGCTACTGTTAAGTGGTATTTTTTTTTTTTTCAATTTCTGTTTGGTCATTGCTACTCTATAGAAATATAATTTGATTTTGTATCCTACAACCTACTAAGCTCACTCAGTTTTGTGGTTTTGTAGATTGCTTCAGATTTGCCTCACATGTGATCCTGTATTGGTGAATAAAGAGAATTTTACTACTCCCTTTGCTATCAGTATGCCTTTAATTTCTTTCTTGCCTTATTACACTGGCTAGATGTTCCAGTACCATGTTGCACAGAAGCGGCTACATTGGACATTTTGCATTTTTCCAAATTAAAAGGAGAAAGCATTCTTTTATCACTAAGTGTGATGTTGACTATAGGTTTTTTGTAGATGCTCTTTATCAGGCTGAGGAAGTTTTCTTCTATTCCTAGTTAGCTGAGTTTTATCATGAATGAAGGTGGAATTTTGTGCACCTACTGAGATGATTATGTTTTTTCTCCTTTATACTGTTAATGTGGTTGTTTACATTGATAAATGTTTAAATTTTACACCAACTCTGATTTTTCCACTTGGTTATCATATTAATTTCCTATTGCTCCTGTAACAAAACACACAAAGTTAGTGGCTTAAACAACACAAATTTACTCTCTTATAGTTCTGGAGATTAGAAATTCAAAATCTAGTACAGGACTAAAATCATGAGGCTGGCTCCTTCTGTGGCTCTAGTGAAAACCCATTTCCTTACCTTTTCTAGTTTCTAGAAGCTGCCTAGATTCTATAGGTCTGGATCCCTTTCTCATAATACTACAACCACTTGTTTCTGGTGCCATATCTATTTCCTCTCTGATCTTCTGACTCCCTCTTCCTAAGGCCCCCTGTGATCAAGTCTGTCCCACCTGCATAACCCAGTATAATCTCCCCATCACAAAATCCTTAACTTAATCACACCTGTAAATTTGAGTATGCCATATAAGGTAAACATTCAAAAGTTCAGGGCATTAGGAATATGAACATCTTAGGGGCCAACAGTCACCCTACCACTGACCTGATATAATATCCTTTAAAAACATTGCTGGATAAGGTATGTTTTTATTTTGTTATAGATTTCTGAATCTACATTTATGAGAAATATTTAGTCTTAAGTATGATTCTCTGGTAACATCTTTATCCAGTTTTGGTGTCAAGGTAATGCTAAATACATAAAATGAATTGGGAAGTGTTCCCTTATCCAATTTTCTGGCAGAGTGTGTGTAATTTCTTCTTTACAAGTTTGACTGAATTTATCTATGCCACTTGGGAGTAAATTTGCATGTGGGAATGTTTTAGACTATAAATCAATTTCTTTATACATATAGGGTAATTCAAGTTATCCATTTCTGCCTAGCAGCTTATAGTCTTAAGGAACTTCCCCATTTTGTCTCAAGTATCAATTTTATAGGCATAAAATCAATCGTGATACTCCTTCATTAGTCTTTTAATGTTTGTAGGGTTTGTACTGAAAATTTCTGATACTGGTAATATGTACCTTTTTAGTTTTCCCCGATCAGTCTAGCTATAGGTTTATCAACTTTATTGCTCTTTTCAAAGAACAGAATTTCAGTCTAATTGATTTTTGATACTGTTTTTCTAATTTTTATGTTATTAATTTCTGTTTTGGTTTTATTTTTTCCTTCTTTTCCTTGCTTTGATTTAATTTGCTCTATTTTTCCCCTTAGTTTCTTAAATTAGAAGCAGAAATCATTGACTTGAGATCTTTTCTAACATAAGGATTAAATGCTGTAAATTTTCCTCTAAGCACTGCTTTAGCTGCATTTAACAAGTTTCAGTATGTAGGCAGTTTGCACAGTACCATGCTAAATGAAACCTGTACATATCAGAAATTGTGTCCTCACTCTACAAGATTTTATCTCAGTACTGTCTATACTGTGTTTTCATTTTCATGAGTTCAAAATATTTTCTAATTTCCATTGTTATTGCTCCTTTGACCCATGAGATATTGAAAAGGATATCTTGTTTAATTTACAAATATCTTTTTCTTGAGATCTGTCTAGTTTAATTCTATTGCGATCAGAAAATATCCTTCAATCCTTTTAAACATATTAAAACTTGTTTTATAGCCTGGAATATGATCTATCTTGGTAAGTGTTCCATTTATACTTGTAAAATATGTGTATTCTGCTGTTGTTGGGTGGAGTATTCTGATAGTGTTATTTGGGTCTTCTATATCCTTAGTGACTTTTTTGTTTACTCATTCTATCCATCACAGTGAAAGGAGAATTGAAATCTCCAACTATAATTACAAATCTTTATCTCCATCTTTTTTCAATTTTATCAGTTTTTGCTTCACATATTTTGAAACTGTTAATACAAGCATATACATTTAGAATTGTTACATCTTAGTTTCAGCAATTTGTTTTATGTGCTTTTGTGTGATTCTCTTTATGTTTTTTCCCCTTGGGTTTTGTTGTGCTCCTTGGATCTGTGAGTTCAGAATATTCATTAAATTTGGAAAATTTTCAACTATTATTTCTTCAATACTTTTTCTGCCATCTTCCTTTCCGGCACTCCAATTATATATGTGTTAGTATACTTGAAATTGTCCTACAAATTACTAATGCTCTGTTTATTCATTTTGGGGGTTTTTTTCTCCTCTTTCATTTTAGATATTTTCTATCACTATGTCTTCGAAATCATGAATTTTTCCTGCAGTGTCAAATGTTCTATTAATCTTATCTAGTGTATTTTTCATTTCAGAAATTGCATTTTTAATCTCTAGAAGTTCCATCTAGGGCTTTATTTTCAACTTCTCTCTTCACCACATTCATATTTTCCTTTATCCTCTTGAACATATAAAACACATTTATTATAGTTCTTTAACATGCTTGTTTTCTAATTCTATCAACTCTGTCATTTCTGAATCTGTTCCTATGGATGTATTTTTCTCTTGGTTATGGCTCATATTTTCCTACTCCTCAGGCTACATGGCTACTTTTTCTGGCTCTTGACTTTCCCACCTCTCTGGGTCACTGATATAAGCACCATCAATGTTTATTATCAGATAACATTTCCTCTATGCTTTTTTTTTTCTGATTTCCTTTGTCTATTGGCACTTTTATATTTCTCTCCTTTCAAACAAAAATCCTGTCCTTCTATAATCCATACTATCAAATCAGAGAACTCTGTTTTGCACAGATAACCAAGTAATCTGGCTTAGTGGATAAACCTTCTGGCCAAAATGTGTTTAAAAATAAAATAAAATATTCAAGCTCTTTCAAGAGCCTGAGAATTCCAGGTATTTGTTCACTGCATATGTAAATAATAAAATATATAACAGAAAAAGGGAAATAAAACTCTAATAAATTGAAGTTTAAATGCCAAGCCTCAACTTTTACAATTTCAAGGCTGGAATATAATGAAGACAATGCCCTTTACTTTTGTCACTTATCCCAAGTAGTCTTAACCTATGACCTAAATATTTTTCTTACAGAAAAAAATATTCTTACTTCAATTAGCATTCCTCAATGCAAACAATGTGTCTAAATTATTGCAGACGTACAATTTTAAAAAGAAAATATTCTTCTTTTTTTTTTTTTAATAAAAAAGCTTTCCAAGAAAGAAGTTTAAATTGTTAACAGAAGTCTTTGCTGAGGGTCGCACTGAGCTGCAAGCTGCTTCAGGGGTGTATCTAAGAGTAAGCAACATGGCAAGAGACATCAAGACCAAAATCAAGAACCAGACTGCACATTATAAGAGCAGCTTCCCCAACAAGAACCAGACCAGGAACTGTTGGCAGAATTACCTGGACTTACACCACTGTGAGAGGGCAATGACCGCTAAAGCAGGTAATGTTTTGTGTGCAAATGATACTGACATGTGTACAAGTCCCTCTGCCCCATATCTTAGGTGTCAGCCTGGAATAACCGCCGGGCAGAAGGCACGTTTCCTGGAAAGATGTGCCTTCTCTGTCCTCCATCCTTCTCCCAGGGAGGTGAGGCGGGACCTGGGTACATCCCACCCTGTGATCCTGAATCATGGCTTAACTAATAATAAATACATGTTGGAAAAGTGTAAAAAAAATTATTAATGAGAACTACTGTTTTCTTTTACCATAAGAAGGAGATTCTCGTCCATCTTCTTTATCTGATTCTTTGTCTTTTCTTCTCCGGTGGTGATGCTTGTGTCCACGATGCTTGTGACGTCGACGACCCTCTTTACTAAATGGGACGTGAACACCAATATATACAGCTCGATGACCTAGCAACAGGTTTAGAAACATATTACTGGTTTTCCAAAAGGGAAAAAAAAAGTGATATACACAAAAGTATACCAAAATTTCCTTTGATAAAAAAAGAATTGCATGTATAAGTTCACATAATTAAAAAAGCTAGTCTCCTGTCACTTCTCTTATTTTACAGAGCACTACACAGAAGGTTACACCAAAGGCTAACATCATTTGACTAATAAATATACTAGATATACAGGTTACCTATGTAAGTGAAAGTAAAGAAAGCAGAGGTGGCCCTCCTAAAATCATACTATGTAGACATAATACTTCATCTAAATTTATGGCCAACCCTGGTTAACAGAGGTCTTTAAGAGATACACTTTAATGATGATTGAATACTTCATAATCAATAATCACAAATACCCATTTTGTGAATGGGTATTTGTGAATATTTACTAATTTTTTTAAAGTTCTGAAAATCTCAAATCATCAAGGTCCAGATTCCTAAGGGCTGCTTTAAATATAAATGGTTCAAATACTCCAATTAAAGGGTGGGAACTGTCCGATTACGAAAAGCAAAGCAATATAAGTAAGATTATCATATACTTTTAGATTAGAAAAGGCTACTGCTAATGTTGCATTATGCCAAGTTTCTATTCTGACCAACAAAATGGCTATGAAAGGCAGTCTCTGCTTTTGCCCTCTAAATGAAACTGAATCAGGGAGCTAGACAGCTAGCAGCACTATGTCAAATACTGAGAAGCATGAAATTGATTTCTTAAATAGTGTTAATGAGGTTCCTATCTAAGCTGTGTTAAGTGAAAGGGGTCATGGACTGCAAGTTTAACTAATTTGCAACTAGAAAAAAACATCTGGCATAGAGCTGCTTTTTGCCTTTATGTACAACGTAAAAAAGTAACATGCTGAAATATGAACTGTTAATGACACTGCTTTCCTAACAATTCCATAAGATGGTCAGAAAATAAATACCTCAAGAAACTTGAGATCTTCATCTTTAGATGAGATTTGAAAATACAATCAATCCTCATTATTTGTGGATTCTGTATTTACAAATCTGCTGACTCGCTAAAAGTTATTTATAACCCCAAACTCACAGCTATTTGAGTCATTTACAAACACAAACAGAGCAGCAAAAACTTTAAGTTGCCTAACACACACATTCTCAGCTAAAGCTGAAAAAGGTGACACTCTGACTTCAGTTTCGTTGCCAATATATTAATGTCAATAAAGTACATAATTACCTTTTAACCTAGACCTATCAAAACATATTGAACTAAAATTTTTTAAACATCTCACAGTAACCAGCATTCTGGCTAGTACATGGTCAACACTAGATAAAGAACTGCGGAAATTAAAGATAAATTATTTAAAAATATTTTACCAGAAAATCCCAAATTTAAAAACCAATTATATAGGGTTTCATTGTGAATGATGGAAAAGTTCTGAAATGAGCTGTGATGGTTGCACACATAGTGAATATACTAAAAAACAATGAATAATATACTTTAAAATGTTGACTTTTATGTTAGGTGAATTTTATCTCAATAAGTAAAAAAAACGACTATAACAAAACTGAATGGTCTTATAATTTTATTTTACTGAAATTATTTTCTTGAGAACACCAAAGAAAAGTGGAAATTAAAGAGTCAAATTCTCACCACTGTGCACTGGGAATTACAAAGCTGTTACTCCAATTAGTACTAATGGGTTTTGGCACACAAGCCCCAATGCACCAAGACAAAAATAAATTTTATGAGTTTGCAACTTAGAAAGGCTAGATAAAAACAATAAGAACATGCTAGAATCCAAAGATTGGGAGATTGAGTCTTTTCTGTTTTTATTATTGCCCCCTGAATGTTCTCAATTATATATTTTTTTTCCTTTTACTTTCACCTTTACTTTATTTCATCAAAGGCCCATTCAGTCAAACTCTGGGAACAAACTTAATCTCCCCCTCAAACTTGATATTGAAATTTAGATATGTACAAAGTATACAAAGTTAAAGGACCTTGGGGTAACCAAGGAAAGTCAAGGAACACAGTTAAGTGCCTCTCTTCAGGTTCAAAGTCATATATATTTGAGGGAAGACATCAAATGGTAAGTGATGGATTAAATGTATCACTATACCTTTGATTTAATAAAATTATTGCTAAAAATTTTAACTTCTGTAGTCCCTGCAATTTCCAGAATATAACTACAACCTTCTAGGTAATTGAGGTTCTTTCTAGAGAAGCCCTAGTAAGTCCAGACTTTTAAAGTCGATTTTAAAAGATGGGGTTTTTTTCTGTCTCAGAAAGTAAATGTGAAGAACACTTGCATCTTTTTCTATCTCCTTTTTAAAAGTAACAGATTAAGGTCTCAAGGTATCATTTTTCACAGAATACTTTAACATAAAAATGTAGTTCTCAAAAAGACCCAAAAATAAGTGTACCAAACCAAGTGTTCAGGGTTAATATCACCAACAATAAGTCCTGTTGCTGTTTGTCCACAGGTATGATACACTGAGAAGAATTCATCACTTTTGTGGCATGCTCCCCAAACATCCATCGCCTCAGTCTGTTGTTCATCACATTACACAAACCTAAACTAAAAGACATTCTACGATCTAACCACTCCTCTTCAAAAATGTCAAATTAAAAAAAAAAAAAAGGAAAGACCAAGAAATTGTCATAGATTAAGTGAAACTAAGACATGTCAACTAAACACACTACTGAATCCTAAACTGTTCAACTGGATCCTTGAACAGAACATCAGTAAAAAAAAAAAAAAAAAAACCTGGTGAAATCTGAATAAAATCTGTAATTTAGTTCGGGAGTCCCCAAACTGGTACCGGTCTGTGACCTATTAAGAACAGGGCTGCACAGCAGGAAGTGAGTGGCGGGGCAGTGAGTGAAGCTTCACCGCCTCAGCTCCACCTCAGATCACCTCAGGGCATTAGATTCTCAAAGGAGCACCGGTCCCTGGTGCCAAAAAGATTGGGGACCACTGGTTTGGTTAATAGTATTGGATCAATGTTAATTTCTTCATTTTCATAAACGTATGATTACATAAACATGATGGTTAACATTTGAAAATGCTGGGTGAAGGGTATATAGGAACACTGTACTACTTTGTAGCTCTTCTGTAAATCTAAATTTACTTAAAAATAAAATTTGAAAAAAAGAAACCACTTCTTCCTTCTTAGAGAAGGAAGACTAGCAAATAATTCACTTGCTCCACAATTCTATGCTGAGGTTATTATAGTATTTTAAAAAGCTTATGTAACAGACCTATAAAACGAACACTTAGATGACAACTAGTGATAACTGTGGCTTTCATTAGTCTATTACTCTAGTTTGTTCATAATACAAATTATCCAACCTGCTAGAGATGAAAAAAATAAAAAGTATTAACTGTGGTAATGGTAACCATTGGTGACGTTTGAAAAGCATTATGAAATCTACGTTATACCAATACTTTCAACTAAGAGTAAATAATCAGGAAATGTTCTTTTTGTAGATATAGGTAACAGTTATATGGGTGTTTGCTGTATTAATCTTTACAATATATTTAGAAAAGTACTGGACATCCCTCTGAATGTATGGTGTACCTCACAATGACAAAAAAATACTTCCAACAAAAGTAGGTAAAACTTAAAAGAACATAAACATTCATTAGCAATTTATCCTGCTAAGCATAAGTAATTGAAACAAACTCACTTTCTAGCTCTTCTTTTTCAAACTTGGTGTTCACATTTGAGCTGGTTTTGCCAAGATCTACAACTGCTTCTTCATCAGGACCCTAAAAGAAATTATTCTTATTAGTTTATGAAATCAATAGTGAGGACCTACTACTAGGTATATTATTTGAGATAGCCAAAAAATATGTAAGACTGCATTCTTCTCTAAGAACTGAATTCTTATTATAGCTAACTGCATCCTTTGTAAAGTATGCTTATAGGCTTTCTTTTATTTAATTGACAGAAGACCATTCAAAAATCTCACAGTAAAAACTGAGGTGGCAAAGAGTTTTAATTGGTCTTCTGTGGTAGTTAATACATAACTGGGACATATAGTCATTTCAACAGAAAGATCCTCCAGATCAGAAACTGAAGAAAATCTGGGGTGGGTGGGGACCCTTAGATATCAATATAGAACACTTTCTTGTTCTTTCCTCTTTGGTCTTCTAAAAGGAAACGCTTAAATTAACTTAGCTATATTACTTTGGACTATGATTAAACATAAAATTGTCAAAAATGAGTCTACAGACTTAACATGCAGTAACACTTTGGCAAATTAACCAAGAACCACTCAAAGTTATAGCAACTGTTTGTATAGCAACTATACAAAGGACAGGCCCTGCCAAAATTTAACCACTAAGGAGATTCTAACTTTAAGTTGTGAAAATCTACCTTCAAAATTTTGTTCCCTTCTTCAGTTCAACAAAAAAACTAAACACATTTATTGCACAATGTTGCACAGACGATTTTTAAAATAATAACATTTTAGCTTTCACTTTTCTTCTCAACTTCTAATTTAACTTTCAAAGGAGCATTATAATCATCACTATTATGCACGAGATTCTATGCCACAGAGGCAGATGAACAAATTCTCTTCCCTCAAAATGTCTTCAGTTTGAGCTGCAGCTCAGCATGGGTCTGCTGGGTGCAAGGGAATATTCAGCCCTGCAGACTGAATGGATGGCATGAGGCCTTGAACCTTGTCTACCATATCACAAGGTGTCCCAACTGGTGAACCCAGACTGAGTGGGCAAGGGTGACAAGGAGGACACCACCCACCACCCACCACTTCCAGTTCCTCAGGAAAGTCTATTCCATTGTACGTGACAAAGACTAGAGAGCAGTATACAATGAGCAGGGAAGAGTGGCCTCTGCTGTGCTCAGACAAGCCTGGGACTGGGAAACATATTGGAGAAAAACAAACAAGCTTTTAAAGATATACAAAAGTTCCAAGGAAGAGTTGGCTGATATTAAACAGGCCTATCTGAACTTCAGGGATGACATGGATCAGCTCACGAAGTCTCTGCTGTGTGCAGTACACAGAGGAACTCAGAATATGGAACCTCATTCAGCAAGCCATTCACACCAGAGAGGTCCTGTCCTATAATGCCTTTGTCAAAGAATCAAAGCAAAAGATGAATGCATGAAAAGGATGGCCCAGAAAGAGAATAAAGAACCAGAAATCAGCAGGAAGGGGCTAGGGCATGACGAAGGGATGGATGATCTGAAACCAGTCATTCAGAGCAGGCAAAAGGATGCGCAACGGGAAATGGGCAGTCTCCTGGCTCAGAGGGAAGCAAGGTACTACAAATCTTCCAAAGCAGAAGAGCAGGGAAAACACTTTCAAAAAGGAAAGGAAATAATCTAATTTGTTCTCTTCAAAGGTCCTTACACTTTAATTAGTAACTGCAGACAACAGAGACAAGTGGAGATGAGAGAATTAAATAATTTCAACATTAATTACAACATTGTTAATCATTCTCCTAGAATGAAGTTACATTTTTATCCATCTGATTACAGTATTTTTTTAATTTCACAAGAAGACAAACTTTCAACAACTGCCGTTTTCTCTGTGGTTGCTCTTACTGTCCAACATCTCTACCACTTAGGACAGTAAACCAAAGCGACACATAATGCACTTAGCTTCTTACCACATTCAGTGTCCAAGCATAAACTGGAAACCAGTTTGGTTTAGAAAGGATCAAAAAAGAGGTCAGGTAAAATGATATTTTAAAGTCTCCTCCAACTTTTGATCTAAGTATTGTACTTTTGTGCATAGTTTTTTTACAAAATAGATTCATCATATACAATTGTTCCTTGCTATTCAAACTCTTAGTATCCAAATTCTCATATCCTAAAACTCAGGAACTGAATCAATTTGATTACATTTTAAAACTTCCCTGCTATCCAAACTCTCAGAACCAGACATAGTATGTTAAGAAAATGCAGATCTCTTGATATCCAAATTTACTTTCTAAAGGTTTAGCTCTAAACCACAGAACTGAATAGATTTGGATATTAAGAGGTACTTGTACATGACTGTAAAGGACCGGTGTTCAACTTAATATAGAAAACTCAGAGAAGGTGAATGACTTGCTAGTCTCCATATTTAAAGAAGTCGGAAGCAGGCTGTGTAGACCGTGAGACATTTTCATATAATGGACTAAGAAAAAAGATACACAACAGTTTATAGGTTAGTCAAACTGCCTCTTGGCAATCATACACCCTTAGAAATGAGGAAAGGCTAAATTTAAAGTAGGAAATAAATAAAAACCCACAAAAAAAGTACAAGGATGAATAATAATTAGCATCCATTAAGCATGTCATACTGTAAAATCTTTATTTAGCTTTCTTCCATTGATTCCATGTCATCTGTTCCTAAACATGCACAAGTAAGAAAGACAAGCTGTCCCCTAAATAAAAGGCACAGAAGTTGCATTATCCCAAGAGGCAACATACTGTGTATTTTAAAAAGGATTAACTGCTCCCATTCTAAACTTTCACTTAGCAGGAACAATTGCCAAGATAGGAAGCCAAACAATGCCCTTATCTCTCACCTCTAAACAACAAGAAGACACTTTTATTTATATTTAGATATACTTATAAGCTGAGACATACTTACAAAGCTAATCAACTAACACTCAAAAAATAGCTAAACTGGGTGATCTCACAGTATTTACTTATTGAAAGGACACATATTCTTTGACCCCTAAGCATCTATCATAAAAAAAAAAATACTTCTGATAAGTACAAAAAGTGGCATGTTAAAAAAAAGTATGTCCATCAGCACATCACCACTTAGGGTCCACCCAGCTTGTTCCCATTAGACACTAACCATCTGTGAAGCCTTAAGTAAGCCATTTAACTTAAAGCCAACTGAGAATATTAGTTTACTATTACTGTTGGGGTTTTCAATGAGAATGTTTTCATGTTTTAACTTGCAGAACAAGCTAAAGTTAAAATTTCAAATGCTGTACATCTGAACTAATATAAAATAATACTGGATGTCAACTCTAATTGAAAAATAATTTTTTTAAAAAAAGTTAAAATTTTAAAGTCTAAAAAGTTCACATTAGCCCTATAAAAGAAAAGGAGTGGAGGAAGCCTCTAAATTTCTCCCTTTTCTTAAAAAGATTACCTAGTTTTTTAATGCCATGAAACATCAATCAGAAAGGCAGTCTGCTTTAAATACAAATGTTAAGTATGCCACACAAACTAGCAATCTTGACATATTACGGGTAATTCAGGGTGCATAAGGCTATATACTGAAAATCCCTTAGAACGAAGCCACTGATGTTTCAAGGGAGCCATACACTTCTGAAACAAATATACTGCCTTTTTTTTTTGAGTTTTTTAAATTTATTCATTTAAATTAGTTTCGAGTATACAGTACATTGGTTAGATATCTATATAGTTTAAATCCTATCATTTTAGCATAATGTTTTAAAGCCATATTTCTAAAGAGAGTAAGTTAATACATTACAGAGTACATTTTTGTGTTCTTTTTTCAAGTATATATGAAAACATATGTAATATTAAACATGGAAGGCTAAATATTAAACTAACACTGTCACAGTCTGATGACTGGAAAGCAGTAGGGAATAACAGAGACAACTGTGTAGTGTTTAATTTTTTGTTACAACAAATGTTTTACTTTTAGTATTTCAAAAAAAAAAACAAATTCAAATTTCGATCTGCTAATAGGTCAGTTATTTTTAAATCCAGATCTAGAAAAAAACTCTTCTTCGTTTTCTAACTCTAAGAATATAGTGGAAAACTAAAAATAGCAACAGCAAAGAGCAACCCTTGACATCAAAATGTTTTCATTCTTAACCTCAGAGAAATGACACAAGCCAGTGCTTATAAAGTCTGCCTAAATGAAATAAAGTCAAGGCACTGAGAAAACAAATATGTGAAAGAATAAAAAGGCATCCAAATTATATCAATGCAAGATTGATCACTCTAATCTTAAAATTATTTTGCCTTGGCTTCGGATTTCCTATTTATAAAATAAGGTAGAGATTCAGACTACGACTGCTCTATAACGAAGACAACAGATCTAAGAAATATTCATATAAGATCATAAAGAAAGTTTAAATTCTCTATATATGAAATGGCACATGAACAAGTTTATTTATTACAGTTTTAACAGGAGAAGACTAGAAGCAACCAAAAGGTCCCTTAACAGAGGACTATGTGCCCAGTAGAATACCAAGCTACTGAAGAAAATGAAGACAGTCACTATGTACCAGCATGAAAAATATCTAAGACCTACTACAAAATAAAACACAAGGTAGAGAACCACAGATACAGTATGCTACTTTTTCTGTAACGAAGTCTCTAGAATAGGAATATTTGAATTTATATAATGAAACACTGGAAGGACATATAAAAAGTAGTAAAACTAGACCTCTGGCAGTAGAGGCAGACCTCTGTATTTATTTCTTATAGTGCTTTTATTTATTCATGTACATAGAGAGGTAGACTTAAGTATGTAATCTTTTGAAAGCCACTTCACCTGTCTATCTTAGTCCTCATCGACAAATACAAGTACGATACCCACCTGAAAGAGTTGTGGGATTACATACTACGTGAAAATGCCAAGCACTAGTACATGATCCTTAGAAGATGCTGATATTTTTACCGAATCTGAATAAGGAAACTTCTGTTTTTCTATTAAAAAATGCATTCTCATCTACCACATAACTTTAAAACTAGATTAATTAGAGAAGTCTTACAAGTACAGAAACAAATACCTATTAATTATCTAATTAAAACTGACATGAAAATTTTAAATGTATCTGAAAATAGTATTATGGTTGTATAAGAGAATTATTCATAGAAAATACATACATAACTAGGATGAAATGTCAAGATGCTGTAACTAACTGTATTACTTGCAGTTAGGGCCTAAAACTGTATTACTTTTTGAGATTTTTATATTATAAATTCAGACACACTTACGGAGCTTGTTAAAATTCAGCTTCCCTTGCTCTATGCTAGAGATGCTGGCTCAGTAAGTTAAGGTGGAACCCTATCACATGTATTTTTAATAACCTCTCTCTGTGATTCTGGAACTCACCAAAGTATGAACCTATTCTTGGATTATGCTTAAAGACCTAAGTCCCTCACATTTAAATTTCTCTTTCGGTTGCTTCATGCCCTTAAACATTTTAGTAGTTCTTCTTGGGACCACTCCCACTTCATTTACACTGTTTTAACCCTTCAGAAAATGAAATGTACATTCCAATTCACAGGAAAATACTATAAAATTACTATAGTATTCATTAATACAAGCAACCCTAAATCTATAAATACTGTTCTAAAAGTTGATTTGTGTGTCAGAATATTTTCCCTAAAACACGTAGGACAAACTATCAAAGTATATATAAACAATAATGTTCTCCCCCAAAATACAAGTTTCCTCCGAATAACCCCAATTCCCAACCCTATCACCAAGAGTTGGGCTTAAATATTAGAAAGCTTTAAATTTATGGGCAAACAGCTTAAGAACAAGGCAATAATCTTTTCTAATCTAGTGGAAGGGAGAAATTATAAATGACTACTATTTCATAAAATGGAAAGCCAAAGAATGATATTTATAGTTTCTAAAAAACTCATTCAGCATTTTTTGATCCATGTATTACCTCTAAAGTAAGCTGAGGTGTAAAAGGTATATGGAAAATTACTGCAAACTTTAAATTGCAAATTTTAAACTCATGCAATCATGTGATTCTCGCAGGGGGAAAAAATTGTAAAAGCCTTGTTAAAAATGCTTTGTCACCAAACGGAGTGGAAAACGGATAGATTCAGACATTGGAACAAAAAGCTTCGGACATTTTTGCTTCAAATATCATGGTTAAAACTAATGAGAATTTAAGTTTTAAAGAAGTTTCCAGAGGAAAAGTGAAGAAATCGAAGAATGGAAGAGTAAGAGAACTCAAAGAGGTATGAGGCAAAAAACCTGGCAAGGAATAGCCAGGATTGTTACTGACACACTTTACTGTCAGCTGCTTTGTTACAAGGCATAAGAGCCATGGACAATGGAAAATCTTATCAGGGTTCTACCAGAAATTATAAATCACAAATATTTATTACATTCTAAAGAGATGTATTCATTCCAAGGTCTAATTCATTACACTCACACCAAAAAAAAATATAGAAATTATTTTAGGTTATCAAGTATGTGTACGTTTATTAACAGAAATGAAGATAATAAAATCTATTTCCAAAATGGGCTTTTAAAAAAAGCACAGGCATTCTACTCAAAAGGGAAAACACACACACACACACACACACACACAGATCCAGTAGATGGTTTTCAGCAAAAGGACCAGTAGGTGTTCTATCAAGATTCCCCACCTTCAGTCAGCATGGGGTTATTGTTAGCTAGGTATTTTGAGGGTTCCACTGCATTTTTCTACTGAAAACCAACAGGAGAGAGCCACAAAATCCCTTAGCAATATGGTCTGTTTCCCTATTCTTCCCTTGATCCGCATGAATCAGATGGACATTAAAAGAAGTCTCATTTCCTTTAAAGACTAGTTATTAAGGAACTCATCTATTCATTCAACAAATATTTACTGAGTTCATACTATGTGCCAAGCATTATTCCACGTACTGGGAGTAAATCAGTGACAAATGCCCAGTTTGTCATTTAATTTATAGGAATGTGCCTCCCCATGATAAGAAATCCAGAGGTTAATGAATTCACCTTTCCATCTCTAATGAATAAATGAGACCTCACAAACTCAAAGGTGTGGGTGGGTTTCACTTTCACAGTTCAATTTTCTTATTTTATAAATACACATACACACACACACACACACACACACACACACACGCACGCACACAGAGCTTAAGTGACTTGCTTAACATCACACTGTTAGCCAGTGAAAGAACTAAAATGCAAAGCCACATCTCTAAAGTCCTGGCTACATGGATTCTTTAACACTAGACAATAAACTAAGGACGCTACTATAACATATGCTGCAAACACACAGTACTTTTTCTTTACAGCATTTATTAAAACTTAGAATTACTATTTACGTAAGTACTTCCTTAACTGTCTCCCAGCCTGAACAGTAAGTTCCAAGAAGAGGCAAACTACATCTGTTTTTGCTCACTGCATCTTCAGCCTCAGGTAGGGTCTAGACCTTGGTAAGTTCTCCAATAAATATTTGCTGAATACTGAGTATGTTTCAAAGGACAAGACGCTCAGCTAAAAATTTATATTAGATCCACTTAAGGACTCCTTATGAACACAATTACAGCTCAAACATAGAAAAGTACTCATTATTTTTAAATTTAAAAAATCAGCTTATAAAAAAAGTCGAGCGTCAACACATGATAAAATCAAATTCAATTCACAAGTGAGCATTCCCAGTAAAATTAAATCTAGTTTTGTCTGAAACAAATTTTTAACTACGTACCACATTTAACTTTCTCTCACAGTCATTTACCTCACCTGAAAAGCAAAATCCATAATTTATATTTTCTTGGTCAAATGATTGAAAATGAGACTTTAATATGCCTAAAGCATAACAGTAGGGGAAAAAAGTACTAAAAGGTTATTTAACAATATATTCATAAACTTGATCTAATATCCATTTCTGATACCTGAGGTGTACAAAATACATTAAAACAGCAGAAAAATAAAATAAAAATAAAACAGAAGATCCCTATCACAAATTAATGTCTTCATTATATAAGACTTGACTATAGCCCAAAAAAGTAACACTGCCCATAAATTATGATTATTCACCATGTAATTTTAGTTATCAAATACTTCAGTTTAGCTTCAAAACTAACTTAGCCATTATGACAGTTACTTCTTTCCTAATATCTTAGCCAAAATTTTAAAGCCTCATTCCAGTAATATCAACTAATCAAAAAACTAATTTTATAGAATAATAAAGATGCTACAAACATTGCTAACTTTATACAAGGATTTACTCTTTTCAGCAGATGACTTCTACAGCCAAGGTTACAGAGGATGATACTATTCTAAGCCAGTGCTAATAAGCCTGACATTTCTTCAAGCTCCACTGTTAAAACTCTGAAAGATCCAAATGCTTATAAATAAAACAGAAGATCATAACTAGGTACATACAGGTAACTTCTTCTCCAAGTGAAATCTTTCCATAGTAATATATAAATGCCTTGTTTTTGATAATGAAATGTAGTCAGTCCCTTGAAGATTCCAGAGACAGTGAGTACGTATCTGATTTAGGTCACTGTGCTTTGCACAGATGAACTCTTCTAAGTTGCTTTTATGGTACAGCCAATCACTGTCTTCTAAATTACCTAATCTCTCAAGCTAAAGTAATATACACCTAAACCTTTCTGTAACAGTTCAAGAGAGAGCACACCCTAAATATACATGGATGGAAGTGTTAGTATGTGTGTATATACAATATCTTAGAGAATAAATTTTCAACAAGTTAGTTAAATCTAGCCCTTTCACTTAATTTCAGGAAAGAGCCAAAGATGTTTTCATCTGAAGAGAGCTGTGTCTTCTTACCATTACTATAACTATATTAATAACAAAATTGATAAATCATATTATAGTTTTTGATTATTTCAATCAAAAATTTAGTAATCATATATCGTACAGATAACAGCTAAAAGGGAACAAGGAAAGGAGCAGTACCCCTCCACCTTTTGGACTCCAGATCTCTTTACACTCTTTTTAAAAATTACCAAAGACCCTCAAAGGACCTTTGTTTATATAAGTTTAACATCTATATTTACCATATTGGAAGTAAAACTGAGAAAACTTTAAAATATTTAAATTCATTTTAAAAATAATAAAGCCATTACATGTTAACCTAAACAACATTTTAATGGAAACATTAAATGAGAAGAATGGCTTTTACATTTTTCTAAATCGCTAATATCTGACTTAATATAAGACAACTGGATTCTTTTATCTACTTCTGTAATCAATCTGACATGATTTATTCGGTTGAATTATATAATAAAATTGAAGTTCATACAAATACTGTTGGAAATGGGAGGAGTGTTTTAAAATATTCTTTTCGGGTAACTGTGACTATTTCTCCTCGATACTTCACCAAATTCAACAAACAGTCATTTCTTAAAGGTTAGTTTGCAAGATGGAATCTGAAATCACTTCAAATGAATGTTTTCTACATTGTTATATTGAAATCCATTGGTCTACCACTTTGAATGTAAAATATATGTTCACTGGGTATAGGGCTTTTACAAATTTCACATTGCATTATACAATTTTTAAAAATCACACTTGTTAACATGACCATTCTTCTCATCAGGTAAATTCGAGTGCTGAGAAAGTATGACAGTCAGGCTGGCAGATAACAAGTTTTCCAAAATTCTAATTGTTTCATGGAGACTAGACTTATCATCATTGCTAACAAATACTACCAGTTGTTTTTCTTGAAGTGTCAGGCTCACCTCATTTTTTTTCCGAGGAAATATCCGTCAAGTGTCAAGTCTGAATAACCACGGTTAATCTGCCAGTTATTCTTCAAACAAAAAAATGGTGTTCCATGACGAAAGCAGTTAGTTGTGCCCACAACTCAAGCAATGGCACTAGTGCTTTTTCTCCAGACAACTACTGCACTTCAGTATGTAGAAGTGTTTTTGTGCATACTTCCTATTTTGTTATTCAGAATATTAAAGCAACGTGTCCTCAAAGGCTGATTTAATAAAATAGTTTGTACTGCTTCATCAGTACATATTGTTGCTTTGTTTTTTAAACCTAGAGTGACTACTAGTGCTCTTTGGTGCCTCTGCCTTGTTTTGTGTTAAGGCACCAGCAATTTCACCCATCACTGCGCTTCTGCAACATCAGTACAAATTTCAATACAGTAAAAAGAGCAAATAATGTCTTAGAATTATTATGAAAATAGTTTTGACCTTGTAGACCCCCTGAAAGGATCTCAGGGACTGCCAGGGTTCCATGGATAGCACTTTGAGAACTACTGTAAAAGACTACAGGTTTAAATATAAAATTACAGAGTTATGAGTGAATTATAGTCTTTTTATTTTCTCTGTAATATTTGCTCGATAAACATTTTAATATATATTGGGAGATTAAAATGTTATATTTTGTTATTCTGAGTTTCTAAAAAATAAAAATATTTATTGAGCACCTATTATGTGCCAATACTATGCTAAACACCATCACATATATTATAACAATTCATCTTCAGATTTTTCATTTAATCCTCTCAACTCTAAGGCTCAGAGAGGTTAAATCACTTCTTCAAAGTCACATAGCTAATAAGCAATAGAATTAGGATTCAACTCAGTCTTTCTCAGTCCCTGGTTTTCTTCTATGTAAAAGGAATTTAAGAAAAAAAATTTCCAACTATAGATGATTAAAACAAAATTCTAAATGAACATGAATGAATAAAATAAAATAAACAAAATTCATGTAAAATGTAATCTAAATTAAACTAAAATATACTCTTTGGATACACAAATTTACTTCCTGGTACCATCTAAGTCTGTATTTTAACCAAGCAAATAAGCAATATTTTCCATAGAAATATCTATATCCCAAAAGTAGTCTTACTACCAGCTAATCCTGTAGAATTCATTGATGATGTGTACCATATAAATAACAAAGATTTAAAACTAAAATAATGTATTAAAAAAATGCTTTCTTTATTCTTCCACTACTCTATATGAGACTATTGATAACAGGCAAAAGACATGTCATAGCCTTCAAATCCAACTAAAGCTTCCTGTTTATTAAACTTCTATAAGAATTAGAAACTCCAATTATATCAGCAGTTACAAGAAAGCATATAATTAATCATACTTTTAAAATCTTCAAACTTTCTAAGATTTATACTTGGCAAATGAACATAAATCTGAAGAAACAAATGGAAAAGACATGTTATTCACTGATTTAAAAAATTCTCAATACATCAAGCCCAGAACAAAGAACATCTGCAAACAATCAGGTTCAAATTTAAAGCAATTTCTAAAATGACCTCTTGAAATTTACCTCCTGTAGAAAATATTGGCCCTCCCCACTAGCATTTAAGAGCTTAACCTCCTGGTCGTGCATATGTCTCTCTCCCATTGGATTATAAAAACTCTGAGCATAAGGAAAAAGGCCCCAGAAGAGAAAAGAAGGAATTAGGTGCATGCACATTTTTAATTTCCCAAATCGCAAAACAAAATGGTATTATTCATCAAGATCTATTTCTCCAACATGAATGAAAAACAAAATGGTATTATTCATCAAGATCTATTTCTCCAACATGAATGTGTCCTGTTGTGACACTATCTTGGGGACTTACACTAAGCCAAAATTCAAATAAAATTTTAAAAATCAACTTTTACATATTAAATAGAAAGGTAATTAGTCTACCGTACTTTTTTTTCTTTTTGGTTGTCTGATATTATTTATTTGTTACTCTTAACAAAATCTCATTTTTCACTGGACTCAGACTTAGAGGTAAAAGCTCTCAGAGAAGACAGTCTACTTCTCTTGACAACCTGTTCCTGGCATTTCTCTTTGGTTTCATTCATTCTCTTGGCCAAAAGCTTAGCATATTCTGCAGCCTCTTCCTTATTTTTCTTAGTACTCAGTTTCTTCAGAGCAATACGCCAATGTTTATATTGTAAAATGTGTAGAGTAACAAAGCGCTGGATCTTGAGTGCTTTGGTCTATCTAAAGCTGATAAAGATAGTAAGACAGACATTCTCGTAACTTTCCAGTGGGAATGGAAGTTGTTCAAAACTTTTTAAAAAGTTTTAAGAATATCCTTTGTGCAGCAATACACTTTTGGGTGTCTACTCCACAGAAATAAAGGCACCAAAATACAAAGATGAGCATGCTTACTGTTCGAATCAACGAAAAACAGAAAACAACTTGAAAGTAAATGAATAGGGGAATGTCTGCTTACCATGGAATATTATGAAGATATAAAAAATTATAACTACAAAATCAATAGATATCAGTAATACACTGTTAAGAAAAAAGCAAGTTGTAGAGTTACATGTTTATGATCGCATTTTTATGTTTCACAAAGGATAAAACATTATCTGTGAGTACATGTTTACATAGACATAGACCAAGTATAGAAGGAAATACAGGTTGGTCTATGTTTCAAGAAAGATCATGCTTTTCTAAAGATGTAAAGGATCTATTAATTCAATATATAGCATGAGATTTAATATCAAATATAATCATTAAGAAGTCACTAAAAGTAAAAATTATGTTAGCTAATTCTTCATGTTAGTAAGGTAAAAAAACTATCGTGTTGGTCAAAACTATGACCAATTCATGTTTTGATAGGCAAACTTTAATTACAAGGCAAATAACATTTTTGAAAGCATATTTCCCAAGGTCAGAAGATGGTCCAAAATTTTCCTCAATATATTTCCATTTTCTAAAAATGATTTTGTAGGCACAGTGAAAAGTAACATTTTTTTGACTTTAGTCAGACAATTATATAATCACATAAACAGATTTTTTTAAATCTTAAATTCAGGAAAGAAATACTAAAAAGTTTAGAACTCTAACTGTGAATTTCAATCAGCCAAAGGGGGGAAAAAATCTAGACATGTTAAGCTGGTAGGGAATTGTACAGGAATTAGAATGATTAAGAAAGCATACGTGGTACCCATTTAAGTTCCCTTTACAGATATGAAGTCATTTTTTCAGTACAGTAACCTAACACAGGGTATAACTGCTAATGATGTAGATGGTGCTACTGACACAAAGCAAAGAACCCATAAAAGTTTCTCTTTATTTGACCAAAATAAGGAGGGGGTGGAAGGTACATTCAGATGCATTATTGTCTTAAGAGAAAACATGTTTTAAATTCTTTAATTTAAAATTGTTATTTTCCTTATATTTTCCTAAACTCTTAAAGAAATAAAAGTATGGGAAGAACAATCTCCTTTAGTAACAATAGGCCAGGAAATTAGATCTATTTCTTATTACATAAAGACATACACTGTAGTTATTACCACTTTTATAGTAACAGAAAATACACATAATAGATATCATTTATTAGAACTTCCTCTATACTTCATATACATTCTTTCATTTACTACCCTAAACAATTCTAGAAGTAGGTATTACTATCCCAAGTATATGAAAAAAGAAACTTAGGCTCTAAAAAGTTAAGTAATTTTCTCCAAGTCCCATATAGCTTGTATTTGAAGAAGACAGAATTTAAAATCATGTCTGTCTGCCTGCAGGGACCATGCACTTTTCAGCAGGCCACTAAACAAACATTATTTTTAATTCTCACAATAACTCTGTAAGTAACAGCTGATCATTTTCCAGCCCGGGGCTGTCACGCTTCAAAGCCTATGCTCTTTCCACTAGCCCACATGCTTTCCCCTAACTTAAACTACATATAACTTTATTTGCTCTACATACACTCTTGTTTGTTCATATGCCTTATTTAGAGAATTAAACGTAAAATATAAATTAGTCAATCATAATGCTCACCTAATAATTTTTAAATACTTTAAAGCTATTTTAAAAATTGGTAAATCAATAAATACCATAAAAGGCAAAAACTTTAACATAATAAGTTAGCATCAATATTAAAATATATAAAGATATTCTTTTAATTTGGCTTCCACAGATAAATCTGAAGCAAATAGCCAAGAAAAGAAGGAAAAACTTCTTTAAAACAAATGAAAACTTGTCTCATTTTAAAACGTTTCAGAAAGAAGCAAAGCCAATCCACACCTTTCACCACTGCTAAATATCATAGCTGAGCTCATATTGCTTAATTTGGGCAATCAATTCAATTTTCACCACTTAATACTATCTTCAACAACGTAAAAGATCGCCATCTGGTGGCTCTATTTAGATGTGGAATTTTTCTCTCGGGATGCTTATGGTGAAGAGAATGACCCTAAATGCCCGTTTCAGGCCAAGAAGCTCAGGGTTTGAAAAAGTTTCCCTGGCAGCTGCTTTAAGAAACCTGAACATTTAATCTCATTCAGAAAAACTCAAATATTAAGACAGTTAAGAACTACTGACTAAATATTTCATTTATTTATTAGGATATTCGATATAGTAAAGCTACATTTTTCACACAGGAATTTCATATGTACCACTGAATAATCAATGAGTTACAATGAAGATGATTTACAGTCATTTTTTTAAAAGTTGTTTCAAGTGCTCATGGCATTTCAAGAATTTTGTTTTTAAACATATTTTGAGGTATAGCTATAATTTCATGAGAAATAAATAGCTGAAGAATCTAGTTTATAAATAAAATATATTTCACAATATAGTAAAAATTGTCTTTACCAAAAACTTTCCAGAAATTAACATATCATTACAAAAAGTAACAACTGTACTCAACAAAGGACATCTAAAACTCATGCTTGACACAAAGATATAGTTCAATTTACATTTACATTGAGAAAATATTTAGTTAAACTATTCCTAGATATCAATTACAAAGAATTATTTATTCTCATAGTCCCATCTTGGGCTACCATTAACTAAGAAAATTGAAGAAATGAAAAAATAATCTGATGAATAAGAATTAAAAATATAACCAAAACTGGTTTATATGTACAATTATCAAAGTCAAAAAATAGTTTGATACAGTCAATTTAGATATTTTTAAACTCAGGCTTTCAGTAGAAGTGAATTCCCCCCACCCCACCCTCACTTCCTCTAAGGCATTCAAAATAAGTAAAAAGTGTCTACAACAGCCATGCCACCTTGAACAAGCCCAATCCTGGAAGCTAAGCAGGGTCAGGCCTGATTAGTACTTGGATGGGAGATCACCTAGGAAGAACAGGAGCTGTAGGCATAAAAAAATAAAAAAATAAGGAATTGTAAACTGACAAGGTCCTTGCAATCTGTGAGGTCAACCAAGGGTTGTTGCCTCGCCATTAAAAAAAAAAAAAAAATGTAAAAAGTAACTTCTCTAACTCTACTAACCTATTCTTCTCTATTTTGAACTTCTGGAGCTTTTTACTCTATCTATGATCGCTAATTCTACAGAACAGGGCTTCTCAACTTTGGCACTGTTAACTTTGGGGGCTGGGCACTCACTTCCTTATTATATAGGGAGAGGTCCTGTATATTATAAACCATTCAGTAGCATATCTGGCTTCTACCTACTAGATGCCAGCAGCACACATATCCTCTCTCCCCAGTTGTGATAAACAAAAATGTCTCCAGGAACTGCCAAATGTCTCTTAAGAGGCAAAAACACACCCAACACATAAACCCATTGAGAACCACTGTCTCAGATATAACTCTTGACTTCTAGTATTTTAAGATCCTTTAAAAAAAAAAAAATGATCTACCAAGTTCTTCTTCAAAGTTAGCAAGAACGTGCACATAGGCAAACATAAAGTAAAGCCTTAATCTTTTATAAAAGCTGCACTTAGCAATGAACTCTCCAGGCAGAAATGGATCTTGAATTTAAAAGTTTTATTGAAAGCAACCTGTTCTCAGTGTATAGGAATTTCAATGATGTCATATGGATAATTTTATCCTATAAAATATTCCTACTGTAATTTTAATATACTACTTTAAGATAAAGGTAGAATGGAAATCTTTTTATATATGCATACACTTAAACATTATAAAATAAGTCCTCGGGCCTTAAGTCTAAACTCTCACATTTCGAAGTGGCTTGCAAAATGCAGAGCACCTCTACTTCAAATCATCCAAGACTAACTGGATATATTACAAAATCAATATACCCTGTCCCTGTATGCATTTCACCACAATGCAGTTATTTGGTTAACCTGCAAAATTAAAATTCATAGTCCTAACCTTGCTTACGAGGATCCAGACTAGATACTCTTGTCAGCGTGACAGCTCGAAAATTAGGGAAAATTGAAGCTGGTATAGATAGAAAATATGAGTGACTTCAAATGACACCTGAAAAAGAAGCCATATGTCAGAGATGAGAAAGATGACGATTAGAGAAAGGAAGCTGTCCTCTAATGCTATCTTTCCCCTTTCTGAAGCTTCTGTGCAGCTTTTCCTGTTTCCCAGCAAGAACTCTATAGACTTAAATATGTATCTCTTTAACTATAGCGAATTTAAATATATTTCTGACTCTAGGCAATCAAAAGAACCCTGCCTGGCACACACACACAATTTATGCTATTTGTTTTTACTTACTGAGGTAAAAGCTGTCATTTATGAAATAGAAATAATTTTTAAGAATATTAAAATATTGCCAAATTTAATTGTCATGCAGTTAACCTGGCAGGTCTTTCTTTAACAATTACAACAATTGCTTTTGCCATTTACTCTTTAATACTACTTTTTAGACATTCAAGATACTATTTATCTTTTAAATTACCCAAATTTGAATGAAAATTAATTCATCAGGCAATTATCCTCATGCTCAATAACATATAATCTAAGTTTACCTACTTTTAGTAACTAATTGAATTGAAATGTAACATTAAGGTCAGATATTCTATTTCGCATTCTCCCAATATTTTCCACATTTGTTCTCTAACAAAAGACATATTTTTATGTGAATTAAAATAAAGCTTCCTTACAACAGTAACTCATTTTATGCTTACATAGTGTAAGGGGCAGGGGAGTAAAAAAAAATGACTTGGAGGTCCATCAAGGAACATGACAGATCAAGGTCTGGCTTTCATCTCTTCTCTTTTCTAATATGCACTAACACAATGGTAGTTTTTCAAAAGGTAAACTGACAAGGACAAAGAGAATAGAAGAAATGACAACAAATGGGAGATATAAAATCTCTGGAAGATATAAAGTAGATGTGAAAATGGTTATCTCATTTGGAAAATAAACAGCAACCTTAAAATAGGTGGCTATGGAAGAAATAAAGTAGGGCTCAGAACCAAATCATGTTTAAATAATGAAACATTGCATCAAACTTTATTACGTGATTAATATAATTTACATATATTTGAGAAATAGCTTCTTATTAATGACCTAATCCAAGAAATTTTCTCCATAAATTACATTAGCATAAAATTAAAACTAGATACTACTGAAAACTGTACCTATACATATATAATGCGATTTGTCAATCAGTTTATTTTGGCTGAAGATAAAACATTATTTTAATGAGTACAGGTTCTAGAGTTGGACAGCCTGAATTCAAATCCTAGCTCTGTTACTTACAGGCTGAGCAAGTTACTTAATCTCACTAGATTTCAGTGTCCTCATCTGTAGAATGTGGATAGTAACAGTACTTACAACTGATACGTTGTAAAAATTAAACAAGATAATGAGTACATGAGCTTAGAAAAATTTCTAGCACAAAATACGTACTCAATCAAATATTAGGTATTAGTACCCTACATAATCATCTTCACTGGTCATACTATGTTAATTTTACATTTTATATTGAAGTGAAACCGAATTTATTCTGTACACATTCACCATGCATTCCCAACTCATTTCAAGCTCCCTGAAGATATAATTTTCTTTATGCAGAATTTTATTAACTCTGTATATATATGATAAATTCTTAGTGATAAAAACAAAATACAGTATGTCATGCTAGATAGGTTCAAAGCAAGTCACATAGAGCTTTTGTTTGCTTCTAAAATACTGATAAATTGAAAGGTAAAAAAAAATTGATCCTAACATAGATAAGACATATTGTCACTTGCCTTTCCGGTTGTGACGATGGTTTCATATTCATTTAGGTCACCTCCTCATGAATTCTAAGAGGCCCAGTAAACAATCAAAAATGTAACCATGAAATAGCATTCAAATCTGAATCTAAGGAGATTTAGCACCAACCTTTATATCAAAGGGTTCTTCAATGAAAATGATTTTCTATTCATTTTATATAAATTTGCATCTTACTGAAAATGTATGCACTATTCTGAATATCCAAGTTGCCTTTGTATTATCAGCTAATCATTCAACTGAATAAAAAAATTAAAGTGCACTTTTTCAATACCTGAGTCATTTGGATATCTATATATATTTCACAGTTTATACCTTTCCTTCTACTACAGGACACTTTCATTCATTCCTTTATTCACTTAATCATATAATAAATATTTATCAAGTGCCTATTACGTGCCAGACACTGTGCTAGTAGAGATAGGATATACTCAGACCCAGAGATGAGAAAAAGTTTACTATGTTCAAATAACTAAAATCAGTTGACTATGATTGAAACGCAGAACAGGAGGGAATTGCAGTAAAAACAGAAAAAGATGGAGAAGGGAAAATGGGCCAGACCTTTCAGGGCCCTGGTAAATTTTGGACCCCTCCTGAGAGCAGTGGGGAGTATGATCAGTAGTACAAAGATCCCTCTACAGGGAAACAAACACTGTAAAGAATTATAGGCAGGAACTGGTGTCAAAGACTCTCTCCCTTGACCAAACTTTAATGAGGCTCAGGCCAACCTTTGGCTTTCTTCTCTGTTCCTGTAAAATCCAGTTTGAGCAAGAATCCTGTTAAGGCAGTTTAAGGAAAATCCCTAATCCCTGGTATCTGATCCAGCCTGGAAACCTTATCACCCACCCAGTCTTCTCTTCAGTAATCCTGCTGAGTTGGTCTAACAAGAATCTTTCTTTCCTCTGCTATTTCCTCTTAGCAACTTTCCATCCACTGACCCCAAACCCCTGCTTCTTGAATACAAATGCCCACTTGTCCTTGTTAGCGTTGGAGTTGAGTTCAGTCTCTTTCCCCGCAACTATAGTGGTACTTATACCCATCAGAATATCCTCCCTTAAATAAAGTCTGCTTTATCATCCTTTAACAAGTGTCACTGAATAATTTTTTCTGTAACAGTTAGATTAACATTTTTTTTTCTGAAACACTGGAAGCCAACTAGAAAGGTACTGCATTATTCCAGACAAAAGAAGACAGAGGCCTGAACTATTGTGGTCAAAGGAAGGATGGAGAGAAGTCAACTGATTTGAGATAAGGATGCTGAATCCTTTGGATTTGGTGTTTGGGTAGAGGGAAGGAAAAGCAATGGATAATACTCACATTTCAAACTTGAGCCAGCTAGTGGTGCCATTCACTGAGATAAGAAATGCAAAAAGAAGAGAAGGTCTGATAAGATCTAAAGACATGTAAAGTTTCAGCTGGGTTATCCAAGCAGAAATAGCAGTGGATGGAGCTCCCTTCTGATATCTTCTACTGACTCTGTGAAGAGAGTAGCAATATTTGCTGGGATTTAGGCGTCAGAGGATACAGTCTAAAGAGAGCAGAGAATATTTAATGTGCCCACTGTAGAAAATAGGAGATAATTAGAAAGACAAAGGAGCATTTTCTATGTTTGAAGACCAGAAGGAAACATGAATGTATAGGGGTACCAATCTATAAGGCTATGTAACTTAACTTTTCCAGCTATTCTGAGCACCCCCAGCACAATTAAACTAATTGAGGACTGGGAATTTATCCTAATATTTAATACCAAAAAACATGACGTCAAATGTCTTCGAACAAGAGAGAGGCCAAATATAAACTGCACAGAGAAGTGGAGGCAGCAGAACCTCCCCCCACCCCCAAAAAAGTGGGAAAGTGACTGGAGAGCCTCAAAGAATAAGAATTATGTAAGTAGTAGAATAAGAGAGCCAGAAAAAAAAAAAAGATTATGGTTAGATTTGAGTATCTAAATTTAAGAATTCACACATAGAAGAGCTTCAGGAAATAAGGTCTTGAGCATTATCGAATGAAATTAAGGATCCTGGTACATAAGAAAATTATCAAACTGAAAAGAGTTACCCCATTTTGCACTCTCAAACAACCTAAAATGAGAAAAGGCCTTAACCCAAGAGATCTACGGGAAAACTGTGAATCAGATGTCAATTTTTTCAATACACGATCTGGAGTGAACATGAGTACAAGATAACAGGGAAGGAAGATACAGGGTGGCTAGCATAAGCTTCAAAAGAACAGGGTTTCATATGTTCAACATTTATACTCAGGCAATAAAAATGTTCTTTTAATCAGTTCTCTCAGCAGGGAGAGGAAAAAACTGGCTGAATACCGACAAAGAACACGACCACCTTTTAGCTTTTACAAAGACATAGGCCATATTCGGTATACAGTCAAATAAATGTTCATATTAAGAAAAATATACTATTGAGCAAAAATAAAAGGTATTTCACATTTGCTCTGTAAGCATTTTCCACTACAACATTATTAACAGATGGACATTACCGGCACTCACCGCACCAACGCTAGGGCCTGAGGGCATTGGTCTGAACTCTGATTCCTCCATTCACTAGCTGTGATCCTGAGCAGAGGCCAAATTGCTGAGACTCACTGTCTCTCTTTTCTGAGACGTACTTTCCTCATACATAAAATACAAGCGATGTTATTATAACATTCCATGCTCCTGACAGGGTTATGTTCTAACCTGTTATGTTCTCAACATCACTCACAAGAGTAAATATTCAGTTAAACTATTAGTAATATCAGAAAGGTGCACATCGCCCTCATTTATAAATTTGGAAATTATAAAAAAATCAATCTGCTTTACAAAGTGACTAACACTCTCAGATACTTCTGGAATATAAATATTACTTTTTAACTCTTACAAATATTATATCCTATGAACTAAATGAACCCTATAAGGAGTATATCTTTATGAAATGTCTGTCCCAAACAATTTCTTATACAGCATTTAGCTGCAGTGAATGTTTAAATGTAAAGAATGAGAAACATGCTGACTATTGCTCACAGTGGGGCAAGTCTGAGTGAGGTGCATAAACATGGGACATCAAGGGACTCCAAGCAGAGTTAAGAACAAAGAAAAAAAAGGAAGAAAAACCATCCACTTAATAGTTGTATTTTAAAAAACCCAGGAAAGTCTATGCATGAATGCCCTTCAAAAAAAAAAAAAAAAGATTTTGGAAAAAAATTGATAACAGGTTAGGTATTTAAATGAAATATATATGGGCTACAAATTCTAACTAGATATGGAAGAAAGGGCAAACAGTGGAAAGAAAGAAAAAAATGACAAGCAAACGGCCTCAAAGTTCAAAGACTAGGAATGATGGAAGTATACTGGTTACCAAATCATATTAATGACACTGTAGAAAGACGCATAAATTCCTACAATGGTTCCACTGAGGACCTTTCTAACAGTCATCGAAAGCGCAAACATTGATTAGGCTTGAAAACCTCTTAAAGGGACTCAGTTCAAGAATGGCAGTAATTTAGAGGACTTCAGTAAGATGACAGCCAGGCCTAAACACACTTCAACTCACCAAGGGCCTAAACCTCAATCATATGGAAATAATTTTCACTACAACCATCTTTCTAGTTAAAAACGAAACACAATAATTAAAGCCATTGCTAAGGTGCTAATACATTGATCCAGTTGACAGTCTCCAGAAAAAAAAAAAAAAGACTACTTCGTCCAATTCCTGCAAAAATAATTTAACTCTTTTAGGGATAATCATTCTGCTGATCTGTGTAGGAAGTGGCTATAAAAGAATAGCTTCAGATACTTAAAAATATTTTTATTACAAAAAGAATTCATGCTCTTTGTGAAAATTTTGAAAACTAAAATACAATCATCTATTTACCATTAAATTCCACCTCCAAGAGATACGCAATAATAACCTTTGATCTATTTTGATATTCCGTATTAACACTTAATATTAAATTTTCTTCCATTACTCAAAAAGAAAATAATGGAATCATACAGACACACAGTCTGCTTTTTTCACTTTCAGATACTTAATCCACAAATGTATCAAGTTTTAAATTATAGCTTGTCAAAAAGAATCACTCATTCCTTCCTATATCAATAAACTAGTAAATCAAATGGAATCTCCATCAGAGCTCTCTCCAAAAAAAACCCTAAATCTCTAGGATTACCTTACACAATAAATAATACGTATATCTTCTTTCAAGACAGCTCTATGAATCTGCACACACATAAAACATAAGAATTACAGTTCAATGTCTTCAAGCATTTCATGCTTCTCATTTTCTTATAAAATCTCAAAGCAGTTAATATACAGTAACAGAGTCCCAGTTCAACTGCATTAAAGAGTAAACAACCGACCCCTTCCCAACAGGCCAAACCAAAATTAGTCTATTGATGCTCATTTACTATAATTTGTTTGCCATCTTCTTGAGGCAGCTCGAAAAATAGAACTGCAATACCATTTTGGTTTTCTATAATAATTTTCTCAATGAACACATTCACTTCTCCAATCAGATACCAGTATCTATTGTAGATGCAGGGAGATACAGCAATCCCCAACAATCTGAAATTCATTGCCAATCTATAATCTCAAACTGCCCCTATTTGAAGTTCAGGACCATAACTGAGGAAGCACTGGCACTGTAAGTATTAAACAATACCTTGTGGCTAATCCACTCAACATTCATCATTTACCCTTTCAAACCCATTTATTGCTAAATCAATACAATTAGGAGATGATAGAAAAATAAGTTAACATAAAAACTGAGTAAATATAATTATGTAAAACATGCAATTGGCATTTTTCAACTGTGAGCCAAAATGATAAACTTTAATCTAAAAATCCTTTCCCTCACTCCCTTTATGATCTGATCTCCCATCTCTCCCTATCACACTTCCAATGTGAATTCTAATTCTAGGAGGCCCATATTTTTCTATAAGATCATTATATTAAAATACCCTTTTGCTTTCTAATCAATTAAATTGCTTTTATTTATATCTTACCTTTATCAAAATTGTTTTTAAAATAATATTTGAAGTAGCTTGAAAAATAGAGGTAAGAAAACATCTCAAAAAATGCAGTTAATGTAGTACAAGTCCATATATGGCCTCGTTAAAACAAACTGCATTGCCCATTGGAGTTATTTAAATCCAATGATTTAAATAAATACATAATTGCTTATAAAAATGAGTGTGTGTGTGCATATGTGTGTGTGTGTAAAACAAAATTCAGAAGACTCACTTTAATCAATAAAATACATCGTAATCGTTATTTCACTTAACAGAAAAAAGACAAGTAAATGTAAAATAATGAACTTTTTATAAAATGTAACTCTTATCATTACACCTCAGCAGAATAATAACTTGTAACTATCTTATACCTATTCTGCCAAGAAGTGTGCTAAACTCTTCTGTATTGCAATACCCTGCAGACTAAATTCTGAGAGGCTAATAGTAACAAGAAAATACACTAAGATCTCATCAAAACAGAATTAAGCTATCCAGCATTCTCTGCTTTCTGCAACAAGCCAAGAACCAGAAGACAATCTTAAGAGGTAATATTTGTGTAGCAATGACATAATAGAAGACTCCTCTCTCATTCCCATTTAATAACTATGTGGCTTCATTTGTTATCTATAACAAACCAGTAACAGGTTAAGAAATTCGAAGAGGAAAGAAAATAATTAAAACAAGACTAAAAAAACCCACAATAGTCTAAAGCTACTTAGTGATCAGTACTCTATTTTTAAAAGGAGAGACATATTACCATTCTTTAAATGTTCTGTCAAATGATTAAAATTAAATGAAAATGTTATTTTAAACTTCTAAACATTTTATCAAATTATAATTATATTCTTTTAAATTTGATGCTAAGACAATAAACCACTATCTAACCTGCGAGATAATAGTAAAAATATATACTGGTTTCTGTCCCTGGTTCCTGGCACAGAGCTCCTAAATCCCTTGGAATTTCCTAGGTGACAGGGGTGTCTTTTGTTCTAATGAGGTGACTCTTGATGGGCTCATGAATGGGGCGAATCACCAGAAAGACCAAGCCATGATTAAACATTTTCAGCCCCAGCCCTCATTCTCCAGAGAGGAGAGAGGGGCTGGAAATGGAGTTAATGATTGTCATGCCTACTGATGAAGCCACCATAAAAATTCCAAAAGTACAAGGTTTGGGTGACTGAACATTTGGAGGTGCTAGGAGAGTGGCTTGTCTAGAGAAGGCATCGAAGCTCTGTGCCAGTTCCCACAAACCTTGCCCCTATGCATCTCTTCTATCTGGATGTTTTTCTGTACCCCCTATGATATCCTTTTAGAATACACTGGCAAAGAGTAAGTAAACTTTTCCTGAGTTTTATGATCTGCTCTAGCAAATTAAATCAGAGGAGGGGGTGAAAGGAACCTCCAATTTACAGTTGATTGGTCAGAAGCACAGGTGACAACCTGGACTTTGCAACCGGCTCTCTCTGAAGGGGGGAGCTGTATGAGACTTACCTCTTAACCTGTGGGATCTAATACTACCTCCAGGTAGTATCAGAATTGAGTTGAATTTTAAGACATCCAGCTGGTTCACAGAATTGTTTGATGTGGGGGGAAAAAACACACACATCTGGTGACAGAAGTGTTTTGAATTTGTAGTAGTGTAAGAGTAAAGGAGAAACACAGGAGGAAGACTGAGTTTTTCCTAACACACAACCCCCACCCCCAGAAAACTGTCCAGAATACCTCAACGCCAGGGTATAAGGATAATCAAGACTTTCTATTTTCTATTTATTCAATCAGTATGTACACACTCTTCAAAAATTTTGTTAATTATTTCATAAGAACACAGGATGATTAATAACAAGTTTCCAAGGGTACATTTAGCATTTGATATACTGTATTTTTTTTCCCTGATCTTGAAGAAGCCCTATAAGTATTATAATTTCTATTTTATAAATGAGAAAATAGATCCAAAGACATTAGTTGCCCAGGGCCACCTGGTGGCAGATTAGGGCTAGACAACTCAGGTGTATCTGAACTCCAAACATGTACTTGTTATACCAGGGGCTAAAGTTAATATATCTCCAAATTTTCTCATTTTGAGAATGAGGTTTTGGGCTTGTGGTTATTTAGTGAATTTCCTATTACTGAACAAAAACAGTTCAATACAGTACAATGGGAGACCAAATGAAGGCCAATTCCAGTCTGAAGGAATCCCTTACTCCTAACAAAAAGGAGACCAAGCTTGCCCAGATATAAACAGGCTCTTAACAGAACCATATCCTGATGAAACTGCTAATGGCATGTGCAAAAATGGATAAGGAAGTTTTTCCTGAACATATTAGGAGGTCATTTGGGAACAATTATAAGCAAAACAAAATAAGTACAGAGGATTACTGAAAGGACTCAACTGAGTCAGTGCATTTAGCTAGTTATAGCACCTGTACAAACACTGATGCATGGACTCGGAAGTCAAGGAAACAGAGCCCAGGAAGAAAGAGAGTCCGTACACCTCAAAATCATAAAATTAAAAGACAAGGGACAGAAAAAAATCCTATCGTGTAAGTAACAATTCTAAAGAATAAAAATAGCATAATTTCAAACCAATAAACCTAACAGCTGGCATGGTATCTGGGGTTTGAAATCTCTTTTCTTGCCATTGATCCTTTTATAATTATATAGATGGAAAGTCAAGGATTCTCATAAAGCAAACATTATGCAAGTATTAATATATAAGTAAAATACTCACTGTTTTCCAACAATCAATTTAAATGTATTTAAAACTTGTAGAAATATCTTAAGAGTCATAAAATTTTCATCTTAACGGTGCGTAATTCTTACTTGGCCTAAAATCCTCTCAGGTTAAAAAAAAATGTTACATATTCTTACTTTGAGATCAATCTAAACTATTTACCCAGTATCTCCCCTCAGAAGAACCAAGGCAAGAAACATTCTCTTCCACCGGCAGTTAAATCAAGCAAAGTAGGAGTCTTTTTCTTAATGGTAATACCACAAATAGAAGTTCTATAATTTGTTAATTGACTGGTTAAACAATTAAGTAGACGCATATTCAATTTCAATCTTATGAGTTCATATTATGCTAACATTCGTTCGCTGAATATTCATTGAATGTTTTCTATGTATTAAACCTTAGAATAGACCTAATGGAGGATTTAGCAATGATCCAGAAATTTCATTGAAATACTCAATTTCTATAATATTAGCAACAGATTCACAAGTTATAGTAATAAAAGCGTTGAAATACAGAAGAAGGCTATAGTTAACTCAATTATCTGAGGCAAATAGAGCTTTCAAGTATCATACAAGTAAAATTATCTGATATGCTTAATACTACATGGTACTGAAAAGCAGTATCTTTGATTACTCCAGACTACTGAGAAACAGAAGATGAAGAGATGAACAGTGATTTGGTATCCACTAAGGGTTCAAATCTCAGCTTATCTTTTTACTGTTTGGCCTGAGAAACTTTAGAAAACCTCTGTGCCCATGAGTTCACATCTGTAACAAGGATAGTAAGTGATTAAAAGATGCCTAATAAAATGCATGGCTCAAAGCGGGCTTTCTCTAAAAAAGTTAGTTACCTCTTCTTCACTAACTTGCCCCACAGCAAAAAACAAAACCGTAAGTCGTAGGTTAGTGATTCACATCGATGTGAATTTCATGACATTCCTTTTCTCACCCAGTGTTACAACCACTGACTTCATCTGAGGTGCCATGAAGTCTCAGGATACCACTGAGATTCACACTGAAATATAAATATAAAAATACTTTCAAGAGAGGAAGAAATGATTACCCTTACCAAATATTGTTTCTAACCACTGGCTAAAGAGAAATCATTCCTTTCATCTTATTTTTAACTAATTATTTTTGAACACAGGGATCGACATTTCACGTGGAACACATATAACATGAGGAATCCACAGTTGCAGTTATGTCTTCCCACAGTACTGCCATGTTGTACAGTTCCAGGAGAAACCAGTTCCACTGTCTGTGGTCAAGGTAAATGGTGCCTTCTGGAGCAAAAACAGAAAAACAATGTGAATAGTGAATGCCCCCTGCAACTGTGCCACTGTAATCTCAACAATTAACTGTAAACCGATCTGGATAAATATCTTCTTAACATCTGTTATCAATCAATGGTAAGTATAAAAATCACAAATGAAAATTCTAACTTTAAAAACACACATATACCGAAGCAGTTATTTCCTTATGCCTAAGGTACTTCGTTTACAATAATAACAGGACCCTCAGCCTCTTCCTGAACCCTGCCTTCTATTTATTCCTCACTAATCTAAATCCCTAGATAGAAGTTGAAAGTGAGAGGAGGATCAGGACATCAGTAGCATACAAACTCAAAATTTCCAAAGGACTCGTGCATTCAATATAACTAGGAATGCAGTATGTGATTTTAATGAAAGACATGTATTAACAACTTTGGTATTTATGTGATACCTTTATAACATGACAAATTAAGTTGTATGTCTCTCATGAAATAGGTGGATATGCAAACCTATAGCATTAAGCAATATAAGAAATCATCCTCTTTTGTACTGAACAGGTATGTTTGCCTGGTTCAAAATAAAAACTGTATAGAAAAGTATACACGGAAGTTTTACTTCCACTCCAGTCTCAATTCCTGTCTACCCCTCTCCCCCAACCTTCTATGGCAACCATTTTTATTAGTTTTTTTATTAGTTTTTTGTTTACTTTTCTAGTCTACTCATACAAAAACTAGTAAATACAAATGTACTTTCTTATTCCTCCCCTTAGAGAAAAGGCACTACATAGTATCCTGTCACACATCTTGCCTTTTTAAATTAATTATCCTAGAGATCTCACCACTTCAGTACAGAGAGATCTTTCTCATTCTTTTTTTATAGCTGTAGTATCCCACAGTGTGGATATACTATAATTTATTCAACCAGTGCCTCTATCAGGTTGCTTCCAAAGCATCTTCTTAAGTGATACATTCTCAAATCTCTCATTACTGTAACAAAGTAAATTATCGATATCATAGGACTTGCTTTCTTAAACTACAGTAATACAATGTACTGTTATATTTAAATATAACAGTAATGCCTTACTGTTATATTTTGTAAGACCCATCAGAAATTTCCACCTCACATGGTTGCATTCTCTCCCCATCAAAATTTAATGTATTTATTATAGGATATCTCAGAGCTTTTAATATACAGTTATGCATATGAATCTCCAGAAAGTATAGTGTGGGACATTTCCCAAACTTATCTGGCTACAGAATGGTTCTTTGGCAAAACCTCCTATAAATGTAGTATTCTGCAAAACAAACTTTAGCAGAATAGAGTGGATGGGGCGGATATAATAACTATTGTCATCTATTTGAGCAAAATATAAGACTATGAACTTTTAAGGAAGGTATGAAACCAAGCTGAGCTAATTTTGGACTCGGCATTCCTTACTTAGCTGTTTTTTAAATTATAAACCCCTTTGAGATCTAAATGTAAAGCTATTTGACCCTCTCCTGCAAAGAATGCATACAAGCATAAAATTTTTCAGTTTCTGGGGATTCATGGACCCTAAGGCCCATCCACAGTCTCTATGGTCATATCTATTTTAAAAGTAATTTTAAATGGACTGTGCTACATTATCTATGGCAATATTAATATTCCAAAAGCTAGGACAGAACTCAGAGCACTTTTCATGCAAAGCTAACGAGAAACTAGCAGAGAATTCACCATGAAGCGTACCCTGGTGCAAAACAAACAAAGCATATTCAAAGGGACCATGTTCAACAATTAATGATATCAAGCAAAGTAAATTCTATTAAATAACTGTGGAAACTGTTAACAAGGGTTTGTAGTCTGGTTTTTACATGGGTGCCTCTCATTTTAAATGAATAAATAAGATTCTTACAGAAGAGAATTTGTATTTTATTTCATTTTATACAGTATAAAATCTTAGCATCCAGGATTTTTAGAATTCAGTACATTTCCCATTAGACAGCAGTGTTTACTAGAAATACAGTTCTGCTGCAAATTTGAATGTGACAATGTGAATATCCAGGAGAAAGGAGAAAAAAACTCTGGAACTTTTAAATGTAGATCAAAGAATCTCCAAGCACAACTGTAGTCTAACAAGTGAAATCAGGAGAAAAGAGGTATTAAATTAAAGAGGGGATACATGCATGGCTACTGCATCTGATTTTGGGGTTGATACTCTACCCTCCCTTCCTTAACACTTCCTCCCCCAAAAAGCCCACCCATGGCAAACATTAAAAAGTGCTAAAATTTTGAAAAAGATGTTTCTAGATCAAGATAATATCCTAGTGGCTAAAGTATAACAGAATGGAAATTCCTAATTTAAAATCTTATCAAAAATTTGTTTCTTAAGAGGACTTTTTTTAAGGAAAACATCTCCAACACTATGAAGAGTGCACTATGCATGAATTTGTTTTATTCCTATTTTTGTTGAAAACATAAAGTCTTAAGGTAAGAGGAGTTCTGCATAAGTAGGTTCAGCATTTTTCCAGAATAAAAAATGGTATTAAGTCAAAAGTATTCTGTGTATAAAAGAACATGCAAACACAAAAGCATCAAGTGTTAATTACAGTTGACCCTTGAACAACACAGATTTGAACTGCGCAGGTCCACTTATATGTGGATTTTTTCAAAAAAATATGTATAGTATTATAAATGTATTTTCTCTTCCTTGTGATTCTCTTAATAGTATTTTGTTTTCTCTAGCTTCCTTTATTGTAAGAATACTGTATACAACACATACAACATACAAAATGTGCTAATCCACTGTTTATGTTATTGGTAAGGCTTTGAGTGAACAGTAGGCTACTTACTGGTAGTTAAGTTTTGGAGAGTCCAAAGTTATACCTGAATTTTTGACTGCACAGGGACTGGTACCCCTAACCCCTACATTGTTCAAGGGTCAACTGCATGTTACGGCAAATTATGAGGGAAAAAGATTATAAGGATCTTTTTCCTTCTCATGCTCTTGCTCTTTTGAGAAACCATTCCATATTCCTTTCTATAATACAATAGAGTATAGGCATCTTGTACATGTGAATCCATCTTCAAAGGTACATCAATTTCCCAAGTTCCTGATCTGAGTTGAAATATAACTGAACAGCTTCTCCAAATCAGGCAATCTGACAAAAAAAAAAAAAGCAGCAATACAGTCCTGGAATTCAGACAGAGAGGATGATTCTATACTGCCTAATAGGTGAACAGAATGAGAACCAAATGACACCAATCCATATAACATTCTCTACAAAAGAAAAAGGATATTTAAAATATTAAATCATCTTTTCTATTTCATTATGAAATGTGGATTGTGCTTTACCTTGAATATTGCCCCCCCAAAAAAAAGCTTAAATGAACTTATTAAAACCCAAACTATGGCTTAAGAAAAATTAAAATATTTAAAAATATCTTTTCCAAGAAATTTGAAAATCTGCTTAAAATAGCCAAACTAAACCTTTCGGTACTGGCATATCGGCTCCAAATAAAAATGCAAATCTACGCCATAATCATATTATCTTCCTAAGCAGCACTGAAAAAAAAAGTGGCCATTCCCATCTTATAGTATTCACTTAAAAATGTCCAGCCCAGGGAAGCAAGGAGTAACTAATTTAGACTGCAGTCTGCTAACCCTCTGAGCTCAGTAAAACCATTAAGAGCAGCACTGACAAACACTATCATAACAATATGCCAACCACAGACCCCTTCACGGTTTATTATCCCTATAATTCAAATAATCCTAAACGTTTCCCCAAGTTGTAAAATTCAATGTGTATCACTCAACAAAATACACAAAGTTGTCTGCTAAACAAAAACAGAGGCAAACTTCATTGAAAGGTAGACTGTTAGAATAGCTACATGCTTAGTACAGGAATCAAAAATTCTCTCACTCAAAAGGGGGCTAAAAGGTCGGGGCAGGGGGACTAACTGCACTTTTATATATGTAAACACTTATTTTTATTCTTGACACATGTTCACTGTAAAACTGAAAATACTATATGCATAAAAAGTGATAACCATAGAAGAATCCATAATCAATAAGAGGAAGCTATAATACAGTAAATCAAAAGCCATACTGAGAAATCTGTAACATTAACCCTATGAATCGCCTGTATACTCCATTATATAAATGGCCCATTTTGTCAGCTGCAGACTCTATCCACTTTAAGATCATTGTGGTAAAATACAGTAAGAAAGGGGAAGGAAAGAAGAAGAAAAACAACCCTTTACAGGATGTTGACAAGTGTTTAACTATCACGGTTTTAGAATGTGTTGGTTAGCACACCACATACCACTAAAATAATATACCAGGTTCCTCCAATACCAGGTTACTTGGGCTTTCGATTTTAACCTACTCAAGTAACAGGAGTCTAATGTAACAAAATACTCTTAATTTTCATAGCCTAAGCTCTCTTAGAAGAAAACCTGTGTACTTCCCAGTATCAATTACCAAACAAAACAATTCTTCAATCCAACTCAATTGTTCTACAATTTCATCTGCACAGATAACAGATTTGCTGTCTCTCCCTTTATTACAACTCTACAGATTGTGGCCCAGAGATACCAACTATAACGCAAAAACAAAAATCCCGAAATTATGCCTAGAGTGCATATTATCTCTAGAGCTATCAATACCTAACCACAGATCCCCAAATAGAATACTTACAGACCTACCAAAAAACTTTCTTGCCAATCACCACTGAACTCATACTAGGTTGTTAATATCTTTATTCTAATGACTGCTCTTTTTTAAAGTATTTCTAACAGACTCATGAAAATATTTTAATTGATGCTCACAACGGAAGCAAGAATGCAAATGCTATCCCTGTGTTCACTATACATGCCAAAATAAACTCAATAAGGTTAGGACTTTGGTCTCCCTTGTTTGCCTATAACCCCAATGCCTGGCACCTAGTGGATTCTTAATACCGTGAAATGAATGAAATCGTATAACAAAATTCATGAACAGCCCAAATATAACAGAACTGTGTTAAATCATGTACTGCTTAAAAGAACATTTGCAATATGTGGTGACAGAAAGAAATCTACTATGGGAGGTGAACACACAGTGTAAATATATATATATGCGTTACTGTTAGAGTGTACAGCTGAAACTGACTGGATTTCGTTAACCAATGTCACCATAAAAAAATTAATTAATTAAAAAAAAAATTTGTTAAAACTTGGGAACCTTCTAAACAGTGCTATTTATTTTAACAGGATTTAACGGATACCAGACAATAAGACTGACAGTTCAAATCTATTTTAAGGGGGGCCTACATAAGTTTCTATAACAAAGCAAACAAAAGTTGCATTTTTTATATGACTTTTCTCTCTATCTCAAAGCTATGATCAATGAAAATTACAGAATTTTAGGGGAAAAAAAACTTTGAGCCTAAATTATGAAACAGATGGGCTCCAATTACAGAATATATAAACTGTCACCAATTTATTCAAAAACTTTTGCATAATTATATACCTAAGACAGTATTTTATGAATTTTATTCTACATTTATTCTATTATGCTAAGGAGTTGGCTTGTGTTAAAGAAGTTGACTGATGAATCACAATCTTCCATTTTCATGACTGTCACTTAGGGGGAAAATCAGTGAAGAAAGATTTAACTGTCAATGTAAGTAGTTCTTCTCTTTCCAGTTTTCAAATTAGTGTTCTCTACTACTTAAACCAACAGTTTTCCTGTTTTCGTCCTATTTTTTAACTGTATAGTAGCTTACTGTATTTGATTTTTATTACTGATTTGTATGTTTACTCTAACCAAGTCGTACTCTCCCAAAGATTTGGGAGTCATACCTTTCCAAAGTGCTCCCCTGCCATGCCATTGATAACAGTGCTTGATAATTTTTGTCATTCGTCTCCCTCATCTGAATGTAAGTTCTATTAGAGTAGAGCTGGTTTTATCTTTGCTGAATATTACAGAATAGGTTCTAAGTGTTATTACAATGAATGAATGATTTGGAAGGCAATGACATTATCATGTGCTTCTTTGCTAGCTAAGTAGGCAATAATATTTGATAGTTTCTATCCAGCTTTATGGAAACTCAGATGCTCTTTACAGCTCTAAAGTGAAAACTTGCAAATAAATTTAAGAGCAAACAAGAGTATTTAATACACACAGAGAAGGTGCTAAAAAACATCAAAAATAGTTTATTAAAAAAGCACGCAATTACAGAAGATTCTTTTGGACAAGTTTCCAGTATTCCATTACCATCACTATGAATGATCTTTCCCAAAAACCACTGCTAAATGACTTCACTGTCTGGAGACTTTCTTCAGATTTTCCTCATGTTTTGAGAATTAATAAGTGAACATACTGAAATAATGAATGACTACTCTCGGGGTCTTACAATAATCTTTAAAAAGATGGGGGGCGAGGGGGAGGTTGTTAAGGAAAACGCTTTAATAAAAAAAAAAAACCACGTGAAAAGCAATTTTCCTGTTAGTTGTCAAAGACTGGAAAATTTTCACTGCAACCTCCCTCCTTTGCTGGTTATAGAGTAAGAAATGGAAGTCGGAAAATTTACTACACTTCATGCATTCTGAGTCAGGAACTACGAAGGAAGAAGAGACTCACAACTGTAGGGACACATGTATTCTACATGAAAGCAGGAAGTTCGTTTCTTGAGCATGGGCTGCCACTCCAGCATCCCAAATGGGAACCACGGCCTTTTGAAAGCCCACACTACTCCCCCTCTAATCCTGAAGCCAAAGCCGGCCTCACCGGGAAACGCGATTTTGCTCGGAGGATGAAAAAGAGGAACAGCAAGGAGGCTCCGGACACCTTACTCTTTCTACTTGGCCTGCGGCAGAAGGCTACTCCGGTTCTCGCCAAAAGAGGAGGCGGGCCAGGCAGAGTCAGCAGCGACTAGAAGCCTTGGCCTCGAAAGAAGGCGGCTAGTCCACGCGGCCGGAGAACTCACCAAACAAAGCACAGCGCGAACCGGGTGGGGAGACGGGAAAGAAGGGGACAGATTCACCCCAGCTCTTCACCACTGACTGGGGCAACTGACAGGTGGAGCTGTGCTCCTCCTTATTGGGAGAAGAAAGATGGGTTTTCGAGGGGCTTATGTGAACTCCAGCGCTAAGGCCACCGGAACTGAGACCCCGGCCGGGGAGAACGCCCGGGAATAAGGCAACGAGTGCTGCGGAGAGAAAGGAAGAGATGGTCGGGGTCAAGGGCAGGAGGACGGACCCTGCCGAGGTGCTGGGGTCTCGCCCCAGCGGTGGCGAAGATGCGTGTGGCGAGGATGCGCGTGGCGCGCTGCCGGCCGCCCCAGTCGGGCCTCCTCCGCACCGCCCCCTCGCACCCGCGCCCTGGGCAGCCACACAAAGGGGATGGCGAGGCGCACCGGCCGCGGGGCGGTGGAGGGGCGCCGGGCCCCGGACGTGGTGGCCGGACCGCGACGCATGCCGCACCTCTGCCTTTGTCTGTCTCGCTCTGCGCCCCCGCCCCCCAGCCGAGGAGGCCCGTCGCCCGCGGCGCCCTCACCCTGCTCGTTACCCGGGTGAGTAGAGGTCTCATCTGCTCGCCGGCCCCATCTGCCTCCATGGCCAGCCGGCCAGCCCGCGGCTACCACGACGGTGCTCCCAGCGCGGTCCTCCCGCCTCTGCCGCCGCCGCCGCCGCCGCTGCCGCCGAGACCCGAGCGCGCGAGGGGAAACGAATGTGTGTCCGTGCGCGAGGTGCGCGCGCGAGGGGAGAGCCGGGTGCGCGAGATGCGGGGCGCGCGTGTGCGCGCAGCGGTCGTGGCGCTGCCTCTCGCAGGACAGTGAGCCCGCGGCGTGGAACGTGGAGTGAGAACTGGGCGAGAGGCCGGACAAGGAGGGGGAGGAGGAGAGAGCCGCGTAGGGCCCCGGGGGGCGGGGCCGCGGACCGTGACGCGCGGAGCGCCCGGGCCCCGCCCCGACACGCCCTCCTCCCCGCCTCCTCGCTTCACGCCCCCTGCCAGTTTGGCCCCGCCAGCCTACTCAGCGCACCCGCGGGCCCCGCCGCGAGGCCACCCGGAGGCGAGGCGGGAGGGAGGCGGAACGGACATTTGTCCCAGCCAATCGGCGACTCGTAGAGTTGCGCACGAGCCCCTCCCTAACTCCCCCACGCCACCTCCTCTGGAGGCCCCGCCCCTCTTTGTAAAATCCTAACTGACCGTAGTTAAACGTCTAACTCGTTTTTCCGGTCGGAGGTTCCCCTAAATTCGGAGGTGGGGTGGAGGGTCACCACAACCCCCGGCTCCTAACCAATGTAAAGGCAGAAGGGAAGGAGGATGCCACCGTTTTCAAGGGCGCTCGCGGGAATCCCAAAGGAACTAACGGGTATTCAGGACTTCTGCAAGTTTTTTTCCCTCAGTTCAGTAGGCATGAACCCCAACTCCGGGCCTGTGAAGGAAGTACTCTTGATCAGGTGTCCTCGTGTGTTTGCCTCTTGACTAGGCACCACGGCGGGTCCCAGCACTCGAGTTCACCCTCTCGGGCGCCTCTCAGATATCCACAATTCTAACGGGATGATGACGGTGCCTGCCGCACAGGCTATCTGTAAATGTGCCTGACACATAGCATTCTTGTTATAGGCATTATTGTTACCAGAGTTATGTTGCGTGTTTAAAAAAGATAACAAAAGGGTTAGTTGAGGAAGAGCTAAATCAGTTCTATGGAAGGAAACTATGACAGCGGATCTAGAGCTCATATCCTATTTATCTCCCATAGGATATTAATAAAGCCTTTGTCGGAAATATTAAAGGATGCTGGATGTCTCATTCCTGGTTTGGGTCCTAGTCCTCTTTTGTTTTCAGTTCTCCAGAGAGTTACTTCGAGGCTGGCACACATTATTCACTGACTCGTATAAGAGCAGATGTATAACAGCTACCATTTAAAGAGGCCTATAATTAAAGGCTGTGACATTTTGCAAACATGCTTCATCGCTAATCTTCACAACACTACAAAATATTTTTTATTATCTTCACTTTACAGGTGAGGAAGCTGAAACTCACAAAGATAACTGATTTTAGGTCCTAGTTAGTGGAACTGCGCTTTCTATTGCACCATTCTAATGCCTCATTAAAGAAAGTTGAACAATAAGGATAAGGGAAGAAAAGATAAAACAAAAATGAAAGCAAAGAATATGGAGAAAAAGGAGAACTGAAATTTTTTTAAAACCCTGAAGTTGTTTAAGGAACCAATCATTCTGTTCATATCATCACTCTCTAAAGCGAATATGATTTATATTGAAGAATTAGTACTGAGGTCTCTTACAATGCAGCTCCCCTATGGTGAAACTGTGATTAGTATATACAGAACACCCTCTATCCCCTTTCTCTGCTTTATTTTTCTATGCAGCATTTATCCTCTTATAACGTTCTATATATTTTATGCTTTATGATGTTTATTGTCTATATATACACACACACAAATGTAAGCTCCATGCGAGCAGCAATTGTTTTGTCTGTTTACTATTATATTCCTAGAACCCTAGAAGAGTGCTTGGCCCTAGTAAGGTCTCAGTACATGTGTTAAATGAATGAGTGTATTTGGAGGGGCGGAGAGGCCAACATCCTTTAGGACCTAAGAGCATTCTGGGAGAGGATGTGGCCAAAGTAGTAACAAGAGCAAAGTTAGGAGCCAAGACTGTTGTTGCCAGAGTTGAAACAGCTAAGTAGTCAATTTCAAGAACTTAAAAATATATGCTTGGGAGACTGCTTAGCAATGAGTTTCCCTTAATCCATTTTGTGAAAAGAAAAAAAAAATTAGCCCATGGTTTATTTAGTCCATAATTATTTTTTGAGTGACTTCTGTGTTGCCATACACCTTTCCACTCCTCAATTTATCCCAACTGCTAGAAAAATAATGTAATAAAGGTCTGAATTATAGAATTTATTACTCTCAATTGCCCACTTAATTCAGGCTCAGCCAGAGTTCATACTGAGGTGATGATTGTAGTGAGTAAAGAAGATAATGTGTTAAAATTGCTTTCATAGAAATGGAGATGGCTGTAAAATGTTCCAAGGTGCTGAAAGGCAAATTGTTCTCTTAAGTATTTTAAATATCCATCCAAAATGTAGCACAGGGAAACATTTGCTAAACAAAGGAAAATGTGAACCTAAGTTCATCACTAACAAAGAACTTGTAGCACCTAAAATTAATAACATTTAGCTGTATCCCAAATTCAGGACACTTCTTGGGTTTCTGGAACAGTAGGTAAAACTAGCAGGCACTTGGATACAACCTCTTGGCAAGATCTTTATCCTAAGAAGCAAATAATCTTCCTCCGGCAGTTCTCTATGAGCCACAGCATATTTTGTAAAGACAAATAGCAGCTTCTCTGTCATTTTGAAAAACCTGGAACCATCCTTAACCTTTAGCTCCTTTGACAAGTATGTATCTCTTCATTGCTCCTTCTAAGTCATAGCTGAAATTTAAATGTTCCCGATTATCTGATCCTATAAAGAAAACCAAAATCCTTGGAACTGTGTTTACAAAAGCACCAGGGCAGCCTCAATGAGTGAAAGACAAAAGGAAAAGGATTGGGGAAAAAAAAAGTGTTGCTCTTTATTTCTGTAGGCTAAGCCAACAGAAAAAAAAAAAAATTTTTAATCAAGAAAACGAAACAAAATAAACAAAAAACAGACTTGATCCCTGATCTCATAGAGTTCAGTGTGAAGAACTAATATATAAACAAATGCCAACAATGCAATGTGTACAGCAATACAGTCGTGGGAATCTTGATGAAAGAGAATGGGATGGCTTTTGCTAGGGGTTGAAGGGGATGGGGGCTGCCACCTGAGGGAAAGGGATATACACAAAGGTGTTTAAAAAAGCAGCAGAGAAATATAGTTGATTAAAACTGAGTCATGAATGATAATGGGATCACTTCATGGAATGGTGAGGGAGACTGGGAAGAAAGGCGTTATAGGCAGAGGTAATGGCATCGATCAATGGCATCGATCTGAAGAAGCAGGATTGCCCAGTGGTGAAGCAGTCCCCGTACCCCCTACCTCTCTAGGCCTGCTACCCACCACCCACTGGAGGCAAACTGCCTGGGGCTTATTGCTTTTTTGCTAGTTGTGTCTTTATGCAAGTTACCTCACTTTACCAGCCTCCTTTTTGAAACTGTAAGTTGGGGGAAACAAAGGTACCTTCCTCATGGACTTGCAAATGAAGGTTAAAGGAGAGCGTCTAGCATGCTACCTAACATATAAGAAATACTCATTACTTGTTCATTATTATCATCTGGCTGGGAAACCATGAGATGGGAGAAAGATAGGCTCAAGCTCATACAGTGGGAATGGCCCTATATATCAGATTCCTAGGCACTTACATTCCCATTAGAATGAAAATTTCTCAAGTGCAGGGACTATATCTGCCTTGTCGCTGGGAACATTGTGGAGTTCCTGGCACATGGTGTCCACTTAAAAAATATTGAATGAATGAATAAATGAGTGAGTGCTAAGGAAATGGACTCTTTTCTACATACAATTGCAGACCCACCATCAGAGGGAAGTATTGTGACTATATTATACACATAGCCATGTTAAAATCGAATGGAAAGGAGAAATGCCAAGAGCAAAGAGATATGTTAGAACTGCTCTGCTCAATATGGTGACTATTGAACACTTGAAATATGGTTAATATTAATTGAGATGCGCTGCAAATTTTAAAAAATTAACACATAAAAAGAATGTAATCTTGTTAATAATCTTATATTGATTACATGTTGAAATAATAAAATTTTGGATACTAGAAAATTTTTAATTACATACATGGCTCACATTATATTCCTATTGGGCGGCCCTGGGCTACGAAACATGGACTAAGGCAATGACAAAGGAAATAGAAAATGTAAGTCAGATCTAAGAGATAGTTTGGAAGTAAAATTGATAGTGAATATAGTGATCCTGAGATACGCAAGCTGCAGGAAGAACAATCAAAGATGAGCCCATGTCCATGGACAGGCTGAATTTGATATCCTCAGGGACATCCAGCTGGAGATGGATAAACTTGTCAGGAACTGAAACCTGAGCTCTGAGCTAGAGGTACATAGTCCAAGAAACTTATTTGTCTCTACTGAAGCAACAAAATCCCTAGGCCAGTGTCCTCCCAGACACTGAGGGGCTATTATTACTCGAGGAGTCATCCAGAGAGAGAAAAAGAAGGATGTAGATTACTAAAATCAAGCTAGCTGTGACACGAAGTCTATGTGCACATTTGCAATTCATCTACAACACAACACTGTCATCACCATTCCTCTGGGTACCTCTTCCATGATAGGGACACTTCTCCTTCAAGATTTAAAAAGCATTTTAAGGAAGAAAATATTTGCAAATGACGCATCTAACAGACTGTTATCCAAATTATACAAAGATGTCTTAAAATTCAACAATAAAACAATTTCAAAAATGAGTCAAAGACCTTAACAGATACCTCACCAAAGAAGATATACAGGTAGCAGTTAAGCATATGAAAAAATGCTCCACATCACAAGTCATCAGGACAATACCAATTAAAACAACAATGAGATACCACTACACATTTATTAAAATGGCCAAAATCTGGAACGCTGTCAACACCGAATGCTGGCAAGTATGTGGAGCAACGAGAGCTCTCATTCATTGCTGGTGGGAATGCAAGGGGTTACAGCTACTTTAAAATATAGTTTGGGAGCTCCTTACAAAAATAAACATACTCTTACCATGAGACCCAGCAATTATGCTCCTGGGTATATGCCCAAAGGAGTTGAAAATTTTAGGTTCATACACAAATTTGCAATTATTTATATTTGCCAAAACTTGGAAACAACTGAGATGTCCTTCAGTAGGTGATCAGATAAACTATGATACAACTAGACAATGAATATTATGCGTGAATGAGCACTAAAAAGAAATAAGCAATACTAAGTGAAAGAAGCCAACCTGAAAAGGCTACATACTGTAGGATTACAACTATATGACATTCTGGAAAAAACAAGACTATGAAGACAGTAAAAATTCAGTGGTTGCCAGGGATTGGGAGGCAGGATGAATAGGTGGAGCACAAAGGATCTTAAGGCAGTGAAAATATTCTGTATGAAACCATAAGTGATAGATACATGTCATTATACATTTGTCTAAACCCATAGTAGGCACAACACCAAGAGTGAACTATAAAGTAAACTATGGATTTTGGGTAATTATGTGTCATTGTAGGTTCATCGATTGTAACAATGTACAACTTTGGTGGGAGATGTTGATAATTGGGATGGCTATGCATGTGTGTGGGCACTTTCCCCTCAATTATGCTGTGAACCTAAAGCTGCCTTAAAAAATAAATTCTTAATAATAATAATAATAATAATAAAGCCTAAGGAATAAAGCTTAAGTTGGTGCTATAGGAAAAAAATTAAAACATTTTAACCTTTCACTAATAAAAATCAGTGGGTAGAGTACATATGTTCAAGTATGCTCACTGAAACATTTGTGATAGAGAAAAAAAAACTGGCAATAATCACACTTAAGTAAAATAGATTTTTTTATTATTCCAATAATATAAAGCATCACCTTAACTGGAAATACCAATATAATTTAGGCAAAGTATTTTCTTTGGTTTAAGTTACATAGATAATTTTATCAGTCATTCCCCATTACTTTATATGTATAGATACAAAGTCATTAAATTTGATATATTAATGGAGTGTCCTACTCCTGAGTATTTACCCAAGAGAAATGAAACTATATGCACAGGAAAAAAACCTATATGTGAAAGTTTATTGTAACTTTGTTCATAATAGCTGAACTAGAAACAACAATAATGTCCTTTAATGAGAAATATGGATAAATAAGAATTACAGATATAGTGAGTGGATAAACAAATGGTGGTATATCCGTGTAATGGAATACCAACCTACAGCAAAAAGGAAAACTATCGACACATACAATGATGTAGACGAATCCAAAAATTAATTTTCCTAAAGTGAAAGAAGCAGCCTCAAGAGGCTAGGTTCTGTCCGATTCCATTTATATAACATTCTCGAGAAAAGCAAAAGAGACAGAAAACAAATTGATGGTTGCCAAAGTTTAGGGATGAGGATCGGGAACTGGTCTATTTCTTGACTGTGATGGTAGTTACAAAACTGTATGTATGCATTGACAAAACTCATTGACAAAACACTAAAAAGGATGAATTTTATGTAATATGTATATAAATAATACTTCAATAAACTGAACATAAAACAAAAAGAAACATACTATATTATAAGCACACATTATAAACACACATACACATATGCACATATATTTTACAATCTGGGATTAGTGAATTGTTCTTTCATCAACCTTATTTTACATATTTATGATTATGTAGTTGGTCTGTGTTGTTCTTTAAAGAGTATATCACTGCATCCATAATAAAATGTTAATTTTAGAGCTTCAATTAACCCTTTTCAGTTATTTTGGTTTCTTATTAACACATACAAAACTATTCGTGTGTCTGTTTCTGAATTCTCTTTTGTACATATATAATCAGAAGAAGCTACAATTATTGAAACTAAAGCCTGTAAGCACTGTCACAGTCAAATAACACAGCAAGTTAGGAAGGGTCTTAGAACTGAATTCTAGACTGCTAACACTCAGCTCATTGTGTCTTTAACAATGCTGATTTTTTTTCTGAGTCAGTTCAAAATTTTGGTCACCATCTATGTAGTTTGCTCAGGTATTGGCTGGAATACTGTAATCTACTGTTGAGTAATAAGTGGCAAGTGAGTGCAGAATAGTGTACATGGACACTTCGAGATGTACCAGCAAACTTATTTTAAAGACTGTTATGCGTTTTGAGTTAGGCAGTATTCTTTAAAAGTCAGGGTCCATTTCGGTCACACCTAGGTACACCTGTTTTGGTTGCTTTCCAAAGACTGTTCCTCTTAGTACTTGGGCTAGGAGGACATTGAAAGATCCTTCTTGATCCTTCTTTTTCTTCTCAGGACCACTTTTTATACATAGTGAAATTTAAACACACCTTTTTATGAAAAAGATCCCTTTGACCAGGTCCATGACTGAGACTACAGTGACTTTTGGAGAACTCATCTGAACCAAACGGGAAATCTAAAATCCCAAGGTCCCATTATGAGAAACATAGACAAAGATATAGTAGACTTTTAGGGAGACAGAGATGGAAGAAAACATTTCTCACCATGAAATTAAAATTCTCAAAGTGTTACCATGCATTAACATTAAAATAAATACTTGGATTGGTGTAGATTATTTTGGAATATTCATAATCATCCCATTTTAAGATCGTCTAAAACTGACAGGACAAAGGAGGTAGGTTCTGCATGACCTTGGACACATCGTTTAATACCTATGGACTTCTGTTTCCTCATCTGTAAAATGGAGATAATTGAGGCCATAATCTCTTATCCCCAACTGCAGACTCCATAAATCTCTGAAACACTAATGTTCTTTTATAACTTTTGGCTACAAAAACCTAACGTAAACGGATATGGGACTATTCATACTCTTTATATCCTTCCTGTGATTATCCATATGTCTCATTACCAAAATATTAATGTAACTGATAACAGGATGTTGTCCCAGACCCTGCTGGGGTGTTTCATAACATATACAATATCCATTATATCATTTGTCTAAATTTTGAAAAATTCTGAAATCTGAAATATCTGGCCCTAAGGATTTCAAATAAAGAATCACAGACTTGTAATATCTGTTCTGTTTATTTCAAAGATGTTGTAAGGGCCAAGTAAGGTAATAGATAAGAAAACACTTGACAAAATGGATGCTGTACCTACTTTAACTATAGGTAGCCCTGGGGATTCTACTTTCTAGAACCTTTTCAGTGTGGAGGCTCTCTCTCCCTGTGTTAAAAGAAGTTTCCATTTTCTATTTGTCTTACAGCTTCTTTTCCTGTCTTACATCCATGCTGTTCCTCTCCTTAAGGATCTCTCTTAAAGTCAGCTCCCTATGATTAGGGGTTTGTTCCTACCCAGGGCCAGTCTTGGTATCTCTTGTTCTGTACCTTTTGTTAAACTCAAGATAGTAATGAATCACCAACAGAGAGTGAAGAGAAATCAGATCAAGTGGGAACCTAAGCCCTTGAGGTGCTTCCAAATATTTTGTATACATCCTGGAAACTTTGTAATCTTCAGTGCTTGAAACCAGAAGCCAGATATAGGGTACAACCTGTGCTTGTATGTGAAACAGTACATCTACTTTCCTTCTTTCCTTTCTCTCTCTCTCTCTCTCTCTCTCTCTCTCTCTCACACACACACACACACACACAAGCAAGATAATCTCTAGTCTAGTCTATTCAAATAAATTATGGTTTCGTCCTCATACCAAGTGATTCATTTGGTAGGAATAGCAAATTCATCACATGTAACTATGCATGCTGACCCACATGACAACTGCACTTAAATATAATGCGTGTCCTTGTAACTTGGGGTCAACCAGGACTAAGCTTTCTTTTCACTTCTTTTTCATAGTTGAGGTCCATTGAGACATTATACACAATTCAAAGTTGAGAGCAGGGAGGGAAAGATGAAAAAGATATTTTACAAAGTATGAAGTTACAAACACCAGCATTTCATCTTGCCTTAAAGACAATCAGAAAAAGCACTGTGAATTGGAAATGTTTCCATCTGAAGACTGAGAATATATCCTCTGCAGATTGGAATACTAGTATTATTCACCAATGACTCACTAGCTGTATCTCCCCTTTAAATGCCAATTAACAATAGTGCTTATAATATGAGTAGAAATACTGACCACTGTTTCAGTCATAAGCTGTTCTTTGTATATAAAGATAGCATGACTACTCACCATCAGTAACACATGTTCTTTAGTAAAATAGCAGGGATAGGTTGATAAGGCTCTTTAAATGCCCAACCTATGATATTCGCTTGTGAAAATACATTGTCAGAGTTAGGAATACAAGTCTGGGACCACAGCACACAAGGAGGCTATTTGGCGCATCTATAAATCACATTCATTTCCTAGTGCTTATTGGTCCCAGTGGATCCATCTAGTCAAGATTAATGTCTAGCCTCTTTCTCTAAAGATACTCTCTGGGCCTGAATTGGTATAATCTTCCTGAAAAGTAATTTGGCAACATATATTAACAATCTCAAAAAAGAACATGTCCTTTAACCCAGCAATTTCATGACTAGGACTATCTTATGAGTCATAGATATCGACATAGACTTACATACAAAGGAGTTTATGCCAATGTTATGTATAAAAGTGAAAAATAAAAAACCATCTAAAATTGAAGCATTGAAAAAAATATTAAATAAATTTTTGCACATCCATTTGATGGTTTATAATGTACCCATCAAAAAGATACTCTAAATTTTAATGAAAAATGCTCATGTTATCAAGTTTTATTAAAAGATGTAGATAAAAATTTGCTATAGAGTATAATCCCAGTTATAATTATCAATCTATGAATGATCAACTGAAAGAAATACATTAAAATTAACAAAAAATGATTAAAAGGAAACAGACTAAAATGCTAACAGTTATTGCTAGATATTAGAATTACAGATGATTTTTAAATTTTATTCTTTATAGGTTGCTACAAATTTCTACAATGACTAAATATTGAGAAAAAGATGTAAACAATATTTTAAGACAAAATTGTTTCAAGTACTGATGAAAAATTTTATGATGTTTTACAATAGTAATATTTCAAAGTTAAATACCACTTTTAAAAAGCCAAACAGATTGACAGTAACTAAAACTAAACAGTGTAATTACAGCATAAGGATATTCACAACCTGTTAAGAGCCACTGCTCTCATTGAGGCCAAGTGAAAAACTGAACGGATTAAACTAAAGCCTGACATGAAGTCTGTTGAGAATGCCAGGGGGCTCCAAAAGGAGAAGAATGTTAAGTTGTTAAGTGGTCTCAATGATATATTTTCTGGATTAGAAAAAGTACATATATTTTAACAAAGAGAAAGAAAAGTGCAGAAGTTTCTGAAGGTCTCCTGTATAGGAAACTAAACCCAGTAGAGTAACCTATTGCCTAGCAACCTAATGAAGGTTTCGTGAAGGTGGCATTTAAGTCCACAGGTCATCAGCACCAGCAAACACAAATTCAAATTGAAAGTTTTCTGCTAATTATGATAACAAATCTTCAAAGACCTGCTAAATAACCTTTCTTTAAAATGAAAGCTTCTAAGATTATTGCTTGATTGGAAGCTAGAGTCTTTATTTTTATTTTAAATTCTATTAGATTAGGGTTTCCCAAATTTACTTGTTCATAAGAATTAACTGGGGTACTTGTGAAATATATGGATTTTGCTAGAGATTATGGTTCAGCAGTTCAGGGATGGGGCCAAGGAATCCAAAATTTAATGAGATCCCTAGATGATTCTTATAACCAGCAAGTTTGAGAAACATTTTTTTAAACTTTCACCTCCTTTCTAGCACTTCTTGCTAGTTCCAATTACATGGTGTCCTTACCTGTTTGATGACTTGTTTAATGTCTGACTCTACCATCAACCAATAAGTTTCATGAGAGCAGAGATGGTCTTTATTCATTCCTGCACCTCTAAGGACAAATATGGTATCTAGCACATGTGCTCAGAAGCTGAGTAAATATTACTTGAATCATTCAATCAATCAAAATTTCTTTTGTTGTATCTAATAAGAGTCCAATTTAAGCCTGGATCATCCTCAAGATTATAGGAAAAGTCCCGCTTCTGGCAAGCACAATGTGAATATAAAACATGTTATACTCTAGCAGGGACCTTTTGCTACCTTAAGGAAAGTGCGCATGCAAAACTAGAAGAGTATTGCAAAAGACGACACATTGTCTGCCAGGCACATTAAGACATCAAACTCAGAGAAAACAAACTTCCTGTCCATATCTACATATCTATCTAGACAATATTTATTACTTAGGCAAGCATATTGCATACAGACCTGATATGGAAAAAAAAATAAATAACTTCCTGGCTCTTTTGAGGTCACTTCAGGGGAAGTAATTGCCAAGCAAGTCAAGGGCCAGTATAACTGAATAGAGTTCCCCTTTCATGAATATTTAGGCTTGCCAAGAATGAATATTTAGGCAAAGAATGTTAAAGAAATCTGGGGCTGAAACTTCCCCTATAAAAACTCTCCTCTAGTTTTTAAAAGATTAAATTAGAGATGGCTACTGAATATTAACAATTGAAATAAGGTACTTGGGTAGGTACATAGACTATACAATGGGCCTAGTGCGGAAGCACAGTAAACTTTTGCATACACAGGCACTGAGCAGGTGTTTATAAAATGCTCCTGAATCAATTTGTCAGGGCATAACTAATTCTGGAGAGTGAAATAAATGAATTTCTCCAGTTACAGCATATCTACTCTACTACGTCCACCAGCCCCAGCTGTCCACCTCTGCCCTCACTTTGAACTATCATATCTGTAGAAGCCTCTTACCACTGTGACCTGAGCTTCAGATGAACTGAGGTTACTGTTGCTCCCCAGTCTTGACTCTTGGCTAAGTCTTCACTAGTCATTCATACTTAACCCCATAAGAAAGGCCTAGGCAGATGTCAGCAAATGAACTACACTGCCTGCGAGCCAAATCTGACCAGCCTCCTGTCTCTGTTAATAAAGTTTTATTGGAACACCGTCATGCCCATTCATTTATATATGGTCTAAGGCTGATTTTGACATTCCAGCAACAGACTTGAGTACTTATGACAGTGATCATCTGACCCACAAAGCCTTAATATCAATGTCTGTCCCATTAGAGAAAAAGTTTGCCTCCCCCCAGCCTAGATGTATAGGGCCAGATCATAATAATTATTGTAATAAAATTCTTCCGTGGCATTTACCATATGCTGGGTAGTATTCTGAGGTCTTTGCATACATTAATTCATTTAGTTCTTACTACACAAAGAGGTTAAAATAACACAGCTAATAAGGGCCAACCTTGATAGATATTATAAATAAATGCTTATAGAGATATCAATAGGAGAGATATTATAAAATAAATAGGTTATCACAGGGTACCAAAACTGATGAACAAAATGATAATTTGAAAGCTCTAATAGAACAGCAAACTAATCATGGTGGAGATTATACAAATAATGTGATCACGGAAGCAGATTACTAATAACCACAGTATGATCAGCTGCAGATTCCTTTTGTATATGGAATTAGATGAAAAACTAATTTAAAAAAAAAAATAGAGATTACCAAAAATAATTTCTTACAAAATTTATTTACTCAAGAGCTTCTACGTTTAAATTGTAGTTTCCACTTCAAGGCAGTCACCTTGGGGTACTCTTCATTTATTAAAAGTCATTCAAAATGTTTTTGAAACCTTATATTTGTAAATTATCTTCAGAATCAGTTACTCACATAAGGAACCCAGTGGTTTTAATTTCTGGTTCCAGAGTTATTGTTTATTTTAGTACCAAGCAGTATTATTTTGTTTTATGGTCTACTTTATTCACCAGATGTAGACCCTAGAGACTTTTAGCTTCTTTAAAAAAGTAAATTCACCCCAAAGCAGTTCTAAGGATAAATATTTTCACAGCCTTATTTATATAGTTTACTGCTGTACAACAGAACCTAGCACATAGTAAATGCTCAAAAAATATTTGTTGAACAAATGAGTGACTTTCTCGTTTAAAAGTTCCAAAAATATTTTAGGAAATAACAACACTCTCTAGGTGACTGTGTTGAAGAAATGTGCATTTGGTTCATCAAATTTCTTTGATTCAGCAACTATTCATTGATAGCCAGAGGGAGCTACATTATTTGTGGGACTCAATATAAAATGAAAATTCAGAGTCCCTTGTTCAAAAAGCAGGAAAAGTTGTTTTCCTTTCTTCTGTGGTCTCCTTCTCAACCTGTTGTTGTGTTTTTTATTTTCTACTCAGCATTGTGCACCCTTGGGCAGATGGGTACTTGAAGAGAGTGCAGACCCTCACAAGCACTACAGACTGTGCAGAACTCCACAGTGGATGTAAGAACCCAACCCATCCCTCCCTGCAGGACCAATCCATCCCTGCTCCTG
>NW_011888782.1:12840682-12859307 GCF_000151845.1 Pteropus vampyrus
TCATATCTGTAGAAGCCTCTTACCACTGTGACCTGAGCTTCAGATGAACTGAGGTTACTGTTGCTCCCCAGTCTTGACTCTTGGCTAAGTCTTCACTAGTCATTCATACTTAACCCCATAAGAAAGGCCTAGGCAGATGTCAGCAAATGAACTACACTGCCTGCGAGCCAAATCTGACCAGCCTCCTGTCTCTGTTAATAAAGTTTTATTGGAACACCGTCATGCCCATTCATTTATATATGGTCTAAGGCTGATTTTGACATTCCAGCAACAGACTTGAGTACTTATGACAGTGATCATCTGACCCACAAAGCCTTAATATCAATGTCTGTCCCATTAGAGAAAAAGTTTGCCTCCCCCCAGCCTAGATGTATAGGGCCAGATCATAATAATTATTGTAATAAAATTCTTCCGTGGCATTTACCATATGCTGGGTAGTATTCTGAGGTCTTTGCATACATTAATTCATTTAGTTCTTACTACACAAAGAGGTTAAAATAACACAGCTAATAAGGGCCAACCTTGATAGATATTATAAATAAATGCTTATAGAGATATCAATAGGAGAGATATTATAAAATAAATAGGTTATCACAGGGTACCAAAACTGATGAACAAAATGATAATTTGAAAGCTCTAATAGAACAGCAAACTAATCATGGTGGAGATTATACAAATAATGTGATCACGGAAGCAGATTACTAATAACCACAGTATGATCAGCTGCAGATTCCTTTTGTATATGGAATTAGATGAAAAACTAATTTAAAAAAAAAAATAGAGATTACCAAAAATAATTTCTTACAAAATTTATTTACTCAAGAGCTTCTACGTTTAAATTGTAGTTTCCACTTCAAGGCAGTCACCTTGGGGTACTCTTCATTTATTAAAAGTCATTCAAAATGTTTTTGAAACCTTATATTTGTAAATTATCTTCAGAATCAGTTACTCACATAAGGAACCCAGTGGTTTTAATTTCTGGTTCCAGAGTTATTGTTTATTTTAGTACCAAGCAGTATTATTTTGTTTTATGGTCTACTTTATTCACCAGATGTAGACCCTAGAGACTTTTAGCTTCTTTAAAAAAGTAAATTCACCCCAAAGCAGTTCTAAGGATAAATATTTTCACAGCCTTATTTATATAGTTTACTGCTGTACAACAGAACCTAGCACATAGTAAATGCTCAAAAAATATTTGTTGAACAAATGAGTGACTTTCTCGTTTAAAAGTTCCAAAAATATTTTAGGAAATAACAACACTCTCTAGGTGACTGTGTTGAAGAAATGTGCATTTGGTTCATCAAATTTCTTTGATTCAGCAACTATTCATTGATAGCCAGAGGGAGCTACATTATTTGTGGGACTCAATATAAAATGAAAATTCAGAGTCCCTTGTTCAAAAAGCAGGAAAAGTTGTTTTCCTTTCTTCTGTGGTCTCCTTCTCAACCTGTTGTTGTGTTTTTTATTTTCTACTCAGCATTGTGCACCCTTGGGCAGATGGGTACTTGAAGAGAGTGCAGACCCTCACAAGCACTACAGACTGTGCAGAACTCCACAGTGGATGTAAGAACCCAACCCATCCCTCCCTGCAGGACCAATCCATCCCTGCTCCTGTACCAAAGCATGGTGGGTGGTGGAGGTGTCAGAGGGGAAGGAGGAAGGGAAGGCAACAGTGGTCACTGGGTGGGGGTGGAGGAGCATTCCAAGGAGCCTAGGCTCTAAGCCCCTGGCGCATGCTCCATTGTCCCATTGAACTTCATTTACAAAACATAAATCCAAAGACAAATGATTAAGAAGCTCAAGACAGCAACTGATGAGCATTAAACCCCAAATTCACAGCTCCCTCTCACATTCTCATAAAGCTGGCCCTATTGAGAACCTACTATGTGCCAGGCCCTCGGAGTACTATATAAATAGGACAAAGACAGTGTCTATCCCATGAGCCTTTCTGTCTAACAGGGAGAGCAGACAAGGAAAAAAGAAATTACCCTGCAGCGTTCAAGAGTGTCGATGCGAACAGGCAGAGCTTGGTAGCTTCAGTCCTGGGGTCAAGGAAGGAGTCCCAGATACAGAGACTGCTAAGTGAGACCTGCTAATGTATAGGAGGAATGAAACCAGAGGTAGAGTGCAGAAAGAGAAGAGACATTCAAAGAACTAGGGGTGGAGAGCGTGGGGCATCCCAGGACCTAAAGAGGCTGGCCAGAGAGAGGATACACATTTCAGGTCTGGCAAGTGGGGAGTGGGGACTTTCTCCATGATATTAGGAAGTCTCAACATCTTCCAAGGACAATGGGGAGACATTTAGAAGCATTTAAGACAGAGAGTGGCTTGATCAGAACTGTGTTATGTAAAACCATTCAAGTGGCAATGGAAAGAAAAGTTCCAAAATGTGGGAAGTTTGGTAGGAGTCAGGGTCAAAGGAGAGGAAGCAGAGGGCGGTTTGGGATGCATGGGGTGGGGACACTAGCTAACTAGAGGGGCTCACACTGGGATGAGAAAGACCTAGGATACCAAAGGTGAAAGTATGTAGAATTCATTTCAATATTCATCGTAGATGGGGACCAAGTATCAAACAGAGGAGTCTGAAGCCTACATTGAGTGAGGCATTCTTTGCCAGGCCTCGATTAGCAACAGGCTCTCACCACTCATTGTTATACAGCACTGAGGCTGATTGTTGATCTGGAGCCCATGATCACTGCTCAGTTCAACACCCTTCCTTACAAATATAATAACTAAGGAAAAGTTATCTGAGCAATTCCATGAATGGACCAGAGGTCCATGAAGACACATATCTCATCCCCTTTAAAAAGCACAGAATATGTACCTATATTTAATCTTCAGGCCCATGCACAGAGAATAGCATCATGGGCTGATAAATGTTGGGGAAACCATACCTGCACACACTTAGTTTGCCCTGCAACTTTTTAGAGTATATTTTAGGAATCCCTAGCTTGTCTGCCAGGTACAATAAAAGTGATTGATAGTTTCAAAGGTAATTTTGCAATCATGAATCTGATTTGCTGAGCTTTGTGCCAATTACTGTAAGGCAGGGACCCAACTCCCAGGCCGTGGACCAGTACCAGTTCGGGGCCCGTTGGGAACCGGGCCTCACAGCAGGAGGTGAGCAGAGGTGGGGCTGGTGAGTAAAGCTTCATCTGTATTTGCAGCCACTCTCCAATGCTAGCATCACCACCTCAGATTATCAGGCATTATTCTCATAGGAGCACCAGTCCCTGGTGCCAAAAAAGTTGGAGACTGCTGTTGTAAGGAGTACAAGAACTAGTCAGAAGAGGTTGTTGGACATGCAGAATCCTGGATATTTGTACAAACTTAAAGTTTAGGAAGCATAGCTCTTAAGATCTCCTTCCTGGCCTTAAGAAGCTTATCTGAATTGAGAAAGCCATAGGAAGCCATTGAGGAATTTTTAAAAACTGCTAAATAATGTGGCGTGAAATATAAGGGCTATGAGGTTTGATGAGAGAAGGGCTATTAGCACCATTAATATTCTCATATATCAGAGCACTACTTTATTTTGCGTTGGATTATAATGAATTGTTTCCGTGCCTTCTGTATTGAATACCAAAAAGTTCTATCAGGACTAGGAACATGGCCTACTCATTTTTGCCTCCCTCTCAGCACTCTGTACATTATACATAAAATACATAAAGATTTGTTAAGTAAATGAATTAATTCATCATATTCCTCTTTGGTAATATGATCCTGGCTGGATATTTTACAAATTAAATTTTTAGGGAGATTTTCTTAGTAAAAACATAAGAGGACATTCAAGGTCAGGACGTCTCTCATTCTGGTCTTCATTGCAATGTATTGGGAGTAGGAATTGCTCTTCAGCTGTCTGTGGGAGGAGAGAGCAAAGCTGTCTCTGATCACATAACAGTAATCTGAGTCAAGGACATGAAACAAGCCCTTCAGGAAGTGAAGTGATTAAATGTTATTTCCTCAGATATGAGATTAATAAACAAAATTTGGTTAAAGAATCGAAACATTTTAGATTCATACATTCCCTAAAGTGATAGAAATAATTGATATCCTGTGATAAAAATAAACCAGCACCATGGGAAAATTTTCTCATTCTTCTCCATCGCATTGGCTCATCTTTCACACCTGACACACAATGTGACGTGAAAATCAGCAAAAGAATGTTTTTTTTCCCTTTTGTTGGGTGGTAAATGCCAGCTGGAGCTTTGCGCGCTATGCGTAATATACCTGGAACGGGACCAAGGCAACTGCCACCTGAAAACTTTCCACTCTCCTATTATTCCCCCGCTCAGGACGCTTATGGTCCAGGTGGATGAATGGAGGAAACTGCTGGTGTGGGTTCTCTTTCGCAGGACTTCTCCTAATGCATCAAGTGCCTGGTTCAGCTACTTTCAACTCTGTTTGTCCTCCTGTGTGCCCAGCCCGCACCCAAATGTTTATCTCAGAATGGTTTCCTCTTGTTTCTCAGCACACATCGGGGTTGTCTCTTCTTTGGCCACAACTTGGCTTATTCTTGGGGATGGAAACCAACTTGAGTACCATCACAAGAAAAAATGTATTTAGGACTGTCAATATAGCAGAGGTCTCACTGACAGGCTTTATTTTCAGGCATCCAACTCTCCATATCTGCCTCTCTGTCCCCAAGGACATTTCCTTAAGCCCAGGAGGCTGCTCTACTTGTGCACAAAGCAGGCATGAAGCTTGGGAGAATCAATAGCCCTCGAACAGCCATTACCAATGACCAATAAGCACTGGTCATTCATATCCCAGCTTCCTTGCCCCACAGTTGAGATCATTCTGAAGTGTCTGTTTCATGTTTCGCGGCAAGATTAAGCTCCTAATATACCTTCGATTAGCTGCATTCTCAGTCCCTATATCCTGCAACCACACTAACATTTCACGTAACTACCAAATAAACAACTAGCCCTTGAATCTGTCATAGATTCAGCTTCTGGGGAAACCCAAACCAAGATGGTCTGCAGACTCCTCTCAAAATTCTTATGATGGTTTCCAAAGCCAAATATATATAATTTTCAAATCGTCCATAAGATGGTTCAAAGTCGATAAGAGAAGACTCAAATTTGCTGAATTTAAGCTTTTTCACTCACAGCATCAATATTCATCAAACTTGCTTCTTCATGCTCTGAAAGTGTTCTGACTGAATGACTGCTGCTAGCAAATAGTTAACAGAATGCATTTCCAATCATTTTAATGTGCTTTGAAAGTTATGGCCACAAGCCTCTGAATCATGATTCACAGGTGTTTTCCGAAACTCTAAATAATTCTCATGTACCAAGTGACTTTGGCCCTTTCGATGCCTGTGTTCAACTGGAATGTGCTGTGTTGTGAAATCATAGTCAGTAGCTGGTATACATAGATTTTATTTTTTAAGTTTATTTAATTATTATTTTCACTGCTCTTTATTTCCCTATTTCCCTCAATTACTGGTTTATTATTTTTTTCTTCCCTTTTTTACCCACATTTCTCCCTCTGTTTATTTCCATCCTGTCATTGTTCTTTTTATGACAAAATGATACAATCCTGCATAATATGCATACAGTGGATGCTCTATGCCCAACAGATCCCTCTTGGATCAAAGAACTCAACTCCTCTAGCTGAGGAATATTGGCTGCCAGTGGCTTATACAACTCAGTTCCTCTTCAGGAATTGTCCTCATCTGAAGGAAGATACCTTGCCCAAGATTATACTCCTCCCTGGGGACAGTCAGCAACCAAAAAGGCCCAGACCCTTTGTCCCAATTTGGAACAACTCTGAAACACCATCCCAGCTCCGAAGCTCTCTGCAGGATCAGCTAAAGCCTCTTTGCCCAGTCCTGCTTTCCGTACTCTTTGCAAGTTTTATTCGCAAGAGCACCCCCTAATTAAACTTCTGCATGAAAATCTCAGAATTTGAAAGTCTTGTTTCCCAGGAATCTAACCCATGATACTTCCAAAAAAATTGAAAGATCAAGTGGGGTAAAAATGTATTCACTTAAATTTACTATCGTCTGCGCACTCTGCCCAGTACATGTAAAATAGTGTCATAAAAACATGGGAAGTGCCAGTATATATTTGTATATTCTACTACTAAAACTTTATGGAAAAATAAAGTGCATAGGTTTGGTCTAACCATAGAAAACAAGTGTAACAGCACCTGATATAAGGAAGGAGCTCAACAAATATTTCCTGAATCTTTGACTCAGCTTTCTCATAATAAAATATGATTTACACTTGTCTCACAGTTCAGTGCTTCAAAGACTACATATTTTAATTAGAAATAATTGTGTGTTTTTAATAAAAATGTTCATATTTCAAACTATATCTAAGTATATAAAACAATTTAAATAATGTCTTTCACTGTAGAAATTATTGGATAAATTTTATCAAGTAGATACTCTGGTTCAATTTCTTTATGTGAACCCTCACTAAGTTACTATTTTTTATCATGTTTCATAAAATCAAAATCCCCAAGAAGCATCAAGAAAAAAAGAAGACTATAAATAAGATGGCTCATGCTGTCTACCTACATCTGCTTTTTGACAACTGAAAAGGTAGGTAGAATGTAAACAATGTTTATTTTGTCAAATGAGAATCTCGAAACTTAGCATACCTGAAAATAATCCACCCTTGTCCCTAATGGGCAGCTGTTTCTTTGTCACCATCTCTGTGATAGAAACAATTCAGATTGTTTCTATTAAATACCTTGAACACTCCTTAGGCTCTCCCATTAATCACCACCACCCATATTCCCCTCACCAAGTTCCCATCACTCCCATTTTCTTCCTTGGAGAATTTATGAAAATCTTGCCTGGTAACTTTTTCCAAACTCAGTCATGTTTGATGTGTGAGAGTGAGTAGGGGAGAGTGAGTTGGTGGTGGTGGTGAGGTGAGGGGAGATATAAAGTTTAAAGAAGAGATATAACTACCAATAAATAAATTAATTAAAACATAAAAAACAGAAAGTGAGCCAATGGTAAACTAAAAATGAGAAACAAAGGAAGAAAAAGGAAAAGATTACATTTCTGAAATGGTGTTTCCCAAGCATCTGGTGAAGGCACATCTGTTGAGGCTGCTTTCTTTAGTTGCAGTCTTTCAATCGCTAGCTACATCAATTCCTCATGAGTGAGGGTCATGCTAGCAGCTGTAGTAAATAGACCTCAAAATGTATACGCAAGTCTAGTAAACATTTGTTTCTTGCTCACATAAGTTATTTCTGAGTGGTGGATAGCTCTCCTCCATACTTAGGCCCCTTTGTAGTATGTTGTATTATCATGCAACTCTCCCTTCCATGAGGTGTCCCTTTCATCAGCATCCAAACAGTAAAGGAAGAAATAGAGCAAGGAGAAGACTTACCTATTTCATAAAAGGCTTGGCTCAGAAATGGCACAGATCACTTCTGCACATGCTCCATGGGTTTGAATTCAGTCTTATGGCCACGGTGAACTACAAAGGAGACTGGGAAATGTAGTCTTCCTATAAGCCCAGGAAGAAGCAGAAACCTATATTTGCTGAACAGCTAACAGATCCAAACACAGAGCCTTTGTACAGCTTAAGGAAACAAGCAAATACCAAGCTTCTAGGGGGATCTTAAAGGCACCAGCCGGCTGACTGCTAGAGCCAGTCAAATGGGAGTCCACCTTCTTGTGCTCTCCTCAAAGTGCCTACTACTTAATATCCAAAAATAATTCTAATCTTTCAATAATACTTGTACCAATATACCAAAGGAGGCCCCACAATAAAGTACTTTGTCTCTTCAAGACAGGATAAATGGCTTCTTAGGAAGTGACTGAAGAATTAAGCTGGTCTTTTTCCCCTTCCCCCGTTAATGAAACAGTCGCATTGTTTGAAAAGGTTTCTGAGATCATTATCTGGATGCCTCATCACTCTGACACCACTATTTTGGGCACTGAGATTTCAATAATGAAGTCCAGTGAAACTTAACTAGTTCGTTTTCTTAACATTCCGTCTACAAACAGAATAAACTCTTTTCATAAAATGACAGTTAAGGAAAAAATCATTTCTTTTGACCCATTCATACAAGAAAACAGTGAATCTTTCATTTCAAAATTCAAGGCAGAGATCAGAATTTTATTTGAAGAAGATGACAACTTTGTGGTTAATGGTATTCTTTTTGTACTTACTCGCTCTTCCAGACGAACAACAGAGAATAATTGGTCATTCCGAAGATAGCTTCACAAGGGAAGAGTTTGCAACCCATACTGTATTTTTTTTATGTAGTTCAAAAAGGACATTCCTGAGAGAAAATATGATCAGGTTTACATGAGTCAAACAAAACTGTTTATGTAGGAGGCTCTTGCTTTGTAGCCTAAATGGTTAACTCAGGCATGTCTATACACAGAATAGCCGAATAATAATTAAGAACTGTCAGTGAACACCACCACACTAGATATTATCAGTGTTTACCAGCAGTGTCTGCTCATATTTACAAATCACTTTATAATGTTCACGAAAGTATTTTACCTCAATTATTTGTAACTAGTCATATAGCATGTGTGGGTAATCTTTCTTTTTTTAGTTGCTCGTTCATCCCGTAAAGCAAAAACAACATTGAATTAATTTAGAGTTGTTTTCCTTAAAGAAATGTTAAGCATCAAATTTACTTTCTTTTTTACCTAAACAAAGAAAACAAAAAAGTACATAATGCTTACATAAATACTTCAAAATATACTCTATTTCCACGCTGTGACCAATTTAGAGAGAAGGGAAAAAAAATAGGAAGAGAAGAAGAGGTGGGAGCACAGAGTGGGAGCACAGGGTGGGAAATACAGACAAGACAGAGAAGCTAGTAGATGAAAAGGGAAAGGAAAACGAATGACGAAAGACATGAGAAAAAAGCAAAGAAGAGAATGGAAAAGAAAAATGGAGAGGGAAAAATAGTAGCAGAATGTTTTCTTGGGAGAAGTAGGGGACATTTCAAGAAAATGAAAAACCTACGGACTAGGGAAGGAAATTGGGGAAAAGGTTTTCTCCTGTATTGCTGCCATTATGATCAGAGCATTGCTAAGGTCAAATGAGGTCAAATTCAAAGTAGGTCTAGCTGTGCATAAAGGTTCTCTACACTTGCTGTAAACTCTATGAAGAGCCATGTCTCTCCAGTAAGAATGATATTCTCACTTAAGTGATTCCTCACAACTCACTCTTTATGAATTTCATATTCTTAGAATTTTTTTTCTCAATTGACATCATTTGCATACCATCAAATTCACTTTTTAAAAGTGTACAGTTCAGGGCTTTTGGTAAATTTGCAAGGTTATACAATCATCACTACTACTTAATTCAACAATATTTTCATCACCCGTAAAGGAAACTGCATACACATTAGCAATAATTCCATTCCTTCTTCCTACCAGCCTCTGGAAAACAAAAATCTCCTTTATGTCTCTATTGATTTGCATATTCTAGAAATTTTATGGAAATGGAATCAAACAATATGTAGTCTTTTGTGTGTGCCTTCTTTCGCTTAGTATGTTTTTAAGGTTCATCTATGTTATAGCATGTATAGCACTTCATTCCTTTTTACAGTCAAATATTATTCTAGTGTATGGACATGCCACATTTTCTTTATTCATTTATCACTTGGATAATTGAATTATTTCTACTCCTTAGCTATTGTGAATAATGTTTCTTTGAACCCCCCTGTACATGTTTTTGTGAGAATTTATGTTTTCAATTTCCTCGAGTGTATGCCTCAGAGTGTAATTGCTGTGTGATACCATAACTCTATGTTTAACCTTTTGAGAAATTACCAGACTATTTTCCAAAGTGGCTGCACCATTTTATTCACACCAGCAATTTATGAGTGTTCCACATTCTCCACAACCTCAACAACACTTGTTACTGTTTAACTTTTTGATTATAGCCATCCTAGTGGGTGTAAAGTGGTTCTCATTGAGGTTTTGATTTGTATTTTTCTAATGACTAATAATGTCGAGCATCTTTTCATGTGCTTCTCGCTCATTTGTATATGTTTGTGCAGAAATGTCTCTTAAAAACCTTTGCCCATCTTTAATTGGGTTATTTGTCTTATTATTGAGTTATAAGTGTTTTTTTGGATATCAGACTCATCAGATATATAATTTGCAAATATTTTCTCTCATTCTGAGTTGCTTTTTCACTTTCTTGATGAATAAAAGTTTTTAATTTTTATAAAGTTCATTTTCTCTACGTTTTCTTTGGTGGGTTATGCTTTAGGTGTCATATCTAAGAAACCACTGCCTAATTCAAGGTCATGAAAATTTACACCTATGCTTTCTCTAAGAGTTTTATAGATGTAACATTTACATTTAGGTCTTTGATCCACTTTGAGTTAATTTTTGTATATGGTATGAGATAGGTAACCAAATTTATTCTTTTGTCTGTGGATACCAGTAGACCTAGAACCATTTGTTGAACTGGACTATTCATTCTCCATTGAATATTCTATGGCACTCTAGAGATAAGTCCATTTCATTGAGGTTATCTTATTTGTTGATATGCAATTTTCATTGTATTCCCTTATATCCTTTTCATTCTGTAAGTTTGGTAAATAATAATACCACCTATTTCATTCTTGGTTTTAGAACTCCAAGTTTGTTTGTTTGTTTGTTTTTGTCATTCTAGCTAAATGTCAATTTTGTCGATGCCTTCAAAGAAGCAAACTTTGGGCTTTTACATTTTCTTTATTGTTCTTCTTTTCTCTATTTCAATTATTTCTACTGCAATCTTTATTATTTCCTTCCTCTGATTGCTGTGGTTTAGTTTTTTTCTTCTTTTTCTAGTTTCATAAGGTGGAATGGTAGGTTATTGATTTGAGAGCATTACTCTTTTTTAATAGAGGTATTTAGAACCATAAATTTCCTGCTAAGTATTGCTTTTGCTGCATCCCATAAGTTATGGCATGCTGCATTTTTGTTTACATTTATCTAAAGTTATGCTTAATTTCTCTTGTGATTTCTTCTTTGACTCATTAGTTATTTCTGAGTGTGTTGTTTAATTTCCAATATTTATAAATTTCTCCAAATCCTTCTGTTAATTTCTAATTTCATTTCACTGTGGTCAGAGAACATACTTTGTATGATTTTAATCTTTTTAATTTTTTTTAGACTTATTTTATGGCTTAATATATGGTCTATCCTGGAGAATATTCCATGTTCACTTGGGGAAAAAAATGTGTATTTAGCATTTGTTGGATGTTCTATACATACCTGTTATGTCATTGGCTCATAATATTATTCAGATCTTCTCTTTTCATGATGTTCTTCTGTTCAGTTGTTTTATCCATTACTGAAAGTAGGGTATTGATGTTTCTAATTATTACAGTTAAATTTTCTATTTTTCTCTTAAATTCTGACTTTTTGGCTTCATGAATTTGGAGTCTCTCTTGTCAAGTACATGTAAGTTTATAATTGTTGTGTCTTCTTCATGCATTGACCGTTTCATTATTCTAACATGTCCTTCTTTGTCTCTAGCAACAATTCTATCTAAAGTCTATTTTATCTGATATTAGTATAGCCACTCCATCTCTCTTTTAGTTTTTGTTTGAATGGTATATCTTTTTCTATCATCTTGCTTTTAACCTATTTGTGTCTTTAAAGTGTGTTCCTTATAGACAATATATAATTGGACCATTTTAAAAAATTCATTCAACTGATATCTGTCTATTAATTGGAGTGTTTAATCATTTACATTTAATGCAATTACTGATATAATAGGATTTACATATGCCATTTTGGTATTTCTTTTCTACATGTCTTATGTCTTTTAAATTCTTTTCCTCCGTTACCGCCTTGTTTTGTGTTTATATCAGTTTTTTTCCATTGTAATGCTAATTTTGATCATTTGCTAACCAAGAAATATCAACTACTCTGACATTACTCATTTCACTTTAGATCTCATTTGAGATGTTGATTGTTCTTCACTATTCCAATAAAACCAAATCATGAGAAAGATTTCATGATATGGTTTAGGGTTTAGCCACAGCTTACTTGCATAATTCAACATATTATCAATGACAATAAAGTATTTTGAACAGTTTTATTTTTTGTCATAAATCATTTCATTATCATCACACACAAGATATTAGGTGCCAACTTTATGCTAGGAAATGATTTAGGCACTGGGAAAACAACAGTGAATGAGATAGACAAGGTTCTTGTCCTCATGAAGCTTGAGTTCTAGTGAGTCAGTCAATGAATAAGTGAACATGTATATTCTAAAAAATATAGAGAGAAAGGGGATAGGAAGAAAATAAGGTAGGAAAAAGGTATAGAGGTATACAGTGGAGGAACTCTTAGATTGTGAGAAGTGCTCTCTGAGGAAGTGACATTTGAGCAGACATCTAAATGAAGAAAGGATTCAAGTCATAAAGATCTGCTGAGGTAGCAGTGTTTGAGGTAGAGAAAATAGCAAATGCCCTCGGGCAGAAGTGTACTTGGCATGGCTGAGGAGAAGCAAAGATTCCCATGTGGCTGAAATGGAATAAGCAAGGGTAAGACTGATAAAAAATGAAGCAAGTGAAGTAGTTAGTGATCATATATGTATGACCTTATAGGCCTTCTTCTAAGCCAGTAGAGGGGTATCAGCAAGAGAATGACATTGTCAGTTTTACATTTTAAAAGAGTCCTTCTGGCTACTGCATGGAGAATAAACTATAGAAGGGCATGAGTGGAAGTTGGAAAACTAATGTGGTGGACACACGACTTTTTTGACGAATCATGCCCTTGTATAGTACTCTTCCTTGAATGCAGGCAGAACCTATGACTTGCTTCTAATGAACAGAATATGGCAAAGTTGATGAGATGTCATTCTCATGATTATATTACATTACATAGACCATCTTAGCAGACCAGAATATGATAAATTCTCCTGGTTATGTTGAATAAGCAAACCACTTATGGCTTATGGAATTGGCCATGTGTCAGGGATCTATGAGATACCTTTAAGACCTATGGGCAGTCCTCAGCCAAGAGCCAGTAAGAAGCAGGGCCCTCAGTTCCATAACCACAGAGAACTGAATTTTGCTAACAGTTTGAATGAACTGAGAGGTGAATTCTTCCTTAGTCAAACCTCCAAGTGAAAATGCAGCCTGTTAACATCTTGATAGTCAAACCCTGAGCAAGGTATTTAATTAAACCATTTCCAGACTCCTGACCTCTGGAAACTGTGAGATAATAAATGTGTGTGGTTTTAAGCCACTAAATGTATGGTAATTTGTTACACAGCAACTGAAAACTCACACGACCAACTAAGATTTTTTTATTAGTCCAGGCAAGAGATGATGATCACTTGGACCTGGCTAGTAGCCATGGAGGTAGGGAGAAGTTGTCTGATTTGGGATGTGTTTTGAACATAGAGTCTATAGGTTTTGCGAATAACATTTGCCAATAGCTTGGATATTGCCTGTGTGAGGAAGAGAGAAGTCCAAGATGACTCCAAGAATGGTTCCATAAATACAAATATCCAGCTTATAAAAATCAATTGATTTATATTTGGCCCATCTTATAAATCAAATCTGGTCAATCCCTGTTGACATGCCATAGCACCTCTTCCAAGAATGTACTTGACTCTTTTCTAAGCCAGGCTAGTTCTACTTATATTTCGAGGTTCAGCTGAAATATTTCCCTTCTTTGAAACTTCCCTCATGCAGTAACTTTTTGCTACCTGTCTTAGTCAGTTTGGGCTGCTCTAACAGAATTCCATAGACTGGGTGGCTTATAAACAACAGAAATTTATTTCTCATAGTTCTAGAGGTTGGGAACTCGAAGGTCAAGGCACTGAAGCTTTGATGTCCGGTTCATAGATAACTGTCTTCTTGTGTCATCACATGAAGGAAGGGGCAAGGAAGCTCTGTGGGGTCTCTCGTATAAGTGTACTGATCCTATTCATGAAGACTCCACCCTCAGGACTTAATCACCTCCCAAATGCTCCACCTCCAGACACCATCACATGGAGGATTAGATTTCAACATATAAATGGGGGTGGGGGGGACACAAACATTCAGTCTATAGCACTCCCCTAGCACATTGCTCAGAAATCGCCCCCAGCATTTGTCACATGAGCCGTAATTTATGTTTAAACCTCCATCTCCTATACAATATCATATGTTTTTCATCTTTATATTCCAAAAGCCTAGAGCAGACTATGAGACATATAAGAAATATTCAGAAGTGTGATGAATAAATAATTGCAGTTATTCAGAAAACAAATCACCAGATTAACTATATTTTATCTGATTCTGTCCTCTTATATGAACATAGTTCATTTCACTGTATGATCAACTAAAGCAAAAGATAAACACTCATATATTACCTGTGTAATAAACAGACTGCAATGCGATTATTTGACAGTTTTAAGTCCATAAATAATATTACTCATATTACATACACTGTGCGTGTATGTGTGCATGTGCTCAAGTGTGTGTGAGAGAAAAAAAGGATTCTGTAAGTTGAATTTTTTAATCTAATTTGAATTGCAGATTCAGCATTCACCTTCTTGATTTATTGTTTTCTAGCCTTGTAAAAGGATAAAAGTAAAGTTTTTGAAAAGACTTTTGAGACCAATACTTCAACTACTCAAGAATATGAAAAAAGAATAAGATACTACTGGGTCCCTTTAAAAAAGGAAAGGAATGTTCTAATATAAAAAAATATGGTATTCATGAGCTACGGTTTGTTCAAACACACTGGCATGAATTTCCAGGCTTTAGTCCAATTGTATGATGCATTCAGAAGCCCTGTGCCTACTCATAAAAATGTGTCAGATCAAAGACTTTGAAAATTGTTTAGCAACTTTAACTGTCTTGAGTGTAGCAATGTGGTCCATTTCATTTTGGGACCAGAGGTTCAATATGGAAACTTATAGACCAATGCTTATAGTTTCTCTAATTCCAGAAACACACACACACACACACACACACACACACACACACACACACACACACACACACACTCCACCTCCTAACAGGGCAAGTAACCTCAAAGAATTGGAAGAGCCTCTCTGAGTTAGTTCACCATTTGCCTTAAAGTATTCATTTTTTTTTTACTCTTATCATTCTGGGACATCCAAATTCTCCTATAAATCACAAATATATAATTGTTGTCACTTGGGAAACTTTTGGCAGTAAAACTTATGACCTGAAGCATAATGGAATGTCTGTCTCTTCAGTTAAAAATGATGCTCAAAGCAGCCCATTATTTTGGTTACAGTTATTCACAGGTTGGAACCAAATCTGAAATGCTAAGCCCAGAAGAAAACCAGACCTAAAAACAACTGAAAGGACATTCCATGGATAAAATCAAGGAGCAGAGCAAATCTAGGCTGCTCAAAAGTCATTTAATCTAAACTTAGTTCTCAGTCAATGATGGAATACCAACTGATAATGACTGATATGCCTTTACCAGACTGGATTAAAGCCATCAAAGAGATATCACCAAATGATAAGTCTCAAAACTTGATCTATGGTACTTTACAAACATTCAAACAACTCTTATTGCCAAAAATGGATAAGAATTAGAATCTATTTTTGGGAAACATATTTACTATATTCACTAAGCCACTCATAGCTCAATCAGTGACTCTGCTAAGGCAGATTATATCATTCAGAGCCATAAAGAATACCCCTTAAAATACACATGCTTGTGAAATTGAAAAAAAAAACAAAACTCAATAAGTAAAGAAAATATTTGTTCTGTGATTATAAAACAATGTTTCAGAGCCGGAAAACATGCATAAGACTTTTCCTTGGAGAAAATCACATAACATTCATGTTTAAATAATAAACAAACAAACAAATAAATAAATAAAAAATAAATAAATGCATACATACATACATACATACATCCAGCAATGTAAATTAGTATTCCAATGTAGTTTATAAGCCAGTGAACTATGCTAAATTCTCTACAAAAGTTTTCATGAATATGTTCACACACAGAAAGGAGATAGTTTGCAAATTGTTTTCATGTTGATATTCTACACAAGAAACCAGAACTGCATTGCCCTAACCCTTAGTTTGCATTTAATGACTGTTACAGATTTTTAAACATAAGATTTTCGAATTTCCTGTTCTGAATGTGCATGAGATCATTTCTTGCAGCCTATGTGAGAGCTAACTTAAGTGGCTTTATGTTTCTTAAAAGGAAATGACTACCTAACTTTAGTAAATCTGGAGTTAAAGGACACATACTTTGACAGGAATTTGGTAGTGTATTCTTTTGGCTGGTTAACCTAGATTCAATTTTATTCAGGGAAATTTTTTTAGAGATACATAGTTTTCAGTCTTTAGAGTAAAATGAAGCTTTTACTTCTTTAATTACTTCATTAATTCTTTTTTGTTTTATACTCATCTTGCCACTCTATACTTTGTTCTTAAATATCATGACCAAATTTTTTTCCTCCTCAAATTTTAAGTTTAAAATAGGCAGAATGGAATAATGGAAAGAGCAATGGATTTGGACTCAGAAGATACGGGTTTGAATCTTGCAGTAACTGCTTGATATCAGACCTCATTTTCTCATCTATAAAACGGAACTGTCTTCTTACCTCTCAAGACATGGCGAAGGGTAATAAGGATCTAATGGCTTCTGTATAATTCAGTGGATCGAACACATTCCTCCTAAAACCTGACTGCAACATCAGTAAAAGTAATTTTGTAAGGTGTGAATCTATAATGATGGAGCAGGGGAGGAAACTATAGAAACATAACTTTGGAGACATGAAGAAAAGCAGACAAGTGACAATCAAATTGGCAAACCCAAGAAAGCTGAATTGTAAACTCACAGTGGAGAAAGCTGACTTAAGATTCAGGTTCAGGAATTGATGAAACCCTCTAAAATTGCGGGGCAGGAGATGAAGAGAATGTTGATATAAGAGGACTGATTGAAGGATGTTTGAAAGGCAGTTGGGTCCCAATTTCCTATTTTCCACTCTCTGTGCTTGGGCAAGTTGCCCATTCCCCATCCTGGTTGAAGTCTGAGAGTTTATTTTCTGGAAAAGATAAAACATAGAGCCTCCTAACATCAAGAACAGTTGAGCAGATAGGATCCATGACAAAAAACAAACAAACAAACAAGAAATAGTTAAGTGAAGGAATTCAAAGAATTCTAAGACATTCCCCATCCATCTAACCCTCTACCCCAGGAATAATGGCAATTAGACTCAGACCTTCCTCTGGGCAGGAGATAGAAGAGATCTATTTTTTGGAGAGAAATCTGACCAACTTAATAGAAAAAAACAAATGTAGTGACATCAGGGGTTCTCAAATCCAGAGCCTAGGCAGGTGATCACACATATTCAGAGCTTCCAATTAACTTTAGAGTCTCTCATTATTAAACATAAATGGAAATATCAATGACTACAACATCCAAGGAAAATCTCTAATATAAAGAATACAGAAAACAACAACACATGTTTAGGGGGAAGCCACTTAGAGGAAACAGAGCTATGCAGGAAAAAGAAAACTTCAAATTAATATTATTAATATCCTTAGACAGGTAAGAAAATCTATCACATGTATGAAATATGAATGAGATACTATTTAAGAGAGAATATAAACAGAATGAAAAGATCTTTTGGAAAAATAAAAACATTACAGAAATGAAAAACTCAATAGAAGAGTTAAAAGATAAAATTAAAGAAAACTCCCAGAGCTGGAATAGAAAGAAGGAAAATAGAAAATAGAACATAATAAAAGAGAGATAAGTCATAAATATCTAACAACTAATTAATAAGAGTTTCAGAAAGAGAGAGCACAGAAAATAGAGGAGAAGAAATAATTCAAGACTATATTCCAGATGTAAATGACACCAGTTTCCAGACTGAAGCAAATAAATGAAAACAAACAAACAAAACTCATTCCAGGTCAGATTATTGTGAAAATCCATAATGTTAAGAACACAGAGAAGATACTTATTTTTCTAAAGTCATTTAGAATGTAAAAATGAGTAATAAACAAAGGGCTGGTTTTCAGAATAGCAGTGAATATCCCAATAGAACCCTAGAATCTAGAAGATAATAGATCGATGTCTTCAAAATTCTGAAAGAAAATTAGTTTCAACTTAGAATTCTATACCCAGGCAAACTACAAATCAACCATGAAGCTAGAATATATACATTTCTGAATATGCAAAGCTTCAAAGCTACTGCAGAATATGCTCCATTAAAAGAAGGGAGTAAACCAAGAAAAAGGAATACATGAGATTCAAGAAACTAGCAATCCAGCACAGGAAAGAGGCGATGGTAATCTCTGAGAGTGTGATGAAGGGAGATCATAGGACACTTGCTATCTCAAGTCTAGAGCATAATCAGTCTAAATTGGAGCATACACAGAGGGTACCGTTAGCAATTATTCTAAAAAAAAAAAAGTTGAATTTGATAGATCATCTGATACACTTGAACATAGTCACAGAAGATGTATTCTTCTTGAAGATAAATTAACATAAGGTACATAGAAAATTTAGCAAATAAAAAGAGAGATAATTATTAAATGCAGAGAAAACAAGAAGTTATTCAGGCAAGAAAATCTAGTCAGCACACTACATGGCTCAGTTGTGGATGTTATTACATAAGTCACTAAATATTGATCTAACTCAAATCTATGCCTTAATTAGGATGTCAGAGAGGAAGTATTC
>NW_011888782.1:12859357-12885627 GCF_000151845.1 Pteropus vampyrus
CATCCAAGGAAAATCTCTAATATAAAGAATACAGAAAACAACAACACATGTTTAGGGGGAAGCCACTTAGAGGAAACAGAGCTATGCAGGAAAAAGAAAACTTCAAATTAATATTATTAATATCCTTAGACAGGTAAGAAAATCTATCACATGTATGAAATATGAATGAGATACTATTTAAGAGAGAATATAAACAGAATGAAAAGATCTTTTGGAAAAATAAAAACATTACAGAAATGAAAAACTCAATAGAAGAGTTAAAAGATAAAATTAAAGAAAACTCCCAGAGCTGGAATAGAAAGAAGGAAAATAGAAAATAGAACATAATAAAAGAGAGATAAGTCATAAATATCTAACAACTAATTAATAAGAGTTTCAGAAAGAGAGAGCACAGAAAATAGAGGAGAAGAAATAATTCAAGACTATATTCCAGATGTAAATGACACCAGTTTCCAGACTGAAGCAAATAAATGAAAACAAACAAACAAAACTCATTCCAGGTCAGATTATTGTGAAAATCCATAATGTTAAGAACACAGAGAAGATACTTATTTTTCTAAAGTCATTTAGAATGTAAAAATGAGTAATAAACAAAGGGCTGGTTTTCAGAATAGCAGTGAATATCCCAATAGAACCCTAGAATCTAGAAGATAATAGATCGATGTCTTCAAAATTCTGAAAGAAAATTAGTTTCAACTTAGAATTCTATACCCAGGCAAACTACAAATCAACCATGAAGCTAGAATATATACATTTCTGAATATGCAAAGCTTCAAAGCTACTGCAGAATATGCTCCATTAAAAGAAGGGAGTAAACCAAGAAAAAGGAATACATGAGATTCAAGAAACTAGCAATCCAGCACAGGAAAGAGGCGATGGTAATCTCTGAGAGTGTGATGAAGGGAGATCATAGGACACTTGCTATCTCAAGTCTAGAGCATAATCAGTCTAAATTGGAGCATACACAGAGGGTACCGTTAGCAATTATTCTAAAAAAAAAAAAGTTGAATTTGATAGATCATCTGATACACTTGAACATAGTCACAGAAGATGTATTCTTCTTGAAGATAAATTAACATAAGGTACATAGAAAATTTAGCAAATAAAAAGAGAGATAATTATTAAATGCAGAGAAAACAAGAAGTTATTCAGGCAAGAAAATCTAGTCAGCACACTACATGGCTCAGTTGTGGATGTTATTACATAAGTCACTAAATATTGATCTAACTCAAATCTATGCCTTAATTAGGATGTCAGAGAGGAAGTATTCATATGTGTGTTGTAGAGGCAGAGTGAGAATTAACTTCTTATTTTTCACATTAGGAAGTCAACAAATTATCTCTAAAAGTGAAAAATCAAGAAATAGTAGGGTATGCCTATTACCTGAGCGTATAGTGGAAAATATTAGAACAGCTGAAAGGGTTAATATGATTATTCTTGGGGCATAGGAATTGGGGAAGTGAAAGAATAAAAGTAGAGGACTGCTATTTTCCATAGTAACCTCCATTTAACTTTTAAAACAATGTACACGTACAACCTTGAAAAAATTAAAACTTGTAAAAAAAAGACTAAATGGCGTACAGTGCCTTGAAATCATCTGTTAGAGTGCTTGGTTTATAATAAACAGCTAATAAATTCTTTCATTTGTTTTTACATAAGAGTAGGAAAATTAAATGCTTGCTCTAGTTCTTTCTCATAAAAAGAAGGCAGTGACCTAGAACATGGAATGTAGGAGCGCGTTGTTCAAGAGCACGTGATGATCACATCTTTTGAAATTATGTGGACTTTTTTGGGTAGTAACTCAGGCACAACATGGGAACAATGATATATTTGTCTTTATTGGCCCAGCAAGTGTGTTGAAACTGAAATCAATGAAGCAATCTGAGCAAGACCCTGTGTGCCATTCATGTGTAGTAAATGCATTTACTTGGCCCAAAGAGAAATATGAGACTAGTCAGAATTATGAGACAAGTTAATGAATTTGCTCCATGCACTAGATCATGTTCTCACTCTCAGAGCTCATCTGGAGTGGTTCTCAACCTTGATTACATGCTAGATTTCTTTGAGGAGCTTTAAAAAGTTCTGGTGCCCACCACATCCTAGACCAACTAAGTCAGAATCTTCTTCATAGTACCTCAAATGATTTCAGTGTGTAGGGAAGGTAGAGAACCATAGCCCTAATGTATGAGTTCATGAGACTGGGCTAGCTATCATTTCCTGGATCTCATCATAGCCCAGGGGAAGGTATAGAGACATCTAACAAATGGGGAAGGAAGTAGGGTATTCCTCCCTATACCAGGTCCAACCTGTATTTCTAATTAAACCATACCATTAATACAGTTATATGAATGTCTTCTGGGTAATCTTGGGGCATGCATTCTCAACAAGGTCCCATCTTTCCTTTTCTCATCCTCATTTACCAGAAAAAGAGTTCCAAGTGATCAAAATTTGAGACACTGATGAGGGGTATGCCTTGAAGGTAGATGCCAGGCTCCATCTTTTCTCCCTTTATTCCTAGCATCCAGATGAAGTGGACCATTTTTCTGTTTCTAGGCCGCTGGTCTTCACGGGATGGGCTCAGGGACACTGGTCCTGTGGGACAGGGGTCTCTCATGAGAATCCAGTGAGTGGGCAATAAGAGAGTACTTGGGCTGCCATAACAAAATACCATAGACTGGTGGTTTAAACAACAGAAATTTATTTTCTCAGTTCTGAAGGCTGGAAGTCTGAAATCAGGGTGCCAGCATGATTAGGTTCTGGTGAGAACTCTCTTCCTGGTTTGCAGAATGCCACTTTCCTGCTGTGACCTCACATGACCTCTTTTTTTGTGTGCAGGTGGGAAGGGAGGAAGGAGGACAGAAAAGGGAACAGAGGCGGGGGGGTGCTCTGGTGTCACTTCTTATAAGGGTACTAATCTCATCATGAGGGCCTCACTCTTACGACTTCACTCAACCTAATTATCTCCCAAAAGCCCCATCAAATACCATCACATTGGATGTTAGGGCGTTAACAGATGGATTTGGGGCAGACACAAACATTCAGTTTGTAACAGATGCATTAGGCCTCAGGCCTGGGCCTTGCCTCCAGCACAGCCTCCCAGAGGTCATCAAGCTTTTGGCTAGCTCTCCATCACTAGAAGGGTATTTTGTTCCCTATCCAGTCATTGATCTTGATGTATGCCCTCCTTCCACTCAAGACCTGAAAAGAGGTGAACAAGAGAATTTGAGTTTTAAGTCCTCTCCTAGAAGCACTTAAATATAGTTTGTAGGGAACTCTCCAAGCTGGTCCCCCACTACTCTGATGCCCTAAAAAAAGCAGCTGAAGGTTCCCATTCTCCCCCAATTTGTATATGCATTTTGAATATAGAACAGGATATTATGCTAAGTACTATATGAAACTAAGAAGGAAGACACTTTCCTGGCTCACAAAGCAGGAGTGAAGTTCAAAATATTTAGCAATGGTGGAAGCATAGGCAATGGTTATTTACAAATCAGTAAAGAAGTATTTTAATATAGTAGCAGCATGCATGGTAATACCAGTGTATTCTAGCTAAATATTAGCCTTGCCCCAAAGTGCTTATGAGAGCTTTGCCACATATATATTAATGGACTCGAGAATGCAATGAGGAATGCAAAAGGTATGGAAGCAGTCATGCTGGGCCCTCCCACCCACACCCCTCACTTGGCCCTTTCTTTAATGCATTTAGGATGCCTCCGCCTGGGGAAGCCCAAAGGCAGGGCCTAGAGTCAGTGATAAGCCTGAATCATCATCAGCCTTCCCTACCAGACAGATCTTGGCTTGAGAAATAGAAAAGTAAAAAGAAAAAAGAGGTCCTTCGATTCAGCGGGAGACAGTGAGTGTGACAAGCAGAGTAAAGAGGAGGCTCTTCCTTCAAGCTGCCTCAAATTATATTTGTTCACACGCGCATGCAGAACGCTGTTTAAAAAATAAATAAGGTTAATTTCTCCTTACGGGTTTCCGTTCATCTCCGGATTTCAAAGTGCTTTGCCACAAAGGATCCCCATATTCACTCGTTTTTTAATATAAATATAAACTGAGGGCCCTACGGATTAAAGTTAGGTAAAGCCCTTTGAAATTTTGGAATAAAAAGTACCAAAGAAAAAGAAATTATCGTTATAAGATCCAAGTGCCCTCAGGACCACACAGCCAGAAAACTCCAGTTCTGATGAAAGGCCACGCCTCCACTCAGTTGACAGTCTTGCTAATTAAAATCACAAAACCGGCAGTGGGGAGATGGTGAGTAGTAACTAAAACGCCCTTACCCCAGAAACGGAAACACTCACACTGACTCACACAGGACACATCAGATTTTCTCCAACAGGCATTTAGAAAAAAAATAAAAGAAATTCAAGTCCCGGCTGCCTTGCATCTACTGACCCAGTAAACTCCACGTCTGGGTAGGTGACACATCCCTGACTGGGCTGCCACCTCAGCAGAGTCCCAGTGCAGGAAGAGCCAGCTTGGCCTCCTGTGGAGGGGAATGTTGTTTGCATATGCATTTCTCTGCAAAGGAAAGTCTCAGAATCTCCCAGGTTTCCAGCATGTGAGTCATTAGTGGGTGTTTGTTTTTTGGGTTCTGGGTTTGAGTCACCACCCTTCCTGCTGTTGATTTTTTCAGTCCAGGGGAGATTGAAAAGAGATTATTAGAAATGTCTGTGATGCTCAAGAGTGAGCACCTGAAAGCTGGTCAGTTGGCAATTCTATCAAGCAGTTAATTTTAAAGATCCTTCTTTTCTCTGTAAACAAGAATACAACATTTATAAATAACAGTGCAAGAGGAAAGAGGGGGAAGGAAGAGAAATAAATCTGTAAAGATGAACGGAAGTAGAGTCTAGTCAAAGTAAAAATAGACAACTGCCTGTTTGTCAGCTAGAGGAGACATGGGGCTGCGGATGTTAACCAAGCTCTGCGTGCTGCCTTACGGCACTGTTCCTCCTTGGCCTGGGAGTTTGGGTAGGGAGAGGGTGAGGCAAGTGGATGGGGTGGCCAATGTCATTGAACAATTCTGGAATCTGAAAGACCATCGTGACTTTGAAAGGACATCTTCCTGATGTCCCTCCCATCGGTGCTATGCTTGGCACCATTTATTCTGGGAAAAGACCTCAAGACCACCCAGAATTCTACAACAGGGGATATTCTACAACGTCCTGATGCCATGCTGGGACCAGGTACCAAAAAACACCAGCTTGAAAAACAGTGATCTGCACAGTTTGGGGCACCCCGACAGCTAATTTTTATTTCAGTGACATTGGCCAAAACAATCAAGCCACTTAAGATGGTTGAAAAAAAAAAAAAAGGTGATCATAAAATAAACAAACAGGTTTTGAGCTCATGGACAGCTCAACTGGATCTGACGCAGGGAAAGTAACCACAAGCATTCCAGTTTCCCTTTTAGAAAGCAGAGAGATTGCAAATGAAAAGAGCTTCAACTTTTTAACCGATCTGAATGGGGAAGTCAAAGCTGGACATTTTGTAAGCAGTAGGAGGCTGGATACCATGTTTCATTTCTAGTATGTGTAATTAAAAGAGATCTGGCTGCCCACACGTTGTGGCTACATTAGGGACTTTACAAAGCTCAGATAAACACAGCCCCTGCCCGAGCGCTCCAAATCTTAGTCAACCTATATAATTCCTTGGCAGACATGTTAAGATAATAACAACTAACTCTACTGTCACTCTGGGTAGAGTCACAAAGGAAGGAAGAGTATTATTTAATTCAAAACCTTCTCATTTGGGGGAGAAAAAATTATAATGTACATCACCTCCAAATGGAAACAAAGATTATAAACTTGGAGCTGTTTTCCTGGGACCTTGACATCTTAAAACAAAAGGCTACATTGTTTGCAGAATACTTTTTTTTATATTATGTCTCAGTTTCTTGTTTTAAAGATAATTATCTGTAGATATTACAGAACTTCCTGAACTATCCATTTGCTGTGGGCACATACGTTTAAAAGATGCCTGAGGCCTGTTCCAAAACAAAACAAAACAAAACAATTAACATACACTCCTGATTGTGACTTTGAGCTTAACTAACCTGTTATTTATGACACAACTTTAAAAATTCTCTCAAAAACATGAAGGCCTGGGATTTGACTCTGGCAGACAATTATTAAACTTTTTCAGATTATTTTATTAACCTGTTCAGTCTTGGGCGCCACTTCTTGGAAATGGGACTGATGATATGTTCTCAGATTTTATAACTACCCATCAAATTGCTTCTATGTCAAAAGTGAGCTGGCTGCCCAGTTGAGAATATCCAAAAAGTAGGTTGCCAAGGATCGTATCTTTTCTGTTACCCTCATTCTTTAGCCGTAGATTATCAATATAGGCTTAGACATCTGACCCAAGGCAGGCCTTGGAATTTTTCACACTGAAGTGCGGCAAAGAATCCCATATTCTCTTATACGAAAGCGTGGGCTGTGAAATTTGGAGGTGTTGTACTCCTTACCATATAGAGGAAGCCAATCTTCAGAGGAAAGAATGAAAAAAAAAAGCTGACACCTAGAGAGGTGAGACAAAGTGCTGGCTGCATTTGAGTTTTTGGTTCTATTTGTCCCTAAAATCATTCAGATTGTCTTAAGGCATAAGATATCGCAGAATCTTTTAAAAAAATTATTACCACCACCACCCCTTTTTTTGGCCTAAGCTACTTAGGTTTCTAACACACCAATGAATAGTCCTACTAAAAACATTGAGTTTATTGTGAAAAAAAAAAAAAATGAATCAAAGTCACCAATATTTTTTCTCAAAGAGAATTCGATTCAAGGGACTATAGAGAAATATTTATTAACATTGTTAAGACTCTTTCAACAAATGTCTGGACCACACACAGATAGGGTGTGTCACTCTTATAGGGCCTTAAGACCAGGGGATGTCATCTGCATACTTCTAGAAGCTTAAAGTCTTGCCCGAGATGTAGTTAGCTTTGTTTCCATGGGAGCTACTGTTTCTTGTTTAGTGTGTATTCCCCACCCCCTACTAGAACAGGAGCTACACAGGCAGGGATATTGGTTTTGTTCATTGTTATATCCAAGCCTCCAAATAGTTTTTTGCATATAGTAGGTCCTCAAGAAAGATTTACTAAATGAAGGAACTAACTTTTGTATCTTAATCCTGTTAAGTGTGTTAGCTCTTTAAGAGTGCTAAATTTAGAGACAAATGACACCAAAACAGGGAAAGAGATAGACACTAAGGTACTTGAAACAAAAAGCAGACTTATGTTACTGAACTCGAGGAGTTCATTTTGCCTACGTGCTTCAAAGCCAAAGAAATCACAGACAAGTGTTTGCAGCAAAGAAAAGTAGTGGTTTATTTAAGAAAATGGTGCCGAGCCTGGAGACACAGGTGAGCCAGCGCTCAAAGACCTGGTTCCCCGATGGCCTCCAGGGGAAAACTTCTTAGTCATGGTAGCTAAGAGAGTTGGGATCCTGGGCTCTATCGATTAGTCAGGGCTGGGGTAAGAGGCAGATGATCATTGCATCAGGTCCTAATGTCAGTCATGGAGTCATTCTGTCTGGTTTCAAGGAGATGTCAGTAGGTTCTGCTTTCGTGTGTCTGATTCTGAAGCACAATTGTTGAGATCAATATTATCTTTAGTTGACTGAAACTCTGTTTCTGTGGTCAACAGATCTGAAGCTTTGTTCCTAAGACAGTTTAATGCTGACCTAAAGGCTAAATGATTAAGGGGGTGGTAGTACAGTACGCAGAAGGATAAGGAAAGACAAGAAGCAAGTGAGTACAAGGCCAGTTGGAATCAAGGAGAAAGACAAAAGAAAAAGTCACTTTAAAGAAGTGAAAATTTGCACGGTTACACTTAAATGTCAAAAGAGAACTATTTTTTAATTTAACAATTTGGAAAACTTTTGCTAACAGTTCTGTATCAGCAACGGATCAATAGATAAGCAAATTTATCTGTCTTCATCCCACCTTTATATAATCTCTACTTTACAGACCACTGATTACATCATTATGCATTCTTTCCTTCCTTTACTAATAGGATCCTTTCAGTTTTAGCTAACAAATGGCAGCACAACGTTTCAGCCTCCTTTGCAGCTAGATAAGATCATGTGACTAAGTTTTAACCAACAGGATGTTTAATCGGGATACTGTATGCCCCTGGCCTAGAACATGGAACAGCTTCAGAGTAGGCACGTGACCTAAGCAAAGCCAATCAGAGTCCTTTTGAGAGATGAATAAGGGTACAGAAGAGAAGGAATTATTCTCTCTTTTCCATAATTGCTAGCTATGAAAATAGTGTAAATTTAGCTCTGCCATGGCATCGCTGCTGTTACAGAGAAGACTGCTTAAGAATTAAGCCAATTTGAAGTATGGAGAGCCATGAAGGGAGGAAAGGAGGTCCTGTGGACAGAACTCAAACCCTTGGAGCCAACTATACCTGAGGCAAAATTCACTCCCACCTTGGACTTTTCACTTATAGGAAAACAGTTGCATTTGTGTTTCAACTATGTTGTATTTCTGTCACTCGCAACTGTAAGAGACCCGACTCATGCAGGAGTAGCCAAAGATAAGATTAAAAAGTAGATATAGTCATGTTGTGGTGGCCTTAAATGCGAGACAAAAAAAGTTTAGATTTGTTTTTGAAGACTACAAGATGAGCCATTTAAATTAAGAAGCTGTTACTGTGGTTCAGTAGAAAGAGCACACTCAGGGACAAATTCCAAGTTATCATTTCCTAGCAATGAACCACATGCAAGTCCTGAGCCACTGTTTTTTTATCTGCAGAATGGGGGTAATTCCACATACCTTGTTGAGTGGCTGTGAGGAATACATTAAATAATATATTAAGCACGTAATACGATGTCTAGCACATTACGGGCATAGTAACTTCTTATACTAATAGTGGTAGTGGTCATGGTGATAGAAGAAGATGAAGAAGGAATGGGAGGAGAAAGAGGGGAAGAGAGAGAAAAGGAGAAAAATAAAAGGGCTAGTCCTGGGCTAGGGCGGTAGGAGTGGACATGAATAAGAAGAATAGTTGTGAGCGCCACTGGTAAACAGCAGCAGGACTGCATGCAGTCTGGAAATGGGAAGTGAGGAAAAGGGAAGTCGGTTATGATAGAAATTTAAAATATCTGTTGAACGGACTGATTCTTGAACTTTTTCTTCTTTGGCACTACACCACCAAACGCAGGAAAAACAACAATGCAAAACAACTCTGCGTGTGTATGTGTTTGTGTATGGGAGAAAGAAGAAGCTAAAGATTTCATTGAGTATTCTTCCTATTCAGTGCTAGCACATAATTTGCAGGGCCCTGTGCAAAATGAAAATTCAGGCCCTTTGTTCAAAAAATCAAGAGAACAGTTTTTTCTTTCTTACATGGTTTCTCTCTTGATCTGTTGTATTTTTGTTGTTTTGTGTGTGTTTGTTTGTCCTCTATTTAGTGTCATATTACCTCAGGCATAGGGTTACTCACAGTGACAGCAGAAACTCTCCAGGTGCCTGGGCCCCTGCCCTGCAGCTTGGCTAGTGCTCCACTCTGACTCTTCCCACACGTACTCAGGCCCCATACCAGGAGCAGAGGACAGCAGTGGTCACTGGGCAGGGATGTGGGAACAGGCAGATGAGAACTGATCTTAGGAGGTAGAGAGGTGGTGAGTGAGATTCTAAGATCTCAACGCATGCTCCAATGTCTCATTGGACTTCTATTAGAAAAGACAAATTCAAAGATAAGATTATTAAAAATTTCCAGATGGTGACTGTAGAGTATTAAACTCCAAGCATGTGTTCCCTTATGTGATGGTTAATTTTATATGTCAACTTAAATGGATCATAGGGTGCCCAGATATTTGGTCAAACATTATTCTTTGAGATTCTACAAGGGTGTTTTTGCATGAAATTAACATTTGAATCAGAGGCTGAGTAAAGCAGATTGCCTTCCCCAATATGGATGGACTTCAGCCAATCAGTTGAATAAAACAAAAAGGCTGACCCTCCCACATGTAACAGAGTTTTTCAGGCTTTCAGACTCAAACTGAAACATCAGCTCTTCTTAGGACTCTGAGCCTGCTGGCTTTCATACAGGAACTTACACCATTGGCTCTTCTAGTTCTCAAGATGTCCAGTCTCAGACTGGAACTAAACCATCAACTCTCCAGGGTCTGCAGCTTTCCAACTCATCCTGCAGATATTGGGATTTGCTTGCCACCATAATTATATGAGCTAATGCCTTATAATAAAGCACTTCTTTCTATCTGTGCACATATATATGCATCTTGTTGGTTCTGTTTCTCTGGAGAACGCTGACTAATACAGTTCCTGGGTGCTAGGGCCTTGTGTGACTACATTGGTCGCATATTTATGAAGCTAGCCCTGTTTTTATTTTCTCCACTTTCCATCGAGAGAGAGAGAGAGAGAGAGAGAGAGAGAGAGAGAGAGAGATTGAGAGAGAGAGAAATTAGAAGAAGAAATTGCCTTGGTTTTACTGAGCTACCAGTAATGTCTTGCTGTCAATATAAAGTACAAATAAAATTGGTATATATAACAAAAATATAGATCTCATAAAACAGCTTACAAATTTCTAGTGTCCCAAGATCACATATCGAAACCTATTTATCCAGAAAAAATTAATTTCATGTGCTTAAAGGTGAGACTTCAGAAATAATAACTGAACCAAGGTCCATCCTTTGTATGTTAGTTTAGCTCTTCACCCTGTGCTCCATTAATAGTACATTTGTACCGTAGGACCACAAGGCCTTATCCAAAACCCTGGGGCCAGAGGTCAGAATTCAGAATTATCTTGGATGTTTAGAAAAGTACTACAGTGTAAGTACTGTATATTATTTACACTCCCAGCAGACTCTGGGACAGTACTCCGTACTGAAATACACTAACATTTCTGCAGTAAAACATGTGAATATTTATGCTAGTTGGTCAAAGACTGTAAATAGCCTCATGTCAGTCCAGGTAAGATTTTGCTTTCAAGTGAGTTCAGGTGAGGTCAGATTTTGCTGCCAAATGAGTCACAAAAACTCAGTTTGTAGAGCTGTCTGGATTTTGGAGATGCAGGTCAGGGTTAGCGGATCTGTGGTTCCTGTGTCCGTGGTTGGGCTGCCCCGTCCTTTGCATTCACATTCCGACTGCAGAGAACTCAGAATAACAGAACGAGAGAGGAGAGCTTGCTGGAAGAGCATCTTGTGATAACTGGGAAAGGCTGAGAGGAAAGCTTAGGGTTCAGCCCTGCAATTGCCCTCCACACCTTTTGGCCCAGATAACCGAGAACTGTATGAGCCTAGAAATGAATCAGAATCAAGATTCAGGAGACAAAAATTCTCGCAGCCTCTCCTGGAGTTATTTCCTCATGCACTGTAGCACACCCATGGAAACTTCCTCCTAAGACGTCCCAATGGTGGTTGCTAGCACTCAAGGCTCCAAACTGGGAAAGATCATCCTGCTCTCTTTCAGAAGAATTCATGTCTGTCAACTGAGGGGTTGGTTGGACTTAAACTTAGGGAAACAGCTTCAAGAGACTGTCTCCAACATCCAGTCACAGGTAAATTATTTGGAAACATTATCTTCAAATACATATATTAACATATTAAATGTAGTCATAGGTGGCTATCACATACACAGATAACCCCGTACCCCATATTTGCTCAGCATATCTCTAGTCATGCTCTCAATTCAGTTACTGTCTTAAAATATACTTAGAGGACTTATTAGCAGTTTATGGTACTGTGTTGGAAATTCTCAGATGTATGTTCATTGTATGACTATTGTTTGAGGTCTTCTTTACAGGATGTAATTTTCAAGCAACTGAATGTTGCTCCTGTTATACATAAAGGAGGGCTTTACGTACTGGGACACTTCTGCATGGTAGTGCCTTCTCATCCATCTTGGAATTTTACCTACCCTCAAAGGCCCCAGACCAATGCCACCACATCTATAAAAACCAGGAACAAATTCTTGCCTGGTTCCTCCAGTGGAAAGGGAATTCACTTACGTCTTCTGAGTTCTCGCTGAACTTGTTCTGTGCCTCTTATGTAGCATCAATTATTTTTTATCTTGACAAATTATATCATATTCCTAAATAGGACTGTTCTTTCTGGAAGGCACTTATTTTTAAATCTGCAACTGCTTCCAGACTTAAACCTTAAATGGAAGTAAATACTTAATAATGTTCTTAATAAATGAATAAGTTTAAACTTAGTTTTCTTTGTGGCAGTTGAGGATAAAAATTCCTAGTCATCTAGTAATTTTTGCATTTTGAAGCAAATACTCAACAAATATACTAAATAGTGTAACCAATTTTTCCCTTTCTTTGTTACCAAAATATAATAAAGTAGTATATCTTGTTATACTACTACTTGTTATGATACTTATGTACTTCATCAGTATTTGTTTCCTTATTAGTTCAGTGAGAAAATAAATTCTATCTTTAAAAAGATCTCTGATGAGTTATTGGTGAAACTGAATTAGAAAGATATAGTGTACTTATTTAAAAAGGAAATCAGATTACTCATTAATTACTCAACATCAGTCACTACTGATTGTGTAATAATGAAAGTAAAATTTAAAAGCAAGAGACTTGAAGAGGAGTCAGCAAATTAGACTACAAATGGAATGTGTAAAAGAATTAGGACTTAGTAATTTTAAGGGTCACAGCTGTCCCTATGAACTTAACCAAACACAGTAGTAAGAACACCAGAGTATATAAAAGAATGCATATTATGTTGGTTCACATTAAGTCAGGGCATTGAAGTGCTGAAATTCAACCAAGAAACCTACACAATCCCCATTGTTTAAAGAAAGAGGGAGAGAAGCAATATATTCATCACCAGTAAATGATCATTCAGTACACTGACATGCTAAGGCAGTAAAATAATCTAAGATTTGGGTTTGATGAAATCAGTACATTTATCTTTTATACATGCAGAAAGAGGTATTTAATTAGCAAGTAAGGGTGCCAGAGAAATATAAGATGCCCAGTTAAATTTGAATTTCAGATAGACAACAAATAACTTTTGAATATAAGTGTATCTCAAATATTTCATGGATAGTTGGGATCGATATCTCCGTTCTGACTCTCTGTCATCTTCTAATTTTAGGATTCATTCATTCATTTGCTGATTCAACATCGATTTATTTAGGGCCTTACTCTGTGTTGAGTACGGTGTGTAGTTGTGTAGCATTAGTCAATACCATGGTGGTGGTGGGCAAAACAGATTGATCTAGACAAGTAAAAAATCACTCTGTAATGTAAAAAATGTCACAATTCCCAGTTTATTCATTATAGGGGCAATTAATCCAGCTTTAGATCATAAAAAGACTTCCAACGGAAGTAAATATCTAGATTAGGCCAAAGGCAAAAGGTTGGAGGAGTGAAGGGGGGGATGATTTATCAGAGAGTCTTTATCACAAGGACAAAGCTTGGGGGATAAGAGATATCACAGAATACTTGAGAAACTGAAAATTTTAATATTTACTATGGTTGAACCATAGACCAGAAGGCTATGAGTGATGAGACACATGACTGGAGAGATATGCCATGGCTATATCACCAGGGGCCTTGTTTAAACCCAAATGAATGGTCCGTGCAACAAAGTAACATAGTCATATTTATAAGTTAGAAAGCTCCCTCTGGCAGTAGAGGAGAGAATGGGCTGTAAGTGAGGACAGTGTTATTACAAACTTGGGCATGGGTATGGGTAGAAGTGAGTAGATGCAAGAGCTATTCAGGAGGTCACTTGAAACTGTTTTGTTCTTTGAATAGGCTCAAAATCTTTGCCTCTCTTCTCTATCTTTGCTTTGATGTTGCGTATTACGTGACAAAGCCCTGTTGCCTTAGTTTTGCAGGGCTGTTTTTCCTCAGCCATTGCTGTGATGCCAACTCTACTAGAAAGAAATGGGTGTCTCATAAGGGGTTGGTAAACCAGATGTGTGTAATTATTTGTATTAACATGTTTAGTAAAGTATACAGTGTGGCTTTGATTGACCTGGAGTTACTGGAGAACCAGCCCAGAAATGAACATTTTCCCAGGGCTGTGGACAGAAATGACCATGGGCCTTGCTTGACTAGCTACCTAAGAAGGTCACCAATTAATTATACAAACTACAAACTATGTCTACAGACAACTCTTATTAGTAGAAGAATATGTTTTAGCTTTTTCAGGACGATGAACGATACCCATTTACAATGAAAGAAATAATTCAAAAAGAAAACCAGAAAGAGAAGCCAATGATATACAAAGGAAACAATCAAACACAGCCAAAGTTATCCTTTATTGAAAGTCGACTATGGGCCATGAACTATTTTAGTATAGTATTTACATGATCTCACTTAATTCCCACAAATATGCTAAGGATGTAATAATCATTGTTCCTATTTTCCATATGAGGAAAATTGTAGCTCAGCATGTTTAAGTGACTCTCCCAAGATCACACAGCATGTAAGTTCTGGAACCAATATTTGCACCCCAGGTTTCTCTGCCTTGAAAGGACAATCGTGCTGTTCATGGCTTCTGGTACAGCATAAAGGAAAAGATACTTTTCTTATGGAGGGCCAGCTTGGCATTTCTGAAGCAGCTGAACAGAACAACATGCTGAACAGAACAAGGATGATTCATAGGCACAATGAAGTTTATGGAATTCTGGGACCTCCCTTGTTGGGAGGCCCGAAAACATCTATGCATAGACCTGAGAAGGTTAATAAAGACATGCTCTATAATTTGTAGAGAAGTTATTTAAGATTCAGTATACTCATCTATTGCTTCTTAGTTCTACTGATTTAGATGGGGACAGATGATTTATTCAGAAAAATAAATTATTTATGGTTGATTTACAAATATTTAGAAAATAGCAACATTCATGTAGGTCTCATGCTAGGAGCTATGTTCACCAAGATCAAGTCATATCAAACTAATCTCGATTCTATCTTATATCTATAATATTCTGTTGAATGAAAAGCTCAGGGGAAGTCCATAGAAATACTCGATCTTAATTGCATGAAACTTCTTAGAAAAATGTTTCATGATATTCTTGTGAATCAGTGCAAGAATAAATTCAAGTGAATAGAGGTGTAGCAACTTAAATAGTTACATACTAAAAGGATCAGTGTTGACTTGGGGCATATCTAGTGATATACTATATGGCATCATACTTAGACTTGTCTTTTTCAATATATTTTTGATGACTTGGAGAATGTGATCTATCTTCTGACTTTCAGCTTCATAATGAAATCATTGCTGGAAATCTTCATGGATGTCCAAAGCACCTCAACCTAAAATGTCTAAAACTGACCTCATTATCCTTTTTCTCAGACTTGCTTTTCTCTACATCTACCTAGCTCAATTAATGGACTGCCATATTAGTCAAGACTCTCAGATGCAAGTGCCTGAACTCAACTTGAACTTGCTTAGGCAACAAAAAGAAAGTGTCATCTCAGGAAATCCAAGGAAAGTCGTATAATCAAATTGTAGGAAGAACAAGGATGCAAATGTGCGCCAGGAACAACTAGAACCAGGGCCTCACACATTATCGGGACTCTCCTCTCTGTTTCTCTTTGCCCATTGGCTTCTTCTTTTTTTTTTTTTTTTTTTTTTTGCTTTGGACTGACTCCTATATGGTGGATAACCATTATTTTTATATCTTGAAACTTTGTCTTAGTTCAGTATGTTATAACAAAAATATCATAAACTAGGTGGCTTAAATAACAAACAAACTGTGAGAAACATCTCACAGTTCTGGAATCTGGGAACTTCAAAATCAAGGGGCTGGGAGATCCGAACACCTGCTTCCTGGCTTATAGTCATCTTCTCTTGACTGAGAAAGATCATCTCTCTCATGTCACTTCTTATAAGAGCATTGATCCCATTCATGAGGCTCCATTCTCAAGACCTAATTATCTCCCAAAAGTCCACTTTAAAATACCATCACATTAGGATTTAGGCTTCAATTAATTCTGGACAAAAACTGTGATTGGTTTGAATCAGTTGCCCTCTTCTGTATCCACTACATGCTGCCAGGGAGTTAGGGTTCTATAATTGTTACAGGTGAGGTGTCTTCCTAGACTAACCAGGTAAGGCCATGGGGTCAAAATTATGGGAAAAAATAATTATATCTCCATTGTAGTAAATTGTTAAACAGTTTTTAGGGAGAAAAAGTATAATTTTTTTTTTTTAGTAAAAAACACAGGGTACTATGTAGACAAAGCCATAAGTGTCCACTACAATCATGACAAATCTATCCACTTAAATCGGTGAGAGAGTCATCCTAGATTCCTCTCCCTTTGAACTCCCTTAGCCAATCTGCCAGCAAATCCCCAAATGTATTAAATTGGTCCCCTCCAATTTTTTCAAAACTACATTTCACTTTCTTACTTCAGATCTTCCTTATTTCTTGCCTGAAAAATTGGCAGCAGTTTTTCCTTTGACACTGTCTTCTGTTTTCACCATTTTTCTTGTGATCATCAGAATGAACTTTCTAAAACACGAATATTTTCATACTTCCAAAATTCCTTTCACTCAAAGAATAAAGTTTCGAGTCTAACATGTAACGCAGGGTTCTTTCTAACTAAGCTTGATGCCACTTTTCCAGTCTCATCTCCACTGACTCCTAATTTATTCATATTCCAGGATTTTAACTTGCTTCTGGAAACTCTCCCAGACATCTTACTCAGCAAATATAAGAAACATCTGCTTAACTGTAGTGCTTCAGAAGTTAGCAAGAAAATTCTGAAGACCGCCTTTTTTAGCCGTTGATGGGAACCTGATTTTAAACAGAACCTAAGAAGGAAGTAGATAGAGAGACACTTTTGTCCACCCTTCCTTTATTTCTACAGATGAGATACTGAGTTTGAGCAGAATAAAATGATTTTATCTGTGTGCTGGTGAGCAAGAGTCCAAGTCTTCAGATTTCCATTCCAGTTCCCCAAACTAACCAAAAAGTGAAAACAGGTCTAGAAACAGGAAAGTCAACAAGGGAGGAAGGGAATATAGCCACAGGGAGAAAAGATCCAGAAAAGAAAGAGGAAGCGCCTTTATTTTCCCAAATCATCCCTGAACCCCAAGATATAAAAGTAAACAAGGAAAGCTTGTGAAGGATAGGGAGACAAAAGACACCACACACAGGAAGTGGAGGCATAAGAAAAGAAGAAAGGGAGCAATGACTAGTTTAAGACATCATTTCTTTGGAGTGGGGTGGATCCAGAGCCAGAAATAAAGGGCCCAGATGGTTTTAATGACCAAACTCTGCTTCTTGCCTTTCATCTGACTGCAGCAGGAACTGTCACCAGTGACTGGCTATATCCTGTCAACGGTCTGCCTCACAGGGTCCTACTGATGCCTTGGAAGTTTTTCACTGGGTCTGGTGTACCCTCCCCAAACCTCATCCCAAGAAGCCTGCTTATGCACTCTCAGGACAGCTCCAGTATTTAGGACTGTGGTGGAATTTATAAAATGAATAAATCTCACTCTTGGAAGTCTCTTTCGGTCCTATCATTTATTTTAAAATATTAGGATATGATCTCTGGATTATATCAACCCCTTTGATAAAGCAAGAATTGTTAACTTTTATAAGAAATATAAAAATATCAACCAATGTGTGGCCAAAAAGAATACTTAGAATATATTTGACTCTGAGGAAAATAATTGATAGAATTCATCTAGAAATAATTGTCCTCTTTCCTTCTTGTTACCCGCCCCCAATAAAAGCTGAAATATTAAGAGATCCCAATCTTAGAATTACCTACAAATACCAACATATTTATAAAAATTTTACCCCACAATAGCAAAGCAGAAAAGCAAATCCAGGAGTTCTGAAGTAAATTAAGGGCCTGCCATAGACCCACCTAAACTTCTTTTCCAACACTTGAATTAATACCAGTATCATGAGATCCCAGACTATGTTCTTCTTTTTTGTTGTTTTGGAAAGAATGACTAATCCCTATATACTATTCTTGGACTCTGTTATTTTGGCCAACTTAGAAAGAATAGACTAATACTAATAATATCCAACGTTTATAGCACATTCACAGTTTACAAAGCCTTTTTCCATTTAATCCTCACAGCAGTTCCCAGATGAAGTAACTTGCCCAGGCTCACCCGTAACCAAGTGGCAGAGCTAGGAAATAAATACAAGCCTTCTAAGTAAATAATGGTAGCTGCTGTAACTAAGAACCTTCATATTCCAGTGGTGTAGCACACTAAAGATTTTTTTCTTGTTCTTGTCACAGCAGTGGGTTGCTGGGGCTGGGGATTCTGCTCCATATAGTCATGCAGGGACTCATGTTCCTTCCACCTGCATATCACTATCTTCCACATGTCGTCTCCAAGCCACTAGAGGGTGGGAAATCACACACAGGAGATTTTCATATCCAGGCTTGGAAGTGGCACACAAAGTTTTGGCCAGAATGCCATCTCAGCAAAGGAAGCCCAGATCCACAAATCTTAGGAAATGGATTGGAGAGCTTTCCCCTTAGTGCTTTGATGTATCAAGCCTCCATGAAGTCCCTTCTGCTAGGGAGGTCATGTTGAACAATCTCTAGAAGTTATTTTTTTTCCTATCCAACATCTTTCTCCTCCTCTAAACTCTCAGAACATCAGTATATTTCTATTAATGGTTTCTGAGAAGTTGTTTTGAGATCTATTCTGTTCTAATGTTTCACCTGTGTACTTGCCTTTCCCCCTTAAATTATAAGCTCTTTAAAGGCAAAAATTTGTCTACTATCACAATTCTTTGAGATACATTCCTTCTACCCACCCCCATCCACCCTCCACTTTCATCCAGATAAACTAAATTCTGCCCTATTATGTACAAGATACTGTGTTTGGTGCCATGAGGAAAAGCAAAGAGGAATTAGGCGTAGGTATTAAGAAACTTATAAAATAAGGCTAAATGTGAAAGTACAACAAGGAATATAGAAATAAAGTGCTAAGGGAAGAGATTGATTCTGAATTGAGGGGAAGGGAACTGGAAAATACTTCACTGAAAAAACGATAATCATAATAATTGTAGCTAACACACTGATTTTGTGTGCTAAAATTCAGAAACTGAATTTGTGCCAGGAACTGGCATTAAAGTACTTTACATGTATCATCCCGTGTCATCCTCATAACCACCTCATGAGATGACACTGTTATTGTTCCCATTAGCCAGACACGGAGGGAGAACATACTATAAAGAACATTACTGGGACAATCGGTGAAATGTCAATGTGGACTCTAGGTTAAATAGATAATAGTATTGTATGAATACTAACTTTCTTGATTTTGATTATTGTTTATGGTTATACAAGAGAATGTCCTTGCCCATAGGAAGATCACTCTGAAGTATTTATGAACAAAGGGGCATGACGTTGTAAATTTACTGTCAAATATTTCAGAAAACAGTAATTGCGTGTGTGTCCGTGTGTGTGGAGGGAGAGAATGATAAAAGAAACGCAGCAGAATGTTAACCATTGGAGAATGTGGGTGACAGGTACACTGGAGGTTTTGTATTACTCTTGAAATTTTCTGTAAATGTGAAATTATTTCAAAATGAAAAAGTAAAAGAAAACAGAGGAAATACTGGCACAGAGCAGTTAAGTGAATTGGCCAGCTCATATGGCTTATAAATGATGGGACACGGTCTTCTCCAGAACCCACTTGTTTTGCCACCCAGGCACTGCAAAGGACCCCGTACCTGCTCAGATCCACTGGCACTGCTCACCTCCTCACACACCGCAGCTGCCCAGGACCAGTGAGGTGCTTCCCAGGAAGTGGGAAGGCCCTTCCCTGCAGCTGATGGAGCAGACACTCTTCTCCTCTAGCTTCAGGATTTGGACAAAAGGTCCTGCTGCTGGCCATGGGGTTGGATGAGAGAAAAGAAAAGATGACACACCTAGGAGTGCAGGTGGTTTCTCCCTATGGGAAGCAGAGACTAGCTTTCCCCTCCTTCCTCTCTCCTGTGGAAAACCTCAGTGTTAGAGAAATCCTGTGTGCTGAGAAGACATAAAACTGTGTGACAACTTCTGCTCAACACAGTAAAGCATCACGTCATATTGCTCCACATTTTCCCCATTCTTGCTGCCTTGGGTTTGTACCCACCACGTGAAGAAGCTGCACTTCAATCTTTGCCCCAGGCTCTGTGTCCCAGAGTAAGATGGGGGCGGGAAGGCTAGAAAAACTACATTCTACTGCCCCTAAATTGAGCCAAGTCTGAGAAATGAGTAACAGCTCGACAGTCAGAAAACTGAGATAAAGGCAGGACAAGGAGAAAGGGCGGTTTTCAGGAAAGCATGAGGATAATAGTAAATAGTTTCATGGGGCAGATGGGTGGTAAATGGAGGCTCAGAGAATGGGATTAAGATGTAATAAAAGATGATGGGCTTGAATGCCTGCTGTAGCATTGAGACATTTCAATATGCCCTGATGTGAGCCAAGAGGATTTTTTGAGGCAGGATGTATAAAATAATAATAATAACTAATGTTTATTGAGCACTTACTATTTGCTGACCTTTGCAGTAAGTATTTTTCATAAATTATTGTATTTAATCCTAACAATGATCCTATGAAATGGGTAGTTACTATTTCGTCAATCTTAGAAAAGTTAACAAACTTGCTCAAGGTCACACAGATTTTGAACACAAATTCCATGAGCTGGGTTTAGGGACATAATTTGGGGTGGTGTGTGGGAGGGATTGTGAAGGACCAATTGGTGGCTAATGTTTAGGCTCCTCTTAGTTGAGGATTTTTCCAACTTTTGTGAAAAAGAAGGTGGGAAGAAGTGTGAAAGACACCTTTGCTTCTCCACATACATTTATTTCACTTTATTCATTCAAGATAATAGGTACAGCATGACAGGAACTGGTCTTAAAGCTGGAGATCAGGCCATGAATGAAACAGACTTTCCTGTCATCACAGAACTTGCAGATTAGTGGGACATACAGAAATTAGAGAAAGAATCCCATGTAGATCATTGTAAACGGCCGTGTCTGAAGGGAAAAAGCACAGCATGTGAAGAGAGTATGTCCAGAGAAATGATCTAGTTTGGCAGCCATAGGTCCCACTTTGGAAAGCAATCCCTGTAGTGAGAATCTGGGTAGCTGTTAAAAAATGGCCAACCAATGGAAAAAGCATGTTCTAAGACCTTTCGGAAACCAAGAAGTCTGTAACTAAGCCCCTGATTGTTTACCTATCCCTAAATCTCCTCCAGCTGTTCCAACCTCATCTCAGTTAATGGAGACGCCATTTTCCACCTTGTCTCAGGCTAAAACACGGTAATCATCCTTGACTCCTCTCTTCTTCTCATGACTCAGATGAAATTCATCAGCAGACACTGCAGGCTTCATCTCTAAAACACATATAGAGTCTCGTTACGTCTTACCATCACCACTGCTACTGCCCTGCTCCAAGCCACCACCATTTCTCAGCAGGACTATTGCGATAGCCTCCTTGACTCCCACTCTTGTTCTCTAGTCTATTCTCAGCAGTGGTATTGCTAAAATGTCAATCACATCATGACAACTCTGTGCTCCGAACCTTCCACCAGCTTCCCATGTCAATCGGAGGAAAATCTAAAACCTTACTATGACCCACAAGGCTCTTCGAGACCCAAGGCCCTTCCCTAACCTCTCTGCTTACCTCTGGGGCCTCGCCTGCAAGTATTCTACTCCAGCCACACTGGCCTGCTTGCTCTGCTTTAAACACCTTAGACTTACAACAGCCTTTGTACTTGCTATTCCTCCTGCCTGGAAATTCTCACCCCTATTCCCTCCCCATTTTCCCTTCCTGTTACACAGTAATCCTTACCATCTAGAGTACTAGATCCTCTAATCGGTTCTTTTGTTTATGATCTGTACCCTACCACCTCTACAGTGTAAGCCCTATTGTACTTATTCATGAGCGTGATGTTTCAGCATTGTAAACAGTATCTGCCCTGGGGTAGAAACTCATTAAGTAGTTGTTAAATAAATTAATTTAAAATTTTTGAAGGCTTATTCTGTAAGGCACATTGCCAGTACATAAGTTCAAAATGAAGAACAAAGGAGGTCCTGGGAGCCCAGGTCCCTGTGGATTTCCTTGGATGACATCTGGGGTGGACGTTGTGATGTTTAGCTCAGATCACCCTTCAGGAATGATGGTTTTATCTTTCAGCTCAGCCCCTTTTGCGGATGGCTTCAGCTGAAGAGAGCTGCTTCTCCCAACATCACACCTCCTTCCCAGAGCCATCTAAACCCATTGACTGATCAAGGTGGGGTACAAAAGTCCTGCCCTCTTGCCCTGGTCCAGAATAACTCTGAAGGATCCTCCCATCTTCAAACTCCCTTTGGGGTTGGCTGAGGCCCTCATTGGCCTGTGGGACTTTCAATTCCCCTCTCTGCCCAATCGTGCTTCATTTCCTTCCCTTCTCACGGTGTGGATCGCAGGAGCGCTTCCCAGTAAGCCTCCTGCATGCTAATTCCATCTCAGAGTCTGCTTCCCAGGAAACCCAATCCATGACAACGCTCTCTTCCCCCCAGATCAAGATGCATCTTGTTTCCAATATGAGGCTTAGTGACCCTTCATCCCAACATGCAAAACCAGACTTTCTCCTAGAAAAGACAAGTGGCTTTGTAAGGGCCAAGAGGTCATTCACCTCTGAACTCACAAAATCAATAGCATGCCATTAAGGAGGAAATATAAAACACATCCACGCAGCTCTAAAGAAAGGGGATATTATTATGGGGACTTTGGGAATTTAGTGCCATGCCAATACAGGGAACACGTATGCTTTTAACTGGGACCTCCTAAAGAGACTTCCTGCTCCTTTATGAGGATGCTGGGAAGGCTGTGGTCTTCTGTGTACCTTGACATCCAAAAATAATGAGGGTTAAAGGAGTCTAACTTTCAGGAAGACTGGGGTGAGGAGGAGTAAAGTAGGGCAGTCAGGGTTTTATGCATACTTTAGTGTTGTTTTAACATGTTAGGTTTACTTGTCCAGTGACAGTGAACAAAATGCTTAAAGACTACACAGTAAAATACACACCTTCCTAACATCTTTGAAACTGGGGATGCAGGAGTCCACCCACTGCCGACCCCTATTCCAGTCCTTGCTACCTGCTGCTGTTCCCCACAAAACAGATCTGTCTCTAATCATCTTAGATGAGCTTCTAGGTACTTTTTTCTGATAACATAAAGACCAAACTCCTTACCACAATATTGAATGCCTTTCACAATCAAACCATAACCAGACACTCCAGGTTACAATCTAATTCTTGGAGCGTTTCCCTCCTTCCTGCCCCCAGCTTTCAGAATCACTTCCTGTTCTCTAAACAGAGCTGGGCCTTTCCCAGCTCTTTGTTTTTGCATTTGATAATCCCCCCTTCCCTCTTTCTCTAATTCTATCCCAGCTTCAATGTCACCTGTCTCTAACTCAATCTCTGACTCTTCTCAACTCCAGGCAAGACTCAGTGCTTCCACTTTATTCCCATGCAGTAACTTTTTCTTAATCATTTTCTAGCGTTTTTCTTTATTTTTTAAAAATGACAACATTAATATATGCTTACATATTAATATTGTAAAATATAAAATTACCTAGAGTCGCAAGCATAAATTTCTTCACTCGCATTTTGATTCAGAAGTTGGTTTGTGGGGTGGGGGAGGGGTGGGAGCGGTAAACAGGTGCTCATTATGTTACTCTATATACCTTCCTATATCTAGACTATTTTATTTAAAAACGACAGCCTTTTCTTTTCTCTTTTTTCTTTTTTGTCACTCATCCTCTTTGTCACAAAAACTACAGTGAACAATTTATTATGTACTCATTTCTTGAGACTTTTACTATGTTTCCAAATATAAATATTCACTATCAAGATAAGAAACTTCCAAACCTGTAGAGACTATATTTGAGCCAAACTGACAACATATGCTAGGGAGCAAGTTTGTGAATGCTCAGAAGAATAACAGTTTTGCAATTTCTTTTATGCATTTGAAATTAAGGAGGGAACGTAAGGAAGATTACATGAAGGTGGGAGAAAGAGAGCCTTCAGATTACAGGATAGTTAAGATTACGTGCTCTCTTGAGGGTGGTCACGCTTTGAAAAAAGGGATCTACAAGGGTGGTCACATATTAAAAGGAGGGGCCTGAAAGAGGGCATTAATATATTTCACGTAACAACATAGATGCATGAAACAATAAACAGGGTTCGCTTTAGGCAAAGACAAGCCTTTTACTAAAGAATTTAAATGCCTGGGGTTTGACTATTTACCATAACCTGCCTAGCTAGGAATTTATGAGCAGATCACCCTGAGAGGTTACTTTCTGTAGAACTCCCTTTTTAGTTCACAACACATATGCATGTGCAATTATTTTTTACTCAAATCGAATTACACTATACTAATTATTCTATCATTATTTAAAAATTAACAGACTTTATTTCTTAGAGCAGCTTTCGGTTTAGAGAAAATTGAACAGGTAGTACAGAGAGTTCCCATTTACTCTCCTCCCCTCTCACGGTGTCTCCTACTATTAACATCTTGCTCTCCTATGGTATCTTGGTTATAATTGATGGGCCAATGTTGATACATTATTATTAACTAAAGTCCACAGTTCACAAGACGGTTCCCTCTTTCTGTTGTATAGTTCTGTGGGTTTGCCAGATACATAACGTCATCTATCCATCATTAGAGAATTCTACAGAAGTTTCACCTTCCTAAAACCCTGTGCTCAACCTAGTGGCCCCTCGCCCACCTCAGCCCCTGGCAACCACTTTTTACTGTCTTTGTTCTTTTACCTTTTACGGACTGTCATGTGGTTGGAATCACACAGTATGTACCCTTTTCAGACTGGCTTCTTTCACTTAGCAATATACATTTAAGTTTCCTTCATTTCTTTTCGTGGCTATAATTAATTTTTTAAATTGATATTGGCATTTCCTTATGTCCTTACATCTACATCTACCTTTTTCTCTTTAATACCTGCATAAGTATTTCATAGTGTGATTATGCAAACTTCTTTATCCTTTTCCTTCCCAAGGACACATAGGTTTTTTCTTTCAAGTTTTCAAATTGTCTGTTTATATATCTTTGACGCCCACTAAACTTTGTACTCTTCAACCATAAAACATGGTGTTCGACAAGCAGCATTGTTTCTGTCCACAAAGAATTATATACACAAGAAAAGGGAGATAGTAACTCAAAGCAAGAAGAGGGAAGGGCCCCAGAAGAATTTAGAGGAGGGAAAAGCTGGTCAACAGAGATTCAACAAAAGATGGGATTGAAACTGGGCTTTGAGAAGGTGGGTAGAGATTAAGAAGACTGGCAGATTTCAGTCCTTTCTACTTATAAAATTAAAAAAAAAAAAAATTGATGGTTGCCATCAATTGAGAGGCTTGTTAGGATGATAAATGAAAAAGGTGAAGGGACTAAGATGTCCAAATGGCCAGTTATAAAAACAGTCACAGGGATATAAAGTACAGCATAGGGAGTATAGTCAATAATATTGTAATAACTATGTATGGTACCAGGTGGGTACTAGACTTATTGGGGTGATCACTTTGTAAATTATGTAAATGTCTAATCACTGTGTTGTACACCTGAAACTAATATAATATTGTATGTCAACTGTAATTCAAAAAATATTTAAAAAGTATAATAAAACAAAGAAGCGACATCAGCCTGGCATCCCTGCCCATCTGCCTGTCTTATGCCCCGGACAGCATGTGAAGGAAAGCAATCACTATTAAACAGGGCTTCCTAAGAACATGGATGAATGTGCATGGTGAGACTCCCAGGCAGGCCCTGGCTAAAAAAAGCAAGGAGACCTGGCCTTCAGGAGCTCTTGTTTCAAAAATATTCTTTGCTCGCAGAAACCAAGTAAATGCCAAAGGACTCACAGGCCGATTGCCTGACTGACTGCTCCTGGAGCTTCGTTTCATAATATTTCTTACCTCCTCTTGTATAGAATGTGTCCTGGTGCATTGCATCTCCTCCCACCATAACGATTGTTCGCATGCTCAGGAGCCACATCTTAGCCACCTCAATTTCTCCTGTAGTACCCGCCATCCTGAGTGACCCTTGGTGTTGGTTGCTAAATGACTACATGAACAAATAGTATTACAAGCTACCTTTCCTAATTTGGGTTCCCCCAGAAGCATACCCAGAAACAAGGATTCTGACGAAAGCGGTTTATTTGTAAAGTGACCCCAGGGACATCCATAGGAGAGAGAGAAAGTGAGATGGGGAAGGGAAAGGAGCCAGTAAAGGTTATGTTACCAAGCAAGTTATCTCTGTGGGTAATTGGAGCCTAATCTTCCACAGAAACTCTGGGAAAAA
>NW_011888782.1:12887782-12900253 GCF_000151845.1 Pteropus vampyrus
TCCTTCCTTCCTTCCTTCCTTCCTTCCCTCTCTCCCTTCCTCTTTTCTAAGTAAGTATGAGTTGAGATTTATTATTTGCAATGAAACAACCAAAAGAATTCTAGCAAATGTGGACTCCTCTATTCAAGCTTTTCCCATGATACTACACAGCCTACATTTTGTTATAGACACATACACACACACATACATGCACACACATAATTATTTGTTTTTGTAGAGCATTTTGTAAAGCACCTTCAGACCAATTTTCTCTGACAACCCTCTGAGAGAAGACAGGTAGGTATTAAATTGCTAGTCATTTTTATAAACAAGGAAATCAAAACTTGGAGAGGCTAAGTGAATTATCTAAATCACAGTTACCCAGTGGGTGGCAAACCTGATATAAGTACCCAGATCTGTCAACGTTCTTTCTACTATATCTTGCTGGAGTTTTGGGTTCTTGACCCATTTCGGTGATCATCAAGCTGAGTGATCTTCCAAATAATTTCAGCTCTCTGGCCTTCAATTCCCATGTGTAATATAAAAGGTTGGCAAAAAGCTTGCATTCTAGTGGCCTATAATTTTGCTTCATAGCTGTTCCTAGGATTGACTGGGTTGGTGCTAAGTCAAAGATCCCGCTGAGAGAACATCTCATGGATCAGAGACTTACTCAGCGCGCGCACACACACACACACACACACACACACACACACACACACACACACGTGCGGGCGCACACACCTGGCTGATGACATTAAAGTCTCCGATGGTTCTGTTCTCAGCAGGAGCAAATATCAGTAATAAACCAAGAGTAATAAAACAATAGTGTAAATGCCCTGTACCCCATCTGCTCTATTCCTGTTTAGAAAAATAATGTTATGTGCTGTGATCTTTTTGACTTTCAGCCTCAAACAAAATAAAATAAAGCAAGCTTTGCGTTGTTGCATTCTCCCCTGACAATGACAACATGCTCTGCACTGGCACTGAGTCACTCATATGGCTTTGTTTTGTGGGATGTGGCATGGGGGAGCTGAAAGTTGAAAAGTAGGTGTGCTTACAATGTCCAGACACAGCTCTTAGGCCAACCACATGCTCTCCTAGCTGGGGCCCATGGCTTCTTAAGACCTCAGACAGAAAAGCAGTGTGACCACACACTGACATATTAATGAGAATTTAAACCCCCTCCCATTCAGAATACCTGCTTGTGGGCACTCTATGGCCTTCATTAGCTTTGAAGATTCTCTCAATCATTCTTGGGATTTTCTTCCTCCTGGATACTGTTTTAAAATATTTCTAAGGGAGACATTTTGTCCTGACAAGTCAGCTCACGTTCTGTACTCTGTTTATTCTTTGCAAAACTACTATGATGCAGTCATGCGATCACTCTTTCGTTTCCCAGATGTTATTTCTGAATTCAGAATTAGTTTTAGCCAGTAGGACTTTAAACTTTTTTGCAGAGGTGGGAGGTTGGGGTGATTACAGAGGAGTGTAGAGATGTATTTCGAAACCCTGAATCCAACAAAACAAGAGCAAAGCCTTAATTCATTTAATTTATTATAAAGTGGAACACAGTCCCCTGTGTGAAGGCAGAAAGGCACATGCTGTAATTCTTACTTTCTTAGGGGTCAGGGGTTTCTGGATTAACCTAGTATTGATTTCCAAACTGCTTCTGAGAGAATCTTAGTGACTGCCCAATATTTTGAGCAATATGCATATTTCAATATATCTAGAATGAAGAGTGATAAGCCTCCAAGATAGATTCCCAGCTGTACAAGCTGACAAAGGTTTCCAAGAAAGTTTGTATGGTACAGCCATAAAACATTAGAGCGTTATGTTTATATTGGCATCCATTTGTAGAAGCCCTGTCCTGTATCTTAAGCTCCTCTGGGCAATCCCCTGATATGAAAATCAGATACTTTATTCTTGGACCATTGGGGTTGGTGAGTACAGACCAAGAGTACTCATGAAATCGCTGACTCCAAAGCAATGCCTCCTGTTCAATTCTACGAAACCACAATAACAGTTTGCTGTTCTTTGATCAGACATAAACCCAGGTTTGTTTAAATCTCCTAAAATAATTCTCTGGTCTAATCTAACCTCACCAGTCCCTTAAGGGCCACCTCTAACACCATTATCACCTCTTCCATGAAGCCTTTTCCAATTACCTGTGTAACCACAGCCTAAAGTTAAGTTGTCCTATTTCCCCCTTCATAGCCAGAATCCAATTCAAAACCCCCAGCCTTGCTCTTACTCTTCCTGTCTCTTCCTCTTCTTCCTAGCATGCTTCTGGTCTCAGGGTTTTGGTCCTTGTGTCTCATTTCCTGTATCTCTAACCTTATACTTGTCTCTTGGATCTGAGACTGATTTGGCTTCTCTGGAAATGACCAGAATTCCTTTCTTTGACTTCAGTATTGGTCCTTGCCTTTTGGATTTTGGCTGCTAATGGAAGGTCTGAGTACATTCTCTGACTCGTTTCAGTTCCTAGAACCTACTCTGGTGCCCACCTCTATGGTCAGCTATCTGAAAGAAACCAGACAGTCATAACAAGCAATGGTCTTTTCCCCAATGCCTTACCCCAGAGAGGCAGTAACTCTCCTGAGACAGAGCACATAAGGCCTATCCTCATAGGCTTTGGGGTCAGTTGTACCTGTGTTCTAATTCCAACTCACCATTGACTTCATTTTCTTACTCTATAAACTTGGGCATGTAATGAGCCTCTTTGTGCCTCATTTTCCTCATTCCCAGTTAAATGGGAATAATGACAATAGGACCTACTTCACAGGATGGATGTGAGGATTAAATGACTGGTAAGGTGGAACTTTGAAATATTAACTAGCTCTTTTTGGACTAGTACAAACTCTTATACCTGGCCCCAGGATGGTGTGGAAGTGTGTGTACTTGGCCAGGAATCCTCAGAGAGCCCTGGGGAACTGTGCTACAGCACGCCAGCTGGCACACAGCAAGCTCTCAATAAAGGTAAGCTTAAAAAAGAACAACAGAGAATTGAGAATCAACAGATGGATCATTGATCCTTGCATGTCATAAAAACGGGCTGGAGCAAAGGGCAGTTGCTATGCTCACTTTGTATTTTCCAGGGTTTAAGTCTGCTGTGTGAAAGATTCAGATTTCCAAAGGGAAAGATGGTCCATTGTATTTGACTGGAAGGGCCTAGCTTCTAGACAGATCTAAAGATATACTGGTGAGGCCCAAATTTTCTAGATGCTATTTGTTTCTCAACCCTGAGACATATTATCTTCAGTGTCATCATCTTTTAAAATCCACTTTTTTTCCTGAGTTTTGAGCCAAGCTCCTGATTGTGGGACACAAACTACTTGAAGGTTGTATTCTATACCAATAGTCAGCAAACTAGGGCCTATAGGCCAAATCAGGCCCATCAACAGTTTTTGTAAACATAGTTTTATTAGAACATAGCCATGCTCATTTATTTATGCATTATCTATGGCTGCTTTCTCAATAAAATGGCAGAGTTGAGTAGTTGTAACCAAATAACTTGCAAAACCTAAAATTTTTACTATCTGGCTCTTAGAAAACGTTTGCTGACCCCTGCTTTATATCACACATGTTAAGACCCCCAAAATGTCAATTGTAAGTATGTTCTCTTATATGTTTCACCATTTAAGTTTCATCTGTTACAAGAAATATAATTTTGAAGACAAAGACCAGTCATCCTTTTCTTTTGTATTTCCCACAGATGTTTCTTAACAGGACAGTCAAGACTTCAGTCAGGCACCAACAGCTTCTACAGCCCAAAGCTCCTCACTTTCCCATTTTCTTAGTCTAGATAAGTCAATCGCTTGTCTTCCCTTTCCTTAAATACATCTCTCTCTGTCCAGCCTCCAGGCATTTGCCAAGGGAAGAAAATTTCACTCCTTGTTAATCTCTTTGTTAAAATTATGCTGAATTTTCAAATATCTTATCTAGAGCTGCTTATCTCTCAGATGTTTTTTCTTGATTCTCCAATCAGAAGGGATCTGTTGAGTCTCCCCCAGATAAGTAGTTAAAGCCTGGAAGGCAGTCACTGAGTCTTGTGATACTGTCTATTGTCTTCTCCCTTCCTGGTTTCATCATCTTTACAAACTGTCTTGTTAGTAGGGGCAGTTGTGGAGGTTGATAATTCCTGGCTGGCCATAATAAAAATTTAGACTTACCTGCTTATGTAAAAGCAGAGCGCAGGAGAATCAGTTTACATGTTGCTGCTTTGCATGAGGGAGAAGGAAGTTTAGTGCAGGCAGATGAAGAGAGTGGCATGATTTTGCTACCAAAGCTGGGCCCAAGGATTCGTGCAGGCTCTGGGGAAAGAGGGAACTGTTGCAAAAGCAGGAGGAACAGATTCTTGAGAGGTTTTGTAGCTCACAGGGCATTAATAGCACTGCTTTGGGGCCAGGTGATGGTGTGGCATGGGGCAGGAAGGGGTCCTCACTATCTCTGTATAAATGCCTCATGGTTCTTACAAAGGAGTACTGAAAAAAATATGGCATTGTTTTGCTACCTGTCAGGGTTTTCCCCTTTGGGAGAGCTGATAGATAGCATCTTAGCTTGGAGCTCAGGTTTTCAACAAAAGCCTTGTTTTAAAATATAGGTTTTATTACTATTCACATACAATGAGGCCAAAAAATCAGGAGACAATTACCGTTGAAAACTAGTTTGTTACTTATAGTTCCCAAGAGGAGGAGCATGACCTGTCACAAAGGACCATACAGGAAAGCACTAGGGTCAGTTAGAAGGGGTTTAGGGGAGGGCTTTATTGTGGTTGTTGTGGGAATGGGTGAGGCAGAATAAACTAGTTTAGACTCAGCTAATTTGAATAATTTCAGCTGGCTCTGGGGTATAGAGGCTGTCTCCAGTTGTCTGGTACCTGGACATGGGGTGATTAGGCAAGAGATTAGTGACCCTGAGTATGAGGGCTTAATATGTAAAGAAAGTAATGGGGTATTAGTATCTGGATTGCATGCATGCTTGTAGATTTGCATAAGGCATGTTTGTAGGTGAGTCCTTTACCATCTCTAGGAATTGGCTAGCCCTGGGAGGGGCAGTCCTTCCAAGGTCAGCAAGGCCCCAAGATGTCAAAGCATCAAAAACACAAAGTTAATATGAGTCTCAGCAATCACGGTCATGGTCAGGAATATTAGTTTGCTAGGGCTTCTATAAGGAAGCACCACAAACTGGGTAGCTTGAATGGCAGAAATTTATTTTCTCACAATTCTGGGGGCTCGAAGTCCAAAATCAAAGTTTCGTAGGCTTGATTTCATTCTGAGGCTTCCACCCTTGACTTGCAGATGGCCATTTTCCTCTGCGCATGCACATCTGGTCTCTTTCTCTTTCTAAGATTTCAGTCTAATTGGATTAGGGTCTACCCTAATAACCTCATTTAAATTATTACTTCTTTAAAGGCCCTATCTCCAAATAGAGTCACATTCTGAGGTACTGGGGGTTAGGGCTTCAACATATGAATTTCAGAGGTTTCAATAATTCAGTACATAACAGGAACATTGCTCAAGTAACTTGTGGGATGGCTGGAGCTGAAGAACATCAGAGGACTGTCACTGAGGAGATACCCGAGGATCACATGAAATTAAGGGCATGTCTGGGTAGAGGCAGGAAACACAGGTAAGGATAATAAGCCACTGAAATTTGGATAATATGTAAATATGACCTCATTTATATCTGTGAGCTTTAGGGGCTTTAACAAATTTGGAGAAAAGAGAGAGTTGCTCCTGTGAAAGATGATCAGATAATCCATATTGCATCAGAATTCCATGGTTACCAAACACCAGTGCCCACAAGCCCTTTTTAAAAAGTCAAGTCCTTTTTAAAGAGCACAGCAATCATATCTACTGTATTAACAGTTAACGACTTGACAATACAGACCCTGGTTTTCTCTTAGACCACACAAGTTTATTCAAATCTTGCAGGGAAAAATAAGGTCAAAAGACTTAACTGTCTGAAAGAAAACACATGATGTCTAGTTTTTAAAAGTTCACTAGATAACAAATTGGTCATTTATTTCCTTCTCCTATGCCCTTCTCAGGAGAGTCCGGTACAGGCTATCTTGCTTCTGTCTCCAAAGAGCATGTGTGCTTGTGCATGCTCACACACACACACACACACACACACACACACACACACACACACACACGTACTTTCTCTCCTCACACCCTCAACACCCACTCTCTAGCCAACCAGATATGAAGACTCTACCTAACTACTATGAAGGACTCTGCAGAGATCTTTTTAAGTCCTCTGCTCTTTGCTTGAAGGGGTGGTTGGAAACAGCTGGCAGGTGCCTGGCTGCTTGCCTTGTCCCCACATCCCCTCCTTCTCACAGGAAATATGAATGTGTTGTTACTACTAGACTCTCACCACCTTAAAAAAAAAAAAGAGCATGGGTCATGCCAGGAACTCTGGCCTCAGCTCTAAAGGAGGCAGGACTCTAAGGTTTGTCAAGAACCATGGTATTTCCAGTGATATCAGAATTAACCAAGCTGCAGGCCTGATGGAGACAGATTTAGACAACATGCTCTGAAAAGCTGTGTATTAATCAAAGTTGTCGGTTGCAAGCAAAAGACAGCAACTCTGGATTACGTAAGCAAAAAGAGGATTCCCTTGAAGGGTATAAGGAAGTGACACAGCATTGACCAGAGACAGGGGCTTAGGTGGTAGAGAGGGAAAGCTTTGGAAAACAGGTAGAAACTGAGGGGCTTCACAAATTGTTACAGGAAAAATTGAGCAGGGTTCTCATTCTCTGGCTGAATGCCAACCCATAGCTGGATACAATCACAAAAAATTGCCATCAGTGGATACTGTTGAAACCGTGCAAGTGAACACCAGTAGTTCCTATGCTTTTGCTTTATATTCTGCAGATTCAAAGTGGTAAGAGGGATCATCTGATTGACTGGTAAAATCTAGTTCCCTTTCTTGAATCCTTACTGCTGAAGGCAAGCGAGAGAGAAGATATCCGCATCCCTCCTCCCCTTAGTTTTAGGTAGTTGAGAGGAGCTGTGTGCCATAATAATAGGCATATTGGTTGATTCCTCCAGAATAAGAAGGGAAGTCAAATATTGGAAATAAAAAAAATTGATAAATGTGTACCACAACTATGATTTTAGCCATGGACATTTGAAAGCTTGTGTTAATGAAAAAGACATTGAATCTAGAATTTTGTATGTGTACCAGCCTTGGTTAGTGAGGCAGAGATAGCTAGATATCCACCAAAAATCTGTGCTCTTTCTCTTATAGGATAGAATTCTCAAAGGGAAGTGACTTATAACCCAGGGACTACATTTCCCAGCACTCTGCAGTGAGGTGTGGTTAGGTGACCTTGGGGAGTGTGTAAGTAATACATGCCACTTCCAAGCTTAGCTTAGAAAAATTCTCCATTTAGTGATCCTCCATGCTATTTTCCTCTCTGGTTGTCAAGAATGAAGATGACATCTAAAGTGACATTGAAAGCTATTGTGTTAAAGATGACAGAGCCTCTGACAAGTTGATTCCTAGATCAGCGTTCCCCAATCTTTTTGGCACCAGGAACTGGTGCTTCTATGAGAATCTAATGCTTGATGATCTGAGGTGAAGCTGAGGCAGTGAGGCTAATGCTGGGGAGTGGCTGCAAATATAGATGAAGCCTCACTCACTGGCCCACTGCTCACGTCCTGCTGTGCAGCTCAGTTCCTAACAGGCCACAGACTAGTTCTGGTCCATGGCCTGGGAGTTAGGGACCCCTGCCTTAGATGACTGCAAGGTAGAAGGTCTTGTTGCTAACCTATTTAGTGGTTTTACATGAACAAGAAATAATTTTTGTTTGGGTTTTGGTTACATATTGTTAGGCCCATTTGTTACTAATACACTTAGCTTGTTTCCTTGTTTGTTCGAAGTAAGACATAGTCAAATCAACACAGGCTTTAGAATGAGACAGACCTGAGTTCAAATCCATGCTTTAATACTTAGGTCCTGGGAACCCTTCCTTAGTCCCTGTTTTATAAAATGAGATTAATAGTATCTATCACAAAGAGTAGACATAAGGATTAAATGAAATAATGAATACAAATGCTTATTATGATGATTGGCACTTAATAGGTAGTAGACCGAGGGCAGAGTACTAGGGAGTAGGTGTATAAACTGGAAATTAGGAGACTAGAGTCATCATTATAGGACTGCTGCTTTTTACGTGACCTTGGGGGAAATCCATTCTCTCCTCTGAAGTTTGCTTTGTTTATCCATAAAGCAACAGAGTTGGATGATACCTGGGATTTCCACATTGTTCCCTATGGAAACTCTTGGATCTGAAAAACTCCTCAGGCTGAATAGAACCAAGCAGACTCTGGTTCCTGCCTCTGTTCCAAACAGAGAAACTACTATTGGTTTGTCTGAAGTGCTGGGCTTCTAGAAAATAATTTGTTTGAAGAAAAAGGATGACTACACTTGTGAAAAAATTGAATATCAGGGTACTCCAAGGTCTTCAAAATCCTTCCCCAATCTAATATTCTAGGATTCTGTCTGTGAGGGTCTTAGCAATGATGGCTCAGTTCACCAAATCATCTTGGAAGAGACGTTGACCTTTCTCCTCCACTTGAGTTTGCAAGAAGCCAAAGGTGACCTGCACGTTCCAAGAGTGGCCAGGTATAAAGTCCTCAGGTGAGATGGAATCATGACTATGAATAAGACCTAAAAATGCAACCAACAGGTACAGTCCCTGGTACTGGGACGTGACGGAAGGGCGGGTGCACACTGTTCTCAGTGGAAAATGCTTAAGTCAGGAACATGACTGGGCATTTTCTTTTTGACCAGTAAGCTGAGGATCAGAAAGCAGGTAGGCTCACAGGCTCACAGAGCTGCCACCAAGGCGAAAGTAGCTGGCTCCCAGTCAGGGCCTCAGCATTCCAATATGGCTTTCTTTTTCAATATACCATACGAAGTGTGGCCTTATGACACACAATTGTCACAGAAAGAGAGAGAGGTGGTCAAAGACTACGTATTTTGCTGGTATTATGACTTTTCATTTATCTAGTCCACAAGTATTTATTATGTTAAATATGCTAGACTGTTTTAGGTGCTGCGGTTAGAAACAAATTCCTATATTCTGTATTCATGTCTGGGGAGACAACATAAACTAATAAGCAAATTATATAAGTCAGGTGGCAATAACTGTTAAAGGGGACAAAAATAAAAGGGGGTGCTATTTTAGAGAAGTTCTTCCAAAAAGGGTCAATGAAAGGTTGACATTCAAGCAGAGACATGAAGAACGTCGGGGAGATAGATTTGACTTTCTGGGGAAGAGAGGTCCAGGCAGAGGGAGGAGTAAATGAGAAGGCCCTAAAGGCAGACCAGCAAGGGATGCAGAGAGGCTGGAGTGGAGTGAATAAGGAGGAGGGCGAAAGAAGTCCAGACTTGGGAAGTAGCAAGGAGTACTTCACTTAGAGCCTTGTAGTCCACTGTAATGAATTTGGAATTTGTTCTGAAGCATTGAAAGATTGTGAGCAGAGGGATGATTTAACTTTTGAAAGAGTCATTTTGGTTGGTATATAACTGTATAGAGGTAAAGATAGAATGAGAGTGATCAGTTGGAATGTAATAATTTAGGCAGCAAATGATGGTGAATTCAACTATGGCAGTAGCAGTGGAGGTGGTAAGTGGTTGGATTATGGATGTATGCTGAAGATAGAACCAGCCAATTCAACTGAAAGACCAGGACATCACCAACACTCTTTCCCTAGGCTATCCTTTTTCTATACTCAGCAGATGGAATTTCCTCTTGAGCAAAGAGAGGGGAAAGAAAGCAAAGAGATAGAAAACAGAATTGCATATAGGTAAGAAAATAGAAAGAAGATATAAAAGCAGCAGAAGAATAAAAATCAAAGAGGCAGGAAATGGACATCAACAAGAGAAAAAAACCAAGAATGAAAAAGACAGAAATGCTATCAATCCTTATAGCTTTCTCGCTTCTTTCCTTCTTAGTTGATTACATAAAAGTAGAAGTGAGGTTGATTTCCTCTATAGGCCAAAGCCCTCTTGGAAAATATCGATAACTGTTTTGTTCTCAGTGGAGATGTACACAATGCCAGGGTGAAGAAGGAGAAGTCAATTTTCTGTCAAAACGAATGAAAAACAGTTAGAGGGTGAGCTGCATGTTCCAAGACCTAAATTCAATCAATCATCACTTCCGGTAAAGCCCAATCTCCTCACACAGTAATAGGTGCTGGCCTAGAATATTGTTTCCTCTGCTATCTTCCAGAAGAGAAAAATCTCATTTCTGAAGAGAGAGAAATTTACCATCTCTCCGAGGTCCCCTTCAACAACCACAGAGCTGATTTTATGAAGTGGTATTTCACAAAGTCACAGTATCTTTGGGGCAACCAGAAGCTATTGTTTTCACAAGGGGGAAAAAAATAACTGGAAGTCACGACCTCCAAAGGAGAATATAATCATGTCCCCCCTTGCCAGTATGGGTGAGAACATTCCTTGGCCATTCTAGCTTTTTGATTCTGTCAGTGAAGGAAATGTTGGTCATCAATCTTGATGAGAGATTACAGGAGCCATTTCCGCCTGGGGGAATTGCAATGTGTTCAAGTGTTTAACATAATCTTAAAATGCAATAAGAACCTTCCTGTGATTTAATCTTCAGTCTTCAGCTGTCAACACAGATGCATTAAGTCTGTAAATGGCAAAGCAAAAAATAAAGAAGTGGTTGTGCAGAGACCAAAGATACTTTCATTTCCCTTAAATTTGGCTTAATCAACAGTTTCAAGGAGTCAAACAGCAGTTTGCATGAAATTTTGCCAGAAAGAGTTAAGCTGAAAAGAATATTTTCCCTTTAGAAGTTGCAAAGTCCCAACAGAGACATTTTGTATAATAGATCCACTTCTCTACTGTGAACATGAGATCTATTTATAAAATAAATAACTCTACCACTTTACTTGCTTCAATAAATAAAAACAAAACAAAACAAAAGGCAGAGCAAATTCAACATTGTCATACTTTCGTTTTGTTCTTAAATGTTTTTTGCACTCTCTCCCTCTTTGTTTCTTATTTTCTCCACACTCTTTCCCTTTCCTGCTCCACCAAACCCCAAACTACCAGAGAAATTTTAACATTGTCATAAAAGATAATCGCCACAACAGTGCATGGTTCCAGGCCTGCACTCACCTTCCACCAGAATGCAGTCTTAAGGACCGTTTTTTTTCCAGCCTGGAATTTTGCATTAAGTTTTGTCTCCACTGCCTTAGAAGGACAGGATGTTAATGGCTCACGGACTATTAGGAAAAACCTTTACCTGGGCTGAGGAGTGGGTTTTTGAAGGAAAACCAATAGCCTCCATCAAGCCTGAAAATAGTAAGCTCTCTTCCATCATTCCAACCAAGGTCTCTCTCTCTCTGTCTCTCTGTCTCTCTGTCTCTCTCTCTGTCTCTCTGTCTCTCTGTCTCTCTCTCTGTCTCTCTGTCTGTCTATCTCTCTCTCTCTCTCTCTCTCACACACACACACACACACACACACACATCATCTACTGGGAAAAAGCTTTTGCATTTTATCAGTAACTTTGACTTTGACTCTAAAAATTAAAAACCATCATTTTGGCAGGGATACCCTTAGGAGTTGAAGGTCAATATGCAGCTGGCTGCCTCTTACAAATCAAGTGTTCCAGTAACATCTCATTTTTATCTCCTCCTGGAGCAGAATCTAGCTGAGTACATTAGATGTAAGAACAAAGCCCAGGAGCCATGGACTTTGAATCATCGCTTCCCAGGTAGCCCACTCTCATATCTCAGAAACTAATTGGTGATAAGATAACCAGGAAAGGTAAGGAAGCCATGGGAAATCCATTAATCATTGAGCAATGATGTCAGAAGAAAAGGCTCCTGGGTAAAATGTCAGCATTGGAAGAATAGAGCCATCTACACCCTCTTTAATTACACCACAAATTAAATTACATTTAATTACGTTAATTCATATAATGAGTAATACTGGAGTGACATAGATTTTGCAACTTTTAAAAATCATACCCTTTGTCGACCTCCTCCCTAACTGCTTGAACTGTTTTCCTTCCTGGAGGCATCTCTCAGGGATAGAAATTTATAAGGACCCCCCAGAGAAGTGGAAGTCTCAAATGACGAAAAGATGGCACTGTTGAAAATAAAAGATTCCACTTCAACGGACATTTGAGTGAGATTTTTAACAAGATTATCACTTAAATTTGGTTCCTTCACAATTTGCAAATAACACAAGCTTGCTCCAAAGTGAGGACAAGCCTCTTCCTTAAAAAGCTAGCTTACATTTGGGAGCAGCCACTACATATTATGTGATTTTCTTACTAATAAGTATAACAGTGGTGGAAAAATGTGATTTCTTTAGCAGAATTATTTATTACTCACTCAGATTTCAAATATTTATTGATCATGTGCCTAGTTAAAATGTTTACAAAAGCCAGTATATCCAACTTATAACCTAAATTTCTCCTGCAAAAAATATGCAAATATATTT
>NW_011888782.1:12901583-12905898 GCF_000151845.1 Pteropus vampyrus
TGCTGGAATAAATCAGCAGAGTTTTCCCCAAAAGTACAAGATAAATTTGATATCTTGCTAAACATCTAGCTGTTTATGACACTTGAATACCAAATCAAATAATAATATCAGTAATAATAATCACATGCTTATAGTTAGTTAGGGGGGATCAATGAAGAAAAGGGCAGACTCATTACTACAGCATAGCTAGAAAGTGTTCTCAAGCCTGGTTCTGACCCTCTCTGCCTCTTATGGATCACAGAGAGGAAATGCAGAATTCTCTTTGTTTATTCAGGAATTTTCTCATCCCAGCTGGGTGACCAGCTACAAAGTTGAATTAAACAGTAGTTTCTCATCTTTCTTGTTAAGGAACTAGTCTCTAGTGACCTGAGGCTCCATCCTCATCCCAGCAAGAAACCCCAAGCGTGACTTAGATGACCTGGTGATTCATGTGTCTTAATAACTGACCCTGCTTGCTGCATGGTAGCTAATTTTAGCTGGAAAATACCAGGTCAGTCATCATGGAGCCAACTTGGTTACATCAAAGAACCTAAGGATTAGTTTCTGAGGTTCTGGGAAGATGGGGTTTGAGGTAAAAACTAAAACTTTCTTTTCTTCCTTTTTCTGTTTTAATTAACTAAATCTGAGAAACAATAGGCCAAGAAAAAGAAAACCATTACGTGCAACCTGAATATTGATGTGCCCAATAGGTTGATTCTTAATTCACTACTTTAGAGAAAAAATTCTACTTCTTTGACAGAAATGAACAACTTCTAGAAAGTTGTTCATTAAACCCAAAATAAACAATAACACTTTTAGTGACTCAAAATGCTAACTGACCAAATAGGTATCATCTGAATTCAAGTTATCCCCAAATTCAGTGTTATTCCCATTACTAAAATAGAAACCATATTTAGGATTAAAAAAAAAAAAAGACAAGTGGAATGATTCAACAGAATTGAGATGAACTTTGGACCTTTCTCCAAGGATTTTATCAAGTGTACTTTTAGCTTAAATGATGACAGTTTGTGATTAGTCTACAAGATGAATTAATTTTAAAGTAGACCATATTAAGGTGATTAGACAGGTTGAGTAAAGTTGAAAGTTTACTTTCAATGGCTATAATAGTTCACTTTACTTTTTATATTTTAATTTTTTATCACAGTATAAATTACATCTAGTACAACGCATAGATCTTAAGTTTGCAGTTTGATGAGTCTAGACAAATGGGTATACATCCATGTAACCATCACAAACATCATGATGGAGAACATTTTCTGTGCCCTAGCAAGTTTCCTCATGCTCCTTTCCAGTCTACCTCTTGCTTCCCAGAGTCAACCGCCTATTTTTATTTCTATCACCTATTTTCAGTCTTTCTGTAAATTATCTCGACAAATATGTACTCTTTTGTGTCTGCATAATGTTGAGATTCATCCACCCTATTGTGTGTAATATTAATTTATTCATTCATATTGCTCAGTCAGCAGTAATATTCAATTGTACAAATGTGTTACGATTTATCTTTTCACTTGCTAATGAACATTTGGGTTGTTTTCAGAACTTGGTTATTATGAATAAGGCTTCTATGAGCATATCTATGCAAGTTTTTTTGGTCTAATCACATACCTGTTGTGAAACCAGGCCTGACCCCATATTAAGCCAGAGGTTGTATATATACTCAAGGCCTAGACATCAGCTGCATGAATTTTGGATGCCTTTGGGTAGAAAGTACACACCCCATGTCTCACAGTCACCAATTTCCCATTCACACATTCTGTTGCCTGCATATAGACATTTCTGTTTATGACCTTTATGCTAAGCAAATAGTGACTAACCTGATGATGAGCTTAAAACAGATGGTGGATAAAGATTTTCTAAATGAATTGACTAAATAAATGAATGAATAAACATGGTTGTACTTCTTTGCTCTTCACTATCTAATTATTCTCCCTTATTATAGACAGGACATTTGTGTTAGCTTCTAGATATACCTTGTCCAGGGAAAAGCAAAGCCTAAAAGAGTGCTACATATACAAAGAGTATGTATTAAATAGATATTTATTGAAATAAATTGAATACTTCCTCTCATAGCCAACAATAACTTTCTCAGACAATAGATTAGTAATAATCTCTTAGACAATAGTTGGTAAGAATATTTGGTGATGGACAGACCTAAATATAGATAAGTTAACTGATGTTTCAGTTTTGTTATCAGTAAAATGGAAATCATAATGCTTACCACAGAATATGTAAGGCTTGAATAAACTAGCGTGTATAAAGCAAAAGGGGCACCCAATAAATGTTAGTTCCTTTTTTCTTTCTTAACTGTATTTGTCAAAAGCTGAAACTAATGAAAGAGTAGTAAAATGGGCAGTATTTGTTGTCTCTCTCCCACTGGGTAGCAGCTGTTGTCCTCTGGAATACAGACAATTGACTCCACTAGCAGGTCCGAGTGTGGGTTATGTTTGTTAAACCCAATCTCATCCCCTTTGTTGCAGTGATTAGTTCTTGGTTTGGATGGCAATCAACACATGGCATTTCCCTACTGCAGAAAATGGTTCAGGAATGGGCATGTGAGCAAACTATGGACGATGATATATGAGAAGATGATTTTCTGGGAGATTTTGAGAAATAAATTTCCTTGTTCTCATGGAAGAGCTTCCAGAAGCTGCTTCTCTTTCTCTGACTGTAAAAGAAGAAGCATGAAGAACTGTTGGCAGCCATGAAATGGACCTGATGCATTAGGACTTAATGCAAATAAACCAAGACCTTGATGCCATTGCTAAGCCAGAGGCAAACCAGCTTTACAACCTGAATTACCTCTGGACACTTTGCTTAAGTAAGTCTTATTATTGTCTGCATTGTTCAAGGCACTTTGATCTCAAACCTAATAATGTTTGTAACCTAATGTAGGAACCAGTATGGAAACCAAGGTCACATTTCATCCCTAGAACTGGTCCTGGGCCAACTGGTAAAGCCAGTTGGTTTGCCTCTAGGGCCATCCAAGCATCCCCTACCTTCCTGCTGGTTTTCTATTGGGATCCCCTTACCTTTCCCCGCTTTATCACCCCTCCAGTTCTAGTCTCATCTTCTAAGCTTTTCTTCCTCTGCTCTCTTATTAAAAGCAAAGTTCAAAGCACACTCTTTCAGTATACTCTAAGTTGAAAAAAAAAAAACACAAAAATCCTGATTCACACTAAAGTATTGGTGACTGATGTATTTCCATGTAACAGAAGTAAAGCTGTAACACAGTCCAGCGATCCTGATAATGGTAGGGTTGCTGACATTGTTTACAGCAAATCAATGGGCAATGCTGTTCTTGAAGCCTCTCACATCAAATTGTGAAAGCGGCTACCATTTACACCTCCAGAGTTAATGTGTCTATCACTCCACCTCCTCTGGTTTTTATTTTAGGCCTGCTCTAGGGCAGCATCTGGAATAAGGCCATGGCATCTCCATTCAAACTATAAATAACAAAGGAACTGAACCACCGAAAGGCATCCCATCATTAAATATTCAGGAGCCAGAGCATATCTGAATGTGTTACCTCATGAAATCTCTATTCTTCAGAAGTCTGCAGGATAGGAGCTGGGTGTGCCAGATAAACAGAGATAAACAGAGATAAACAGAGATAAACAGATAACTGCACCCCTAACTCCTGTCATTTGATCAGACCCATTTCTGCTAGAAGGCCCTCATATATTAGATAAGATGGCTGTGAATTTTAACTTCCTGACCCTCTAAAATGTCGCTCATTCTCATATTTTGACCTTCAGGACCAGCTCCTACTTTCCTTCTCTCTTTGCTTAGACAGTCTAATTCCTTGGTCAACCAGATTGTTAAAATTTTATTTCCTAGGAATGGACTCTTGTTCTATTAAAGTGTACAAAATTTGACATATAATTCAAATCTCTGAAGCCTACCTACCCTCTAAAAGTATGGATTATCCAGTGAAGACCCGTACCTTGAGAAATTTAGGACTTGATCATATCTATTCCTTTAGACTGGGCCTCTTGCTTTGACTGCATTCTTCTCAATTCTATCCACCTATTTTGGTTAGATTTCTAAATCTCATCAAGCAAAGCCCCAAGGGATTCTTTTCCATATTAACTATGTAACTAGAAGACATCAAATTCCATTGTGTCTTCTTTGGCATCTAACATGACTGTCTTAGAGAGTAAACCCTTTTCTTCTGTGTTGCGTGCTTTGTATAGGCCATGGGATGAAGATCACATGTTTTTGAGCCTGTGTGATTGGGCTAACTTCCTGGTAAGGAAACCTTTCTTACAGTTAGCAGAGGTCACTCTTGCTACACCTCTAGCCTGATTGCTATTCT
>NW_011888782.1:12905948-12908341 GCF_000151845.1 Pteropus vampyrus
TAAAAGTATGGATTATCCAGTGAAGACCCGTACCTTGAGAAATTTAGGACTTGATCATATCTATTCCTTTAGACTGGGCCTCTTGCTTTGACTGCATTCTTCTCAATTCTATCCACCTATTTTGGTTAGATTTCTAAATCTCATCAAGCAAAGCCCCAAGGGATTCTTTTCCATATTAACTATGTAACTAGAAGACATCAAATTCCATTGTGTCTTCTTTGGCATCTAACATGACTGTCTTAGAGAGTAAACCCTTTTCTTCTGTGTTGCGTGCTTTGTCTAGGCCATGGGATGAAGATCACATGTTTTTGAGCCTGTGTGATTGGGCTAACTTCCTGGTAAGGAAACCTTTCTTACAGTTAGCAGAGGTCACTCTTGCTACACCTCTAGCCTGATTGCTATTCTAACTGAGCTCCCCCAAACCTTTATTATTGCATAGTGTGAGCAGCCAGTGGAGACTGTGGTTTATCACAGCCTTGCAGTAAAGTCAACAGAATCAGCTGCAGGATGCTGCAGAATCTATTTGATAATGGAAAATCTAGAATTGGACAGATGGGTGTTATATTTGGAGGAAATACCATCACATGATCAAAGTTTCTGCGCTGAGGAGAGAACATACAGATATTCACATATCAGAAAAGTCATGGTGCTTCCAAATGAGTACTCAATTATTTCCCATCCTTTGCAATTCTAAAGCCATAGACAAACTCAGGCAATTGAAAGGAGATGAGGCTCATTAGCAAGGATACAAATTTTATCTGTACCCTAAGCAACAAGTTTCCTTTCTCCACGCATTTTACAACTAAGGGCAGGAGAAGAATAGTGTCTATTTAGTTCTCACTAATAATGACCTTTACCTTTAGATGAGGCAAACATGTTTCCATGTCATCATATTATTGTGATTTCAACAGAGCATTTCATACTTTCTAAAGAGTTCTGGTATTTAAACATATCTAAGTAAAAAAACAGCATTTCTCCTTTTCTTTTCTACCTTCCTTCCTTTTCTCCTTCTCCCCTTCTAGTCATCATTCTTTCCTTCCTCTTTGCATCCTCAGCCAAGACTCGTTAGGTGGCACAGCAATACTTAAGGCAATCTACCAAGATTAAGTTCAATTGTACAAGTATTTATTGGGTTCCTACTTTGTACAGAGTCAGGTTCTGTATACACACAAGGATAAACTAAATATCCATCTGCCCTTAAGAAGTTTGAAGTTTAAGAAGGACAAAAACAAATAGATCACAAATGACTATAGTCTGAAAGAGAACAATATAAGTATGACTGTAATGGTAGGAATACTCAAAGAGGGGAGATCTTCATGTAAGGCATAAGACCTTGAAGAATGGAGGGGCTTTATAGACCAACAGAGGTATAGAGTGAGACTGGATATTAGAGTTTTAAATAGACTCACCAGGTCAATTTAAACTGCTGTTTGAACTGCCACACTCATTAAATTTGATCATTCATGGGTGGTGGCAAATATTGAGCGTCAACTTCAAACCTGAAAGGTCAATTTTCCTTATATTTCATAAGCAATGAAATGTTTCATTTTTAAGGGAAGATTTTAAAGGGAACCCAGGATTTCTTCAGATGCCCTCAGAAATCTTGTTTGGGTTCTTGGCAACATAGTAGATTTGGTTCCAATTGGTTGGCCTATTTGGTAAAGTCCAACTACAGAGATCTGATGAGAAAAGACAGTGTAAAGAGATGAACCATCATGGTGGTATGATGGGTGAAATTTGTTTTTGCTATACTTGGCTTGAACTTTGAAAAAATACAAAAGCAGGCTTTTGTGGCTGTGGATATAAATATTTTGATCAGACCATTAAAACATCTTTGACTAGAATAATCACATTTTCAAAAATGAAAAAATCTCATCACTAGATCCTAGGAAATCTGGATTCTTTTTCCATTACCAATTATCTCTGACACATCAAAATGGGTCACTCCAAATTCTCCTTACTTCTTTTTCTCTATTATTTTACACATCATGAGGTTGGAACAAAGTTACTAAAGGGAAATACTGAAAATGTACAGATGTATCACCAAGGGTCTCTTTCTATCTATTTTCAGTGTCTTCTCATATCTAATGTTTGCAAGAAAATAAGGCTCAAGCTACAGACATGAAAGCAGTGGGGACAACCTAGATTCAGAGATGTAGCCATTGGACCAAAACTTGAGAACTGGAGAAAGTGTGGACGTCTAGGAGACAATGATAGGTGACAGATTGACAGAGAGATTTACAAAATACAAGGAACCAAAACTGATCAATCTCAGAAATACCAGTAAAACAGAAAGCAAGAAGGCAGATTTTCAGAAAGGTTGGTAAGTGTGAGCCCAGGCACAGCATGGGACCTCATTTCCTGGTTACTGTCATCTCTAACAATGGTTCCCA
>NW_011888782.1:12909271-12913087 GCF_000151845.1 Pteropus vampyrus
TCCATGGGGAGCTCTCAGCCTGCTGGAGCTGCTCTCAGTCTGCAGGTGCAGAGAGCTGGCAATGCCTGGGGGTTTCTGTTACCAGGGGCCTGAATAGGAGAGAAAGCTCAGCAACCAAGTCCTTAGCTGGAACTTACACACCAGAGCTCCCCTGTGAGATCAAGCAGAAGCCTCGTTCTGTGGTATTTTGCCTGAAATTGTACCTCCTTTGCTTTTTTTCCCCCTGCTTTTCTCAGTTCCTTCCAGATTAAGGAATATTACCTTTAAAAATCACTTGCACTTGAATCTTCTCTCAGGGAACTTAAATGAGTTAATATATGTAAATTACTTAGAAAAATGCTTGGCGCATAATAAGAGCTTAATAAATGTCGACGTAAGAACAGCAAAATCTGTAGAAAAATTTTATAGGAGTTAGTTAGAGTTTATTTGAGCAAACAGAGGACATGCCTGGAAGCAAGATCTCAACAGACTGAGAAAATGTTCCAGAGAAGAATAGTTTTTCAGTTTCTATTATAAACTTGGAATTAAGGACGGAAGGGATGTAAGGAAGATTACTTGAAGGTAGGAGAAAGCAAGCTGGGGAAATTTCTGTGATTGGATTACAGGTTAGTTTTTCTCCCTTGAAGGTGATTATGCCTAGGAGAGGTCTAAAGAAATTACTCTGGCATTTCAAAGGTGTGTTAACCTAGATGCACAAGAACAATGGGCAGGGCTTGCTCAAGGCAAAGACAAATCTCTTTGTGGGCCTGGGGTGTGACTCTCCACCATGACCTGCCCAGATAGGAATTTTATGATCAGAATACCCTGTTAGGTTACTTTTGGTCAGATTTATAAGAGTCCCTTTTTCACTCACAATATTAACAGCCGTTCCACTTAATGATTCTTCTTATTAAATGCTTACTTTGTGCCAAGTACGGTGTCCTTTTATTCCTTTTATCATTTAATCCTCTCCAAATCTGTCTTTCCTTTATGAGGGAAGGAAAAGTTAGAGAAATAAGCCAAGCTTGAGTTGGCAGGAAATAGGGGAGGACTCAATACCTGAGTAAGAATTCTATATTCAAAGAATTTTGGAAGAGTTGGGGTGAGGGGGCGGTGACAGAGGAATAACAAAACTCAAATAATGGTGGCACTCAAGCTTGCATTTAGAAGTGGGATGGGATGTGAGTGAATCCATGGGTGAGCTGATTATCCTGAAAACCATCTGCTCAGCTTATTTTCTATCCTCTTTGACAGATGGGAAAACAAATGTCCCAAGAGGGAAAGTTACTTGCGAAGGACCACACAGTCAGGGAGAGCTCTCTCTGAGGAGATCACATCTTCAGTGCCATGCCCCCTTCCCGGCCGTGAGCTCTTAGCTTTCCCTGAGCATATTATCGGTAAAGACTGGGCATTGCTAAGGTCCCTAAATGGGAAGGAAAGGCACTTAGGAAGTAAGCACAAAGGTAGAGTACATTCTCAGAAGCAGGAAGGGAGCCATCACCTCTCAGGCTTGCACCAACGCCACTCTCTATAATGAGATTTGGCAATTATTTAAGGCCTGATACTACTTTTTACTTTTTCCTGCTTCCAAGGTGAAGGGGAACAGAACATGCCTCCCCAAAATATGCTACCTTGGTGTATTATTTTGAGCTGTAGGCACTTGAAAAACAGCAAATGCCAGATAGGCTTTCTCTGCACTTTCTTTATCTGCTTAAGGATAGATCCTTCCAGAGGAACTCATTCATCATGGAGTTGAGTCAACCAGGGAGAATTGAGCCTTATCACAGGAGAGGAAACTAGAAGTAGACACCACTCCCAAACTTTGTCATAAACTCTTACATCCCATCTATTCTTCTAAGGGCCCATTCATCTTCCCTAAAAATCATTTACTCTCCTCTAAGAGACCTATGTCCTCCTCCCCTTCCCCTATTAAGATGGTATTTAATCTGAATTCTAATTAAGCCACATGGATAAATTATTCAGTTTGCCTAGGTATCTCAGGAGGTATACATGTTAATAAACTTCTGTTTGTTTTTCTCTTGTTAATCTGTCTTTTATTATAGGGATCTCAGATAAGAATTCAAGAGGATAAAGGGAAATTCACCTTTCCTCTCCTACAATGTCACATCTTTACAACTAGGTGACCTGTTCTACAAAGGGAGGGACTCTCTTTTATGCTTCTTTTAAACCTTCTTAGTAACTTAGCACTGGGTCTTCTACACAGTGTGTCCTCAACATTATTTAACTGACTTTTCACTGTGTAGGTTCATTCTATAGAAACATAACTATGTGACTTGTAGAAGCCAGTGTGACTTGTCAGTATTTAATTACAATGTGATAAATTAAAAGCCACATCCATCACCCTGATCTTCGGCTCCCATTTTTTAACTCCTTTCTGTCTTTCTATTTCGGGCAGGGTTTTTATATTCTTCCTGTCTCTTCATAGCGTTTGCATAGTTCTTGTACCAAGAAAACAAAAGCAGCTTGCATCTGCCCATCTCTCCACACTCCCTCTCTCCCAATAACCTAAGTGGGTATATGGACATACTGGGGACAACTAAGTGCCAGCTCAAGGCGTTAGAAAAGAATACTGAGTCAGCCATTGGTGTAGACTGAATGTTTGTGACCGCCACCCCCTGCCAAACTCATATGTTGAAACCTAATGCCCAATGTGATGGTACTTGGAGGCGTGGCCTTTAGGGGGTGATTAGGTCATAAAGGCAGAATCCTTGAGAATGGGATTAGTGCCCTTATAAAAAGGACTCAGAGAGCTCTCACCCCTTTCACCAATTGAAGTTACAGTGAAAAGATGGCCATCTATGAACCAGGAAGTGGTCCTTCACCAAAACTCAAACATACTGGCATCCTGATCCCTCCAGCCTCTAGCACTGTGAAAAATAAATGTCGGTTGTTTAGAGGCCATCCACTTTATGGTTTTTGTTATAGCAGCCTGAATGGACTATGAGAGTAATCAGTGTTTTCTATGCTTTGTTCTGCCTCTGACCAGCTGTGTGACCTTGTACAGGTCACAGATGTCTCTGTGACTCATCGGTGAAGTAAAGGAATTGGACTAGATCTTCACTATCCAATAAATAGCACAAGAACCTCTGGCTATTAAATAAAATTAAAAATTACATTTCTCAGTTACACTAGCCACATTGGAAGAGCTCAATAACTGCCTGTCTGGTGGCCACCACACTAGATAGCGCAGATATAGAATGTCCCCATCCTTGCAGAGTTCTGTTAGCCCCAGACTGATGGATCTGCAGGATTTTTCCAGCTCTAAGACTCAAAGACTCTACAGTTAGGGTGAGAAAATGAGCAAATAAATTAATTTCTTTATATTTAACATAACTCTGGAGAGAGAAGTAAAATGGCCATGTATTATTAAGAGATCTAGAAACACTGAAAACAAACAAACAAAAGAACCATAAGGTACTAGTGATTTGAAGAGTTTTACCCTGGCTCGAATGACCTTGAAAGCAACAACCTGTAGCTCTGACATGGCACTATCAATATCCTGGCTGGGTGCCGATGAGATATGATGTTTGGTGTCTGCATCTGGTTCTGTTTGGCTGCTTTCCCTGGCCTTCGCATCTACACAGCTGTGGCCAGTTTATCAGTGTGTCCCTGGCTGGCTGGTGCTAGAGACAGGAATGTCTCCTCTAAGCTAGCACCCACTAATGCTGTCCCAGACCAGGCACAGCCCAAGCCAGAAAATCCCCTCCTGGTAACTGAAGCCACATTGCCTCCATTGTCTAAAGTAAGGCTTCTTAAACAGCGTGGTGACATGCTCTTTGCCATGATCATTTGTGATCATGTTGGCAATATGTTACT
>NW_011888782.1:12913982-12936342 GCF_000151845.1 Pteropus vampyrus
GTCCAAGTAGATACCTCTAGTAATATCACCCTTACTCTTTGCATTCTCATATTTATTCTTGAATGGGAAAGAAAGAGATGAGGTAAACCCTGGGAGTAGCACACAACACGAAGATAGCTTGTGGCAATGTATTAGGCATGTGGATTTCATCAGTCTTGTGCATCAGAGCTGAGAAATAAAGTTTCTAGATATGTAATGTGTTACTATCAAGAACGGCTCACAGGCGGTGATGATGTGACCTCACTGCTGGCTGAGGAACAAAAAAATTCACCCAACCAGCCAGTCACAGAAAGACGGTGACATAAGATCAGCGTGGCACATTTCTGGAATCCAGTTGTTTGCTTTGTTCTAAATAAATCCAGCTTCAAAGCCTCAACCAGACAGAATCCTCTTAATGGCTAGAGGAATGTGGAATTCGGATCTATGACAGTTATCTAAAAAATGCCCCCTCAGGCTAGAAGGCCAGTCTGGACTTTGGGCTTCCCTTGTCCTCCTAAGACTTTGGATCAACTCCAGAATGATTTCTAGAGGGCAGGTCTCACCCCGGGGCTTATTTCTCATTCTGTCATTTTTACCAAGTTGTTTGCATTGCTTTTCTTCAGGGACTGGCCAAGGGCTACTTTCCTTGTCTCTAAGGACAGGGTGAAAAAAAATCAGCCTTCATGTGCCTAAAGTGTACATTTCTAGTAAAGGCAAAGAGAACCATAGAATGCAGCTTCCTCGAGAGTTGTTAGAATGTAAAATTTAACAGCTGGGACTCATGGGTCAGCAGATGAGAGTATGGATCTGGTCTCACTGCTTCTTAGCTGTGTGATATGGGATAAGTCATTCAAACTATTTAAACTTCAGTTTCCCTATATGTCAAGTTGGAATAATAAGTGTATCCATCTTGCAGGGTGGCTAGAAGATTTCAGTGAGCAAAGCTCCTTAAGGTGTTTGGCACAGTGCCTGTCATGCAGTAAAGCAGGGTTCACATTGGCAGTCTCTAAACATGCAAATAGCCAGTTGTCAAAATATTTAGCAACTGGAATGGGGAGGATATGTACTCATCAGAATGGTTTCTGTTATAGTCAGTATTTATTCTGATTGGTTGATACTAATTCTGTTTTGGTTGTTAAATATATCGTATACCACTCCTTGGTATTAATCATTAAATAATCATTAACTCTGATTAATATTATTGCTGTTCTCACAAGGAAGGGATCAGGAATTCATAAGGCAGAGCATCCCATACAATTTGTGCCTATACATTGTATGTTATATTCCTGAGTCTCCCATTCCTACCTTCTCCTTGTTGCCAAGAGGAAACAGCTTCACCATAGTAAACAGCATCTATGTGTCGTCCATCAAATGAAGAAAACTGTTCAGTGTTTCACCTACAGTGTAGCAGATGAGAAAAATCCCTCACTCCCAAAGCTGAATGCTTCCGAAAGTGTAGAACTTCATTATTAAAAAAGATGATTGTGTATCTTCATCAAAGAGAGGCACTTTTCCTTATCCCTTTCATGCTCAGTGGAAAAATGATGAGCTCAAGAAGATAGAAGACAGAACTAGCATGTGAGAAGGCAGAAAAAAAGTGATGGATACCCGTTTATTAGAACAAAAGCAGCAATAGTAAACAATGCCACATTGTACTCAAACAATAGCCTGGCATGGAAAATGAGATTATTTCCTTCATCATTTGCACCAAAAAATGTTGGTTTCCAAAATACACATATCTCTTGATTCTCTCCCAAATGGTTCCTTGGGTTACCCGATTTATTGGACTTTAATAATAACAATTGCTTTTGGTACTATGTCATTTTTGAACGTGAGTTCTCTAAAGTACTCAAAAAATACACACAAATGCAGGTGAAATAAAATAGATTGAAAGATGTATATGAAATCTTATTTTTCCTAAGGACATTAAAAAGCATCATTTTACACTTTCTCTGTGAATTTGAGAGTGGTAGAGATACCCATACCCATTGCACAGAGAAGAGCAGGGAATCAAAGCATTAAAAACAACTTAGCTGTAGTAGATTTTCAAGTACCCAATATCAGATTTTTCTGTTTGAACTGGATATTTCATTAAGATATTTGAATTTATTTCCATTTGTCCTGAAATTGAGCTAAAAGTCACCATTGACAGTCTACTAATATAAAACCTTTGTCTTAACAAATAAAGAGAGTAAGCCAGGTTCCCAAGCAGATGTAAATTCTGACAGACAGCTTGGTGTGGCTCATGCTCTGCATAATATTCTCTCTTTGAGTGTGGGAGAAACATATTATTTGCTTCTAAACAGTAGAATATGACAAAGCTCTTGTGATGTCACTCCTGTGATTGTGTTATAATATGTAAGGCTGATCTTGCTAGCATGCATCAGAGACTCTCTCTGTTGCTGGCTTTAGTAAGCTGCCATGGTGTGACAGACCCCACGGAAAAGGCCATGTGGCAAGGCAGTGTGGGCAACCTCTAAGTGCTGAGAGTAGCCACCGCCTGACAGCCAGCAAGGAAATGGGGACCTCAGTCCTATAAATGAATTCTGCCAACAACCTGAGGGAGCTCAGAACTGGAGCTTTCCACAGTCAAGCCTCTTATGAGCTTGCAGCCATGGCTGACACCTGGATTGACAGTGTAGTGAAGACCCTAAAAAAGAGAACCTACCGAAACTGTACCCAAACTTCTGAGATTGTAATATGTATGGTTTTAAGCCACTAAGTTTATGATAATTTGTTACACTGCAATAGAAAACTAATACACAAACTTTCATCCATTGCGAGCATTAGATGAGCTCACTTGTGCCTAGCACTGTGGCAAATGTCATTGTGGCTATGAGAGAAATACGTGAACTGGTTTCTGCTCAGAAGCTAGTTGGAGAGAGAGAATCCTTGGTAGATGGAGGGGATGACATCGTTTATGATTTCCCTGAATCTCTCAGATGAACAGACAGAGCAGTTAGGCTACCAAAATCAAACACTCATAGGCAACATCTACCAAAAAACTGCATAGCAAGGTATCCTCACAAAACCCAAACACAAGTGGATGAGCAGAAAATACTCAAAGCTTCAAGACCCAGGAAGCATAAAGAACCATATGGGACAAAACAGAGGTAAGACAACTGGGCTTCTGACAGCCCCTAAGTTACCAACAGGTACTTTCCAGCAAGCACAGTGGGTTAATCTGAGAATAGCCACTAAAACTGGAAGGGGGCCCCACAAGACCCAATTTGGGTGTGCATTCTAAAAAATAGCAAAGCAACAGGGTTTGACAGTGCTGAAGCCACCTGGGCCCTGAAAATTCACAAAACCAACAGGCAGAAGCTCCCTTTCAAGGCAAAGCCCTGCAGTGAGGAGAAACTGCTGGAGACAGAACCCAAACCCATCAGGACTGGACACTGGGGGCAAAGGGGAATAAAATAAAAGGGTCCAGATATTAGTAGAAAAGGAAGCAGTTTAGATAGATGAGATTTCTAAATAATTTTTGAATCAAAGAAAAACTGACAAGGAAGCCTTAGAAAACATGTGGCCAAATAGCACATGGTAAAATGTTTATAAAAGAAATGTAAATTAAAACTACCATGAAATTTTGCTTCATGCTGAGTATAATGGCTAAAATAAAAATTCTGACAATACTAAACGTTGGCAGGGATGTAAAGCAACTATAACATTCATACATTTTTTATAGGGAGTGTTAAATAGCACAACTTTGAAAAACATTTTGACAGTTTTTTTTTTATAAAGTTAAACTTTATACATTTACCAAATGATCTAGCAATTCTATTGCTAGGTATTTGTCAAGGATAAATGAAAATATATACTCAATAGTACATTTGTATGCAGAGATTTATAGCTTTGTTCATAATGGCCCCAAACTAGAAAGAAATCAAACACACCCATCAATGGGTAAAGAGATAAACACATTATAGTATATTTACACATTGGGGCACTACTCAGCAATAGAAATGAGTGAATTATTCATATGCACAGCATTATGAATGAATCTCAAAAATATGCTGAACAAAAGAGGTCAGACTCAAAAGAGTACATACTAGGTGACTGAATGTATATGAACTTCTATGAGTCAAAACCAATGTATAGTGATATAAGTCAAATCAGTGATTGTCTGCGGGAAAGAAGAAAGGAATTTATCAAGCAGCACAAGGAAAGTTTTTATATCTTGATTAGAGTGCTGCTTGCAAAGGTATAAATTTTGTCAAAGGTCTTTCTTTACCTATCTTAAAATGTGTGAACTCTATTGTACATAAGTTACACCTCAATAAAGTTGATTTAAAAGAAATTTATATTTCTTAGATCTGTCCACTGAAAAGGCCTAGCAACAGTGAGCAACCCATTGCCAGTGGGTAGCCCTAGCTCCTTGGGTTACAATAACAATTGCTTTTGGTACTATGTCATTTTTGAACGTGAGTTCTCTAAAGTACTCAAAAAATACACACAAATGCAGGTGAAATAAAATAGATTGAAAGATGTATATGAAATCTTATTTTTCCTAAGGACATTAAAAAGCATCATTTTACACTTTCTCTGTGAATTTGAGAGTGGTAGAGATATCCATACCCATTGCACAGAGAAGAGCAGGGAATCAAAGCATTAAAAACAACTTAGCTGTAGTAGATTTTCAAGTACCCAATATCAGATTTTTCTGTTTGAACTGGATATTTCATTAAGATATTTGAATTTATTTTCATTTGTCCTGAAATTGAGCTAAAAGTCACCATTGACAGTCTACTAATATAAAACCTTTGTCTTAACAAATAAAGAGAGTAAGCCAGGTTCCCAAGCAGATGTAAATTCTGACAGACAGCTTGGTGTGGCTCATGCTCTGCATAATATTCTCTCTTTGAGTGTGGGAGAAACATATTATTTGCTTCTAAACAGTAGAATATGACAAAGCTCTTGTGATGTCACTCCTGTGATTGTGTTATAATATGTAAGGCTGATCTTGCTAGCATGCATCAGAGACTCTCTCTGTTGCTGGCTTTAGTAAGCTGCCATGGTGTGACAGACCCCACGGAAAAGGCCATGTGGCAAGGCAGTGTGGGCAACCTCTAAGTGCTGAGAGTAGCCACCGCCTGACAGCCAGCAAGGAAATGGGGACCTCAGTCCTATAAATGAATTCTGCCAACAACCTGAGGGAGCTCAGAACTGGAGCTTTCCACAGTCAAGCCTCTTATGAGCTTGCAGCCATGGCTGACACCTGGATTGACAGTGTAGTGAAGACCCTAAAAAAGAGAACCTACCGAAACTGTACCCAAACTTCTGAGATTGTAATATGTATGGTTTTAAGCCACTAAGTTTATGATAATTTGTTACACTGCAATAGAAAACTAATACACAAACTTTCATCCATTGCGAGCATTAGATGAGCTCACTTGTGCCTAGCACTGTGGCAAATGTCATTGTGGCTATGAGAGAAATACGTGAACTGGTTTCTGCTCAGAAGCTAGTTGGAGAGAGAGAATCCTTGGTAGATGGAGGGGATGACATCGTTTATGATTTCCCTGAATCTCTCAGATGAACAGACAGAGCAGTTAGGCTACCAAAATCAAACACTCATAGGCAACATCTACCAAAAAACTGCATAGCAAGGTATCCTCACAAAACCCAAACACAAGTGGATGAGCAGAAAATACTCAAAGCTTCAAGACCCAGGAAGCATAAAGAACCATATGGGACAAAACAGAGGTAAGACAACTGGGCTTCTGACAGCCCCTAAGTTACCAACAGGTACTTTCCAGCAAGCACAGTGGGTTAATCTGAGAATAGCCACTAAAACTGGAAGGGGGCCCCACAAGACCCAATTTGGGTGTGCATTCTAAAAAATAGCAAAGCAACAGGGTTTGACAGTGCTGAAGCCACCTGGGCCCTGAAAATTCACAAAACCAACAGGCAGAAGCTCCCTTTCAAGGCAAAGCCCTGCAGTGAGGAGAAACTGCTGGACACAGAACCCAAACCCATCAGGACTGGACACTGGGGGCAAAGGGGAATAAAATAAAAGGGTCCAGATATTAGTAGAAAAGGAAGCAGTTTAGATAGATGAGATTTCTAAATAATTTTTGAATCAAAGAAAAACTGACAAGGAAGCCTTAGAAAACATGTGGCCAAATAGCACATGGTAAAATGTTTATAAAAGAAATGTAAATTAAAACCACCATGAAATTTTGCTTCATGCTGAGTATAATGGCTAAAATAAAAATTCTGACAATACTAAATGTTGGCAGGGATGTAAAGCAACTGTAACATTCATACATTTTTTATAGGGAGTGTTAAATAGCACAACTTTGGAAAACATTTTGACAGTTTTTTTTTTAATAAAGTTAAACTTTATACATTTACCAAATGATCTAGCAATTCTATTGCTAGGTATTTGTCAAGGATAAATGAAAATATATACTCAATAGTACATTTGTATGCAGAGATTTATAGCTTTGTTCATAATGGCCCCAAACTAGAAAGAAATCAAACACACCCATCAATGGGTAAAGAGATAAACACATTATAGTATATTTACACATTGGGGCACTACTCAGCAATAGAAATGAGTGAATTATTCATATGCACAGCATTATGAATGAATCTCAAAAATATGCTGAACAAAAGAGGTCAGACTCAAAAGAGTACATACTAGGTGATTGAATGTATATGAACTTCTATGAGTCAAAACCAATGTATAGTGATATAAGTCAAATCAGTGATTGTCTGCGGGAAAGAAGAAAGGAATTTATCAAGCAGCACAAGGAAAGTTTTTATATCTTGATTAGAGTGCTGCTTGCAAAGGTATAAATTTTGTCAAAGGTCTTTCTTTACCTATCTTAAAATGTGTGAACTCTATTGTACATAAGTTACACCTCAATAAAGTTGATTTAAAAGAAATTTATATTTCTTAGATCTGTCCACTGAAAAGGCCTAGCAACAGTGAGCAACCCATTGCCAGTGGGTAGCCCTAGCACCCAGACTGTGATGTCTTGGAAAGACGGCTGATTTCAATCAGAAAAGTTGTACATTTCCATATATGAGTCTACCTCACTTCAGCATTCCACAAAGTGAGGTAGCTCTAAAGACAATTAGGGTGGTGTGAAAAGACAGATGGTAGGTCTTGAATGCCCCTCCTGGTGCATGCCCACCCACTTCCCACATGCAGAGGGACTCTCACGTTTTCGGCAATGTAGTACTTCTATCCCTGACAGTTTACTAGGCGACATGAGCATCATGGGGGTGAGGGTGGGGGGTGAGAATCTCCTTTGTCTCTCTGTTTCAATCTGCAAGGAGTGAAACATCTATATCTCAGCAAAGGTTTCTCTACTCCACACATCACAGTACCAGAGAGAGCCACACATCTGTACATCTGGAGATGGGTGGACTGGAACACATAGAGGACTGGGGGAACAGCGGTGGCAATGTTCGCATTCCTGAATTGGCTTAGCCCACAGCCCTAGCAAATCTGGTACCAGCAGTGGAGGTGGCAAGTGGCCTTAGCCTCCCCCAAACACAACCCCAGCAATACATACATACATACATACATACATAATAAGTAATAAGACAGCAGTGGCATAGGCACCCATGACTCCAGCCATTTCCCCAACAGCTGCAGAGGTACCTGTACTTGCAGGTAACCCAGTAGCAGCAGCTGGAAGCAGCACATGTGACCCCTGTTCCTTCTGCTCACCTCTGTCCTTCCTGTCAACTCCCGTTCCTCCTGCAGCAGTAACACGTGTGACTCTAGCTCCCCCACTCACAGCAGTGGCGCCTGCGAGCCTAAAAACCTTGGATGCTGTGAAGGCACTGGTGATGCCGGCTTTCCATCCCTAACCACCCCCATCCTCCCCCTGCAGGGCTGTGCCTGCGACCCTGGATGCAGCGGAGGTGCTGGACATCCCAGTGACCCCAGCAGCAACCACCATGACCGCAGCAACAGCAGCAACAGTACGGGACTAACAGACCTCTAGGACTCAAGAAGCAACAACAAGGGCACCCCAGTGGCAACCCTGGCATAAACAGGTGAGTGTGGAAAACGCAGGCTCTCAAATGTAGCCTGAGGCAACCAGGTAAGAGAAACCAAAATCTTGTGCTATTGCGCCACCTACTGGAAAACAAAAACCAGATATCTAATTACCAACTTACAAAATTGTAAGAATCAAAGCAAACAAAGCTTTACCTGAATAAGAAAAACGTTCACTACCTCAAATGTACTGGCAGAGAAAACTCACGAAGCACCATGCAAAATCGCAGTAACACAGAATCACAAAAAGAAAATGACAGTTCTCCAAGAAACCAAACTTAAATTCATGGGAGATTGTGATCTAAATGATAGAGAATTCAAAATAGCTATTATAAAGAAACTCGAGGAACTACAAGAAAACTCAGAAAAGGAAGTTCAACGAGATCAGAAATAGCTTTAAAAAAACACAAAAATTCTGGAGCTGAAGAACTCAAACGAGATGAAGAATATACTAGCAAGCATTGGAAAATAGCAGACCACATGAAAGAAAGAATTAGTGAGCTCGAAGATAGAAATCTAGAAATAATTCAGGTGGAAGAAGAGAAAAAACTAGATTAAAAAGAAAGAAAGAAAGAAAGAAAGAAAGAAAGAAAGAAAGAAAGAAAGAAAGAAAGAAAGAAAGAAACTCCACAAGAACTATCTGACTCCACTAGAAAAAGCAACATAAGGATAATGGATACCCCAAAAGGTGAAGAGAGAGGAAGCAGAGAGCTTATTTAGAGAAATAATACCTGAGTGCTTCCCAAACCTAAAGAAGAAACTAGGTACATAAGTCAATGAAGCTAATAGAACACCTAATTATCTCAACACAAAAAGACCCTCTCCAAGACAAATTATATTAAAACTATCAAATTCCATGAGAAAGAATTTTAAAGGCAGCCAGGGGGAAAAGACAAAATAACCTACAAAAGAACACCCTTTAGGCTATTAGCAGATTTCTCCGCAGAAACTCTATTGGCCAAGAGAGAGTGAACTGACACATTTAAAATGCTGAAAGATAAAAATTGGCAGCCAAGAATGTTCTATCCAGTAATGTTATCCTACAGATATGAAGAAGATATAAAGGCTTTTCCAGACAAACAATAACTGAGGAAGTTTATCATCCTAGACCTATCTTATAAGAAATGTTAAAAGGAGCTCTTACATCTAAAAATAAAAAGGCAAAGTACACAAAACTCTGAGTAAGGTGATAGACAGAATCAGAAAACTGCAACTCTACTTCAGAACAGGGTATTAGACATTTGATTATGGCATAAAGATTAAAAGGGAAAACATAAAAAATAACTATAGCTACTTCGGTTTGGTAATGAACTCACAACATAAAAAGGGATAATCTGTGACAACAAAAATATAAAAGGGGAGATGGAAAAGGATGAAATCTATACCAGCAAATGAACATATGATGCTATTAACAGAGAAGGGGACTTTTTTTTTTCTATGAGATGTTTTATACAAACCTCATGGGAACCATAAAACAAAATTCAGAGCAGAGACACAGAACAGAGAAACAGGGGACTGAGAATATTGTAAATTGGTATAGTCAAAATGGAAAACAGTATGGCGATTCTTAAATAAATTAAGAGTAGAACTACCATATGGTTCAGCTTTTCTATTTCTGGGTATTTAGCCGAAGAATATAAAAAAACTAATTCAAAAAGATATATGCACCCATATGCTCATAGCAGGTTTATTTACAATAATCAAGACATGGAAACAACCTTAATGTCTATCAACGAATAAATGAATAAAGAAGATTATATATATAGGTTCTGGTCAAGATGGTGGAGTAGGTAAATTCTGTGCTTGCCTCCTCTCACAACCACATCAAAATTACAGAAAAACAATCATTGAGAATTGCCTGAAATCTGGCTCAACAGAAGTCTTACATCTGAGGACACACAGAAGAGGCCACCTCGAGACTGGTAGGAGGGGTGGAAATGCAGAACAGATTGGTCCCACACCTGCATGCCTGTATGTGGCAGTTCAAAATCAAGAGTGATATTTCTGCTGTGGAGGTCACTCTGGAGGAGCAAGGGGTCCCAGCCCCACACTAGGCTTCCAAGTCCAGGGTTCCAGTGCCAGGAAGAGAAAGCCCCACAAAATCAGAGGAGATTATGGCTGAGTGAGATGGAGAGCAGCTGAAATGCCTCTTAAAGGACCTGCATGCAGACTTACCATTGAGGGATTCACTTGCTCTAGCTCCAGTGCTGGGGCAACTGCTTGAAAAGCACCAGGGACATACAGGGAGGAACTGAGTTGTCTGGCCTCAAGGCTAGAACTGGAGGGGTAGCTTTCTCCCAGATAGAAGTGCTGGCAGAATGCATTGTTCCTGGTTAATCTCTCCTTGTTCCCCATGTGCAGACCCAGGTGGGAGCCATATTTGAGTCTCCATCAACCTGGCTAACACTGGTTGCCCTACCCAGGAGATTCTCTGAGACCCCGCCCCTCCCAACATATGGGCCCACTCAAGCAACCTCCAGTGGCTTTTCCATACAAATGGCTTGTCTTAGCTCATGCTGCAGACTTTCCTAAAATCTCTCAAAAGTTCACATTTGAATTACTAGATCTAGGCAATAATCATTAAGGGTTGATAACATCACAAAAAAAGAAACAGCAGAAATTACATACCTCCCGGGAGAAATACACAGCCACCTATGATGTAGTTTTGCCAAAAATACTACTACTACTACTACTACTACTACTACTACTACTACTACTACTACTACTAATAATAATAATAATAAAGGCTACATCTGATCAAGCCCCTGGTCTGACAACACATTTATGACAACTATAAGGCATAGAGAAATGTGTTAAATGACACCACAAGAATACAAGCAGCATAATCTGGACTGTGGGAAACGTCAATTAAAATAACTCGTTACTTCAAAAAATTGCAAGGAGAAAAGAGAAAAAGAGAGAGGGATATCAGAGGAATCTATAAGTTAAAAGAGATGAGACAGATAAGTCACAGTTGTGTGGACATGATTTTGACCCAGAATAAAACAAATTGTATGAACAATATGTAAAACAAAAAGGTGAACACTAAATATTTGATTATATTAAGGAATTATTACATTTTTAGGTTTGAAAATGGTGTTGTGGTGTTTGGATATTTTTTTTTTGTAAGATACTAACAGATGAAGTGATATGATGTCTGGAATTTGCCTCAAAATAATCAGAGTGGGGAGACTGGGCAGTGAAATAAGACTGACTATGTATTTATTATTGTTAACATTGGGTGATAAGTTCATTTGGTTCATTAAGTTAGTGCCTCTATTTTTTGCAAATGTTTAAGAATTTCCATCATAAAAAGTGGAAAATAAAAACAATTATTTGGGGGTGGACGAGAAAAGACTGATACATCTGAAACAGTTGGCAAATCATGTCAAGCTATTAGATGCTGGGAGAGAATATATCTATATATATTCAAATACAAAGCAAAATTTTATCCCCTAAATTATGTTTCAGAAAAGGAATGAATAACCTTAAATTCTAGTCCTTATAGGTCTCTCTCATTATGAGGTTCTGTCTTAATGATTTCATTTTGAACAAAAAAGTATTAAGGGAGAACAACATATTATTAACCTTAAACCACCTCAGTTAATGCTAGCTTGAGAATTACAGATATCAGGTGAGGAAACTGTTTTAGAAGGGATGCAGAGATTTAACAAGGATTTAGTAATTATTCTGAAGGCTATGACCTCTCATTTGCAAATCTCGGCCATTATTATAAAGAAGGTAGTTTAAAACAAGGTCAATTTTTTAAAAGCAATTCAGTGATTACATTGAGGAAATCATAAATGTAAGCTAACAATCTTGCTATTATGTGAACAGCTACTCGTAGCTTGAAATAAATTCTCTAGCAAGAGCCCCCTAACAGATTTTAAGGAGGACTTGTTCGGAAGTAAAGAATTTAGCTGGAAGTGAAGATGAAATCATCTAGACACTGCATTTGATGACTCAAAATGTAGTCCTAGCAATGACTAAAAACTGAATTTGCGATGAGGAATTTACATAAAACCGTCTCACAAAATGTGAGATAAGACCAAAAGGCAGAATTTCTAAATCAAGATATGATTTTACATAGAAAGCCATTTTTAAAACTTTTGTGCATTTAAAGGAACAAATTAAACATGTTAAGTAGACATTTGACAATTTTATCTACATCACCAAAAGTTTATAAATTTAAATTGGCCAAAACATTTTTTCTTCTGGCGGGGGCAGTTTCTCATTGGAAAAAGGGGTGACTGCTTCCCATCTGGACTTACCTGGTTCTGGCATGTGCAGTAAATTAAAGATGCCGTCGCTTAGAATACATATCATCTTGGGCAGTTACAGTCAAGGAAGGCCTCATGAAAGAAAAGTGGGATGAAAATGGGTAAGTTGTGTATTAGTAGAATGGAGAGCTTTCCAGATACAGAAAAGAGGTAAACGAAGACACATTAACAACAACAAAAAAAGAGATTGACCTAGGACTGCCCCTCAAATAATATTGGAAAAGGACCAACTTGACACAGAGGGCTCTAACAGAAGGAAATGAGGAATAGGCTGTTCTTGTAGAGTGAGGCCAGGGTGTGGAAGACTTCGATAGCCAGAGAGCTTTAGATAAATTCTGAGGCCCATTCTCAGAGAGAACGGGTCCCAGATTACAGTCAGGGCTACACTGTGCCTTTCATGGGCCCCAGACACTTTTGACTTTATGGCTCCTTTCCTTCATAAAAAATATTAAAAATTATATATTGTGACTATATTAATATAAAGATGAATATAATCCAGGTTGCACTTATTATTATATTTATTTGTTTCTTCTTAAGATAAATAAAAATTAAGACATTATCACAGACCCTTAAAAGTATCATGGACTTTATGTGCCTGCTATGCCTAGTAGATAAGTTGGCTCTGATTAATGTTTGCTAATTTGTGTTTTGTATATGTTACAGACATTTTATGGTTAAGAAATTGTTATAGCCAACTTATATACGTGAACAAAACCATTTTCTGTGTATGGAGAGATAGGTCTCACTAGGATCATAAAATGCTTTCATTTGGGCAAAGCTGGCTCAGGAAGGATAAGATTGTTTATTATGTCTGCCATTTGACCATGGCCATGAAATACTCTCTAATGGGAAAGTAGAGCTTAGTAAGAAAACAGAGTGTGCCTGAAAGACATATCTAGGTTTACGTGTTGAGGAAACAGCTTTCAGGATACTAGAAACAAGATGGTGTTCATCATAATAGCAGTCGGAGTTGGAAAGTCAGATCATCTGAAAAATTACACCAGGCTTTGGGGCTGAAGTGTATTGCCTTGAGATCAGATGCTTGAATCTGATTACCACAACAGCCTTTAGAATTTCTATCATTACTTCCTTTTTGTGTTAAGTATAACCAAAAGAAAGAGGCTTTGGTCATTCCCAGGAGAGAGTTTTAAAGAAGCAACAGAGAATTATTTGGGACTACCGTGATACTGGCAGCGGAGATCACAGTTGGAAAAAGACATCGCAGAGAATGGGGAGTTTGGGAGAAGACTGCCAGGTTTACTTGTCCAGCATACCTTTTCCAGAAGAGTCAACCAGTCAGTGCTTCTCTCCTCAACTGTTAGAGGGCCCTGAGCCTCTTTTCCTCTAAGAGAAGTTGATTGATCCCTTACTGAAAGGACCAGGACAGTACCTAGGAAACATTTATCTGCCAGTGGGATCCACCAAGAGCTGGAAGAAGAGACTTACCTGCAGGGTCAACAATGAGGTTAGAATTAAGCGTGGAATGTATGGAAAGGATAGGCTAGGACCTTGCTACTCAAAGTGTGGTCCCTGGATCAACAAGATCTGCACCAGAATATATATATTCTAACAAAATCCCCAGGAAAGTTGAAAATACAGTTGAAATTTTGGAAGCACTCGGCCAGGATAATCACTGAGAAGCTGAGGAGGGAAGGATAGATTTGAAAAGCATGTGAAGGTGACAATTAGCAGGCCTTGATACCTTGATATCTTCAGGGATAGAGATGACTAAATATGACTCTGAGAATACAGATTTGGAGGTTAAAGAAAACTAGTAATTTTCCAACATTCATTTACCTACAGATAATTGATAGTCTAATTAAAAATTATATCTATTAATTAAAAGAGAAGACCGACTATCAGATCACATGTTTTGTTTGGTTTGCCACATTTGCTGGACCCATTAGCATTGTGTTTATGCATCTGAGAATAATCGAATTGCCTTTTTTTTGTCCAATAAATCAAACTCAGGTTGTACTTACTCATACCCATTTTCCTATTCATTATTTAATCAGGATTTCCTTTCTGTGCATTTTCTATGTAACTTTAGACATTGCTATATCTTAGGGCCATTGCAAACAATGGGCCAGCTTTCTCAGTGTGTAACCTATTCAATTATGATTACATAGCATAGGGGTTACACATGTGCTCTAAATATGAGCCCCATAAGATGTTACTTAGTTTATGGGACAAGTAAGAATGGTCTGGTACCCTGGGGCTATGAAAGAGACAGAACAGCTTCTATGGGTTTCTTATTTATAGTCCAGGAATACTAAATGGAGTATCTCTGGATTCCTTTGTTGGATGAAAGAATCAAGAAAGGAAGAGAAAGGCATTGCATCTATAAGTGGAAACAGCACCCTCATGATATTCATATGCTAGGCATATATCCAAAGGCTGACAATTTCAGTGACTCATCCAGATGTTTTGACTACATGATGCCAGCCTCATGGTATTTGCAAACATCCGTATAATTGAATGCCTCTTTCTATTTTCTTCCACCATATAAGAAATGCAATATCTCTTGCTCTCTCTCTCCCAAATGCAGGGGGAGAAAAAGCACCAGTGAACACATACTCCATCCTTCTCAACCTTTCCTCCTTACCTAACTACTTCCAAATTAGCATTTCTAACTTGACCCAAGGAAAACAATGTTCTCTGAATCTTTTTCTCCTGATTAAAAGGGAGAATATAATTCTTTTCTATCTGCTAAAGCTAGAAGATGAAAGCTGCACACATTGCTATTCATAATATGTGTGATTTTTTTTTCCCCTCAAGAAAAAGAAATAACTTAGATGAATTTCAGGGCTTAAAATGCTGAGAAGTTCTGGCTAGTCCTGCACATAACAATAGCAAAGTGAATTCAGTGGCCTACTGCTTACTTTACAACACCGGGGTGTCTGTGAGTCCTAGATGTTATCATTTCCCATTACAGCTTCCAAACTGGTAGCCTACAGGGCTGCAGACATGTTTAGTTTGGACTATATAGTGTTTTTACAAAATTTGGGGCAAAATTGAAAAATAAGGAAATTTTACATTTCTTGCATGACAAAGGTCAGCTGGAACTGGCGAGTGACTAGCCAAGGGAATCATCTCTGTTCTGCTATGGTGTAGATTTTTCTTCTTCAGGCTTCTACTAATTGTCTTCTGTCTGCCTACTCTGCAATATCCCAACCTTAAGGTCTGGTAACCCATGGCCACCACAGAGAGCAATGGGAGAGGGCATGGGGGAGGGTTCTATTGGCACAGCACACGGCTGAGGCTAAATACCCTGGAGCAGCGGCAAACCTTGGGAGCTGTGTGCAGCACATGAAGGTTAATTAAAAGAGTTATAACCTTGGATCAGTCCCATATTGGGGCACTGCTGGCCCAGGCATCATTCGACCAGTAGAGTCTCACTGTAATAGTCAATGAGTGATCCCCAGCCTACATGGGATCAAATTCAACAGCCATACCCATAGTCAAGGCAACCTTGGTACTAGACCATTGTGGCACTTTTCAACTCTTTCCCTATGGTGTGAGTAAGCCCCTGACTGCATATGGTTATTACCCCAACGCACAGATTTAGTCTTTCTTTACAAAACTCCTGGCTATTTTCATGCGACCCTGAGTTAAAGGAAAAGAGATACCTAAACAAGGAGGACCCTACTGGACAGTTGCAGATAAGAAGCCGGGGCTTGACATGGATGGGTCAGGTGATTAGCCCTGCCTTACTAATTTCTGGCTTAATGAGGTTTATTTCTGTCTGGATATACAGCGTGGTTCACTTACTCACGTGTATGAAGTGGGGGTAGGGAGGGGCTGAAGGTGAGTGACAGTAGGAAAGAAATATGTTTGCCTTCTGTAAGGGAGGGGGCCCCTTGGATGCCAGAGGGTGGGAGCAATTACCTGCATCAGGTACACTGCTTGCACCTGTTCAAGCCAAGCCCTGAGCAAGGCCGATGGGTAAGGAGAATGTGTCAGCCTCTTGGGTTATCATAGCCCTGGCAATGGGCCTTGAGGCGCAGAAGTCAACACAGGAGTCAGAGCTGACTCCTCTCACCACTTCAAACTGGGAGCACTGGACTTGGGAAACATGCGTGCCATTCAGATGAACCTTGGGAGGTTTCAGCATGTTCTGAGGTATAACAATCAAGTTAGTACATACCAGTAGCTTGAAATGGCAGATAATAGGCATTAATCTCCCTAATAAATTTATTAGTCAGCCATATGGTCTTGAAAGAGGTTTGTTCACTGAGCTCATAAATTAAGCCCCGGTTAGACATTAACCTTCTCTGACTTTGCTCAGCAGATCTCCTAGTAGCTCTAATGGGATCAAAAGTTTCTTTAGCTTTCCATAAAAGCTTGCTTTCTTTTGCTTAATTACACTGATACAAAGTTTCAAGTACATTTTAATGATATAGTTGAAAAAAAAAAGGAATGCCTAACCTAACTTCTATGAGCTTACTTCCTGAAGAAAAGAATAATGACCTACACAGTCACTCGGGACCTTGTGTTCCTGGGAGCAGATTTCCCCAGGCCATCTTTGCAGTGAGATTACATGACTATCCAGCACTCATGGCACTTCTTTCAGAGGGGGCTCCCTTCACCCCTAAAGCACAGGCCTCTTGGTCTGTAAGGCCAGCCCTAGGTCCAGTTGTCTTTCTCTGGCTATTCAAAACCATGTGTCCTGGTTATAATGCAATATCTCCCTTACAGGGAATTTTTACTCTTAATTCTGTACCATCCATCCAATGCTTTGCATTCCCTGTATACAGAGCACTACGGACTAGCAAAGCTTAGAGAAATACCAGGTGGCAAAATGTCTTTTAAGACCCTGCCTATTCCTTCTCCTTCTCGATCATCAGTCTTATTTTTCATCCCCTTTGCTTCGTGCTGCTTGCTCAACTGAGAAAATCCTATTTTGTTCCTCTACTCTCTCCTCTCTACTCTAAGTAACTGCACACACGTTCAGAATGCCCACCTCTTCAGATTCCCACTCATCTGAATCCCTAACCCTTATCCTTCCAAATTCTGCCATCAACCACTGCTATTTACTAAAATCTTTCCAGATGATCTCTTGTACTTTATTATTCCCTCTTCTACTTCTCTCATTACTTGGGATCAGGAGATATAAGATCTCTGCATAACAGAAGTTGGTTTTCAAATATTTCAGAATTTAAATCTTCCAGGCAGCTTATATCCACCATCAATTGGCAAATGAGAGCCATGGCAACATGCTCAGCGTCATGATAGGCATGTTTGTAGGTTCCTGGGGATATGGAGGCGGACAAAACAGAAAATACCCTTACCTCCTCAAGGTGACATTCTGGTGGTACAACCTTTTGATTTAACTGTTGACTGTTGCCAAATCTTGGGGGTTTTTATTCCTTGAAAGCAATACACCAAGACTTTGTATTTATAAATGTATGTTTATAAAAATAAGGTCAAGATGATTTTCCAGTATGTTTTGATGTATTCTTGATGGGAACACCTGGGTAGGTATTCTATTGAGACTGTAAATATCAACAAAAGAATAATTAAGAAATGTTTAGTTCATTAATGGTATTTTTAATACAAGCTAAGTTCCCCTTCACCTGGAACATTATCTTATTTTACACAGATAAATACATTTATTTATGTACTACTTATTGTTTTAAAATTCCATACGCATTTATTTTTCTACATTATGAATGCAAAATGTCTGTTTTTAAGGGCAGCAAACAGAAGAGAATATGAGCTTATTTTCAGTTCTTTGGTCTGCAAGCTGGGTGAACTCAGAGGTGATAGTCAAATATTTAAGGATACATATGGCCATGCCCTGACTTTTCAGAACAAGCATAGCTTTATTGGCATCAACGAGCTGAATATAAGTCTCTGAGTGACCCCAAGAAACTGTCTTCCTCTCAGGTAAAGGGGAACAGATAAGACTGACTATTCACATATTAGTAGTCTACAGACAGATATGAGCCCTGAGGTGTTTTGTTTTATTTTGTTTTGCTTTAAGCCGGTCCAATATTATTGAAAATAAGACAGAGTTTACGTTCTCCGGTTTTCCACAGGCCTCACCACTCTCTGTTATGTTTTCACAATTGCTTCACATACATTTGTATAAACAGCCATGATGCCTGCTGGCCATGATGGCATCTGAGAGTGCAGTCTCTGAATTGAAAGCTTTCCTAGGTCCTTGCTTTTTGGGGGGCTAAGGGGTGGGAAAATACACTCAGAGTCTGTGTTTGTCTTTGCTAGCAATCTTTTTAACACAAGTTCACTGTGGGAATTTCACAATCCAATTGTATATAAGATAATGTCTCTTAATAAGCCAATAAAGAAATAACATACTCCAAAGCAATGACAGATTAATTACACTATTGTTTTAGCCAAGGGAGGATGGAAGAAATACAGTCCAAATTTAGTAGAAGTGTACCTCTTCTCTGAAGTTGGTTCTAGAGAGAAATGGCTTAACCAATCACAAGCTGACTTCTGGCTGTCAGAGTAGAAAACAAAAGTCCCTTGTTGCTCCAGCATGTTGCTAGGGAACGATGGTGTCGGTGTTGGAGGGCCTCTGCTGGGCTTTCACCACTGCGGCTAAGGGAGCTCCTTTACCACGCAGGAACGAATGCCCCAGAGGTCCTTGGAGAGGTATTAGATCAGCAAAGGGTCGCCTCGCCCAGACCAAACACTCTTCCATAGTCTTCACAAACTTTTCAGTGTTTATAGTCTAAAGGCTCCCTTGCTATACTTGCTTCTTCACATGTGTTATTTTGATAAACTACCAGTGGCACCCCTCAGCAGCGGAGCTATCCAGTGCTTGCTCATCAGGGACAAAGGATGAGAGGATGACATCTTGACACAGTTTACCTCACTCGTATATATAGTAAAACAATTTACTTTCAGAAACAAGTTCATTTTTGTCATAAACAGGTAGATTTGAAACCATATCAAACCAATACACAACAATTCCTCTTTCAGTTCTGACATTTTTGCTTCTAGATCTTTCTCACTACCCTCTCAGGGTTGTATTGTTTTACCAGGACTCAGTTAAATGCTGTGGGAGACAAGAGTTAAATTCATTACTTTTACGTGCCTCTTAAGCTTTGTTCTCTATCCTTCCCATGATTTGGGTTATGAATTCTGCTTAACTTTATCAGTGCAAGGTGAGTCAGTGACAGATTTTTAAACAGATTTGAAATGCAAAACTTAGTAAGGTAAATATGGACACAGAAACTTTTCCCCTCTTCTTGTCCATCTGGTGAACTTGGACTTCCTTGGGACCAGTTAGATCCAGCTGTTCCTAGTTGGTTGTGCAATGTGTCACTCTAGGACAAAAGGCAAGACTCTACTTTGGGAATCTTAAGGAGTTGCTGGTCTGATTTGGCTCACTTCTCAGGGTATAGTTTTGCGTGCTGGAGATGAAAAGAGGAGGGGAAAATCATCCAATTTCTTACCATTTGGAACCCTGTTGTCAGAGCTTGAGCTACCGCATTGAGGCAGCCCAAGATCATCCTCAAATTAAAAAAAAAAAAGTTTCTTAAAGTATGTACTTCGGACACCCACAATGGCACATTGAATTGCAGATTCCTATTGAAGTTCTGCCCCACAATCCTATGACCCACCTCAGAGTTTGCCTGCAGCTATGACGGGTGTTTTCTTGCCTTAATCTCTCTACTGTTCTGCTCTAATGGCCTTCTCTGGCTTCAAAAGAGATTGTAAGAGCCAAGGAATCCATTCCCAGCAAGACAACTCTCAACCAATAAGAGAAAGGAATCTGAGTAAACAACCCAGCATTTCTTGACTTCAGAAGGGCAGTTCTAAAGCATGTTCTTCATGGCTCCTGAGAGTCCCCTGTAGGACTCAGCCCTGGTTGCCCATGACAACAACCTGTTCGCGGATGCACACTTTCCTTGCCTCATTTTCATGCTCCCGTGTTTGTGCTTCTGGGACCATCACTCCAATAAATTGCTTACATGTACATCTTTATTTTGAGGTCTCCTTTTGAGAAACTCAGTCTTACCCCAGAGAAGAAACAAAATAATTGTGGTGGATAAGAGGCTTTAGAGCCAACCGCCTAGATGCACATCCAGGCTCTACTGCTAACTAGTTAATAGCTACTTATTAATGACTAACTAGTTAGCTAGCTATTAACCATTCAGAGCTTCAGTTTCCTCACCAGTAAAATGAGAATTACAATAGTAGTTACTTCATACAGTTGTTGTGAGGATTAAATCAGTTCATACAAGTTAAAGTGCTTAATAATAGTTCCTGGCACATAGTAAATGTATAATAAATACTTGCTATTATTATTGAATAAATCAAAGTCTCTTGGGTGGGGCACAGAAATGTGCTTTTAAAATAAGCTCACCAAGTGATCCTCATGCACGATAAAGTTTGAGATCAGCTAAAACAGAGACACACCCCTTGGCATTCCTGTACACAAAGAAAACATTCGAGGAAGTCCATTCTATTCCAGCAGATAAGCAGCTAAACTTATCTCTTGCATGGGAAGGCTTGAGGTAAAATAAAGAGCTGTGTTACTGTTCAGGGCACTGGAGAAAACAGGACAGGAGATTGCCCCCTGGGGCTCACCAGAAGGCTGACTTTATCACTTTTTCATTCCTTGGTTTACCCATGTTTCCACATTAGGCAAAAGGAGTCCTCAACCACATTAGATCTTTGAAGCCAGTGGTACCCAAAGTATGGCCAGGCCGGCCACATGAACATCACCTGGGATTTTACTAGAAATGCAGTTCTCATGTCCCGACCCAGACCTACTGAATTTTAAACTCTGAGGTGCGCCTGGCAATCTGTGCTTCCACAAGCCCCTCTAGGTGATACGGACGCAGGCTAAAACTGGAGAATTACTGTCCTATATTAAGGGAATTCTCTAGAACCTCTCTCTCTCTTTGTTGCCAATGAGATAGAAAAGTCAAGATTTTTTTCAAAAATGTTTCTTTTAATCAGATACTGACAAATGTGTGTGTGTGTGTGTGTGTGTGTGTGTGTGTGTGTGTGTGTTTTAAAAAAAGAAATCTCCGCTTAGTAATGATTGTGACTAAGGGGGCCCAAAGGTAAAGCATCAGAAGGTGATACACTTAGACCAGCAGAAACACTCCAGAATTTTGCAACACTAAGAATATTAGAAAAATATAATGGTTTATTCATAATAAGTCCTAAATATTTCTTGCGTCTAGCTAGGCAAAGCATCTCGCAGAGGGCTTTCTGGTATTTGGGCCCTTCTGACCCAAGAGGAAGAGGGGAAGGGAAGCAGAAGGGAAGGGGAGGGGGAGGAAGAGAAGGAAGAGGAGGAGGAGAAAGGGAGCAATTTAGGAAACTATTAACATTCAAGAGAAAAACTAGCTTAAATTATGAAGCAGAAAAATAATGAAATGAATGTTTGCTTTATTTAAATTAGCTCTCTCTTGTTGGTGCCCACTGGAACATAACATTCACAGTCAGGCTCATTTCACCTTTTTCTCCCCATCTATCATTCTTTGGCTCATTTTTGACTCATAACTAAAATAATTTGGGGGAAAAATTAATTTTTTTCAGATTATTTCCAGGACATTTTAGAAGATCTCTACTACTGTTATGTAACATTTAGCAAATACAACGTTTTTGTGTGTTATCTTATTTGATCCTCGCATCATCCCTATGATACGTTATTATTCACATTTTACAGATGAAGAAACTGAAGCACTAAGATTTTAAATAACTTGTCTGAAGTCACATACAATAAGGGCAGTTCAAACCCAGGCAGTTAAATTATTAACAGACCATTTCTTTGAATAGCCAAAATAAGTAGAACACTAGTTTTATAAAATAATAAGGTAGATTAGATTTTTTTTTAATTTCAGAGTAATTTTAAATTTATAGAAAGTTTGCGAAAATAATAAAGTCCCAGTATACCCTTCTCTCAGCTTCTTCCAATGTTAACATCTTACATAACCATGATATGTTTATTTTTTAAAAGATATAAATGTCGATACAACGCTATTATCTTAGCTACAGACTTTATTCCGGTTTTACCAGTTTTTACACTAAGTGGCTTTTTCTGTTCCAGGAGCCAGTTCAAGATACACTATTACTTTTAGTCGTCCTGTCT
>NW_011888782.1:12936392-12948649 GCF_000151845.1 Pteropus vampyrus
ATATGTATGGCTCTCTATATAATTATTCAAATTATTTGTCTTCTCTGGAGAAGTTTTTCTGCAAAATACAGGAAAACAAAAAGAAAATAGGTCTCCGGGAAGTCTATCGCATGGAAATAACCATGGTCAAAATTTTAAGGTATTTTCTTCTATACTCTTCTAGATAGTGAACAAAATTGGCATTATACAATTCATATCACTTTGAACATGTTTTTTACTTTTGCTATATCATAAATATAAGAGAAGATTTCAAAATTTAAAAACACAATTTAAAAAAATATTTTCTCCCCTTTATCCCCCCTCCTCAAGGAATTTCAGGAGTAGTAATTAGAGATGCCAGCAAATGCTAATACATCCCCACGAATAAACAACTTTCTCCTGGCAAAGGGACTTGATTAATACAATGTGTGCAAACATTAATTGATGGTGTGAATTAAGAATCAAATCCGTGTTTTAAAGATGTTATACAGGCAGTGCAGTCAAGGAAAGCATTTAACCAGATTTGTTCATGAATTTCATTGTCTGCTGTTGAATAGCTAATTTATAATTGCATTAGTCTGTAAAATAATCTATTAATAAAATTGGAAGTAAAATTGGGCATAGATTCATTATCTCAGTCAGTTCTGGATGCTCACTAAAGAATATTTTCCCTGCAAATGAGGCGGAGACCTCATTATCATGCTCAGTAGACTGGGGAGCACATATATCTGTCCTTTATTCTTCCACTGCTGACTAATGTTCCAGCAACCCAAGTAATTCATTAAAGTTAGTGAAAGACTTGAGTACATGCTTAATCTTCTTTGGTGTTAATTAGTGTTGTCTTTGGTTTAAAAAATGTTTTATAATTTACCGAATTAAAAAATCAATTGCTTATCAGCCTTGTAGAGGTAACTGCCCTCTCTGCTAGTAGCTCTTGCCCTTTGTGGAGAAAAAAGCTGGGCCCCTGAGTCATCACTGCTTTCCAGAACCTTTGGTTCCCACTGCGGTTTGGACTCATTAAAGGTCAGGGTAAAATACCAGAGAATCTATCCAAGGACTACTGTTAAGATTAAATTCAGAGAAATCTAGAATGGGAAGGGAGTAAAGAGCCTGGAGTGAAGTATTCATTCATTCTTTCTTTCAGTCAGTCAGTCAGTCAGTCAGTCAACCAACCAAACATTGTTGATTCAAGCATCATGCTAGGCACTGCCAATACAGAAGTTAAGGCTGTAGGGTATTGAAGCAGTGCTGCACCACTTCCAGCTGGGAGAAGAAGGAGAAAGAGGAGGAGGAAGAGGAGGAGTCTGCCAAACAATGGTCCTGCTGCAGTGTAACCCTGAGGGGGCCGAGGATCTGGGCTCGAAGCCCAGGCCAACGTGGGCAGCCACTACTGACAACGCACTCTCTACCCTCCAGGACCCAGCTCCAAGCCATGGTAGGTGACCCTGCCAGCCTTTGAGGCCAGATGTGGATGCTAAGGGTCAACTGTCCAGAAGACGATCATCTACCTGGAGCTGTGAGGGAAAATGTCGCTGTTAAAGCTAGGTTTGCTCAACAGCTGCCAAACCAATGCCTTCAAAGTCTCCCAGAAGGTGATCAAAATGTTCCCACGGACAAAACACAGGATCAACAAGAGCCACAAATTCATGCTGGTGGTGGTGAAAGACTATGGGGCCTGGCCGTCCAGCCTGACCTCGGGTTCCCAGGAGCTGGGCAGCTGCCTCAAACCAGGAGACGGCATCCTGATCCATCTTTGATCTAGAAGGTTTCTTCTGCCTCATCCAGCAGATGACTGAGCTACCAGTCACAGAAAACATGCGGAAGATTCCACCCCCATCCACTGTCTGCACCACCCTCATCTACAGCTGTCTGCCCTGACAGCACCCATGAAGAAAATTTCCAGTGCCTGTATTTCTTTATTAACATCATTTATAAGCAGGACTGTGCAGATGAGGAGGGGGAGATGAGTTGGAAGGATGTGTTTGCCTTCATGCACAACCTGGATAACAAGAGTACCAGCTACAAGCATGAGGCAGTGATGGTCAGGCCAGTGTTCAAGCTGTACAACTGCCGGGCCCAGTTGTTGGTTTATTCACTGCAGCAGCCTCTCCAAAGTCACACCTCCTACAACCTGCTGGGGGAGGATGAGGTACCCACTGAGGCTGAGGTCACTGTCTGAACCATTTTACATATCTCAACCTTCTTGAATAGTGAAACTCTTGGCCTAGACTGCTGGATCTCAAACTAAACTCTGTGGGACCCTTGGGAGTTCCAGGAGGCACCCAGAACACTCTGGAAGGAAAGCCAAGATTCTAGGAAGCATCCCAGGGACTCTGGATACCCATTTCCCTTGTTTCCCAGCCCACATCTCTCTCCCAGTTTATCGATTATAATTTTTGTTCTTCCCTGTGTGATTTTTGTCATCAAAATAAAAATCTGAGACTCCCTAAGTCATGTCAACAACAACAAAAATAAAAGATTTAGCCTAAGGTTGACAAGAAGATGAGAAAGTGAGCACTCTCACATACTATTAATAGAAAAGTAAATTTATGTATCTTTTCATGAAGGGTGATGGAAATTCAACAGTATCTATCAGTACTTAAAATGTGTATACTCTATTATCAAATGAGTCCAATTCTAGAAATATATGCTATGAAATACAGTTGATTCTTATGATTTGTAAATTCTGTATTTGCAAATTTTCTTGATACTCACTAAAATTTATTTGGAACCCCAAAATCAATACTCATGGCACTTTCATGGTCATCCATGACAAGCCATGTCTACAAGCTGACTTGTCTCTTCAACAATCACCAGGTAGCAAAACTAGTCATCTGTCACTGCCACTTCTTGTGCCCTCCACCCTCTACCAAAGGATCAACTCAGCTCCGGGTTTTCCTTAATATTGGAAAATAGATATGAGGAGATTGTGTTCCCCAGTTCCCCACCCAGCAAACCCAAGCCTCAAATGCGCACAGTTGTGTTGGATCCGTGATGCCTCACTCTGCTTTCCAGCATCAGTGAAGGGGAATGGCTTCTGACTGACCTGTTATAATTGAGGAGGAGTGAGGAATGGAATTGGTCCCAGAGCAGCTTGTGATAATCTTTTTAGCTGTCATGTTAAAGACCCATTTATTTCTGTGTGTGTGTGTGTGTGTGTGTGTGTGTGTGTGTGTGTGTGTGTGTGTTTGGTGCTTTTCAACTCAGCCACTGTTTCAATCATGAAGGGAGAATTTTGGTAAAAAAGCTGGGCCATGGTTCACAGCATAAAGTCATGCTCAAGAACAGGTGGTAAGCAAATGGACAGAATACTCACATTCATTTGAGCTGACACTATGCTTAAAATATCTGCTTAGTTATTTAGTAAAGATTGACATGTCAGCCTGCTATCTAAGATCCATGTTCTGAGACATCTTTGTGCTATTTCGGAAGCAAAGATAGAGGCTCTGAGGGGGCACATTGTACCTCACGTGGTTTGTCGGGCATCAACATTCACAACTGTGAGCTCTCTTTATTCCTCTTGCTTTGTTTCAGCAAACACATTTAGTTGTAGCTGCGTTAGTCACTCTTGTGGGGTGCAGAGCTTTGTCATTCATCCCAACACCAGATTTCTGGGTGTTCTTGAGTGCTGGTTCTCCAACTTGGCTGTATCCCATAATCACCCAAGGCATTTAAAAAAACATTGGAGCCTGTGTTCCTCCTTCAGAGAACTTGATTAAATTGGTCTTGGGTGCAGCCAGGGCATCTGAATTTTTAAAACTTCCCAGTAACTAAAATATGCAGCAAACTTTGAGGACCACTGTCTTAGAGGGCACTTTGCGGGACCAGATAGTGTGTGGGGGGTCACACTGGCTTCTCAAGTATCCAGGTAGCTTCTTATTCAACTGAATTGGAAACTCATATGAGAATTCCTTATTCTATAGAAACTATAGAAATGAAAGGAGCAGCTTCTCTTCATCATGCTGTTTACAACACAGAGGAGGAGAGAGACCAGCAGAGCCCAGGGGACACATGCAGCAGAGGAACAGCAACGAGGTTGCCCCTCACCTTCTACCAGGCAATCCCAAGGATTCCCTGACAAGGAATATGACATTATGTCATATTCGCAATGGCCAAAGCAAAAAAGCTACAGGGTGCTGTGGAGCTCACTGATGGCTTCTACAAAATAGCAAGTTGGCTCTAATTATAGTGCAAAATAATCAGAAACAATGCCTTCCAAGATATGTTCTCTATGCCTTGTGCATTGTTATAAACACGATTTTTTCTTTCTTTCTCATAACTGATGCTTCTTACTGCAGTGAAGCTTCATTTAGCACCAAGATGCGGGTGGAATGCAGGCCGAGAAGCAGTTCCTCATAGAAAAGGAAGGCCTCGCTTTAATCTTATCAGCCAAAAGACTGATGAGAACTCTTCAGCTTGGCGCTTCAGGCAACCAAAGGATCCTCAAGACAGTAGCTGTATACTCTAATTAGCAGATATCACCTTATGTCTGAAGCTGTATTTGTCATAATGTCAAAGACTCACCTACAGATTCCCAAATGCAGTCACTATTCTAAGGCAGGGAGCCATTTTGTTTACTTTTCAAAAACAGTTTCCTGAGGGCAAGGAAGGCAAGGTTGTGCTTCTCCCCCACAGCTGGCCCATTCCTCAAGGATTCCAGCTAATGTAACAATTAGCTCTGCTACGGCTTAATCTCTTTTCAAATACTCCTCCCAACACATCATTAATCCTTAGTGTTGCCTAAATCAGCAATAAGGTCTTAGATTTGACATCATCATAAACACAGAGACTGTATGTGGGCTTAAATGTAGTTCAAGGGTTATGAAGGAGAGAAAAAAATCTCGAAGGGAGCTTCATTGAACTTGAAGGTTGCAGTGGAGACAAAAATAATATTTAATGGAGTTTTGGCTCCAAGGAGAAACCCTTGAAAATGCCCCCATGTTCCTTTGTCTCTCTTTACATTTTCTTCCCACATTTTTCTTGATAAGGAAATAGTGAGTACTTGAAGTTCTTGAATTTTACTCTTAGAATATCCTCTCAGGTATGATTCACTGATTATTATTAGGACTTTTTCCTCATAATTAAAGGAGAATCTCTATTTGACCCTGTAATGTCCTGGGGGACTCAGCTTAGAAGAACAACCAACAATGTTAAAACTTCAAGCAAAAATTTTTCCATTCTTAGAACCTCCTTGCATTTTTAAAAAACCTCTCTTGCTGCTTTCTGTTAAACAATTTCAGAGAATAAGGCCTTTCCTTGGCCTTACATCACCATTTGGCCAAGAAATGAGAATCTGCATTTCTGGCCCAATTCCCTTTTCCTTGACTTTGCTAATTTCTGGCAGGAATGGAGAATGGGCTTCTTTTGGGGAGGGGGAGCACCAAGGCTTGTTGCTAGCGACCAGATCCAAAGAATAAAAGGATCTGATTCACAGAGAGCAGGAGCTGTTTCTAGAATGTGAGGCAAGAGGGAAAATAAGGAGTGGGGGATACAAGATTGTACAGACCCTCTTTCCTTTGATCAGTTAAGGAAATACGGGGCTGCTGAGAATAAGAATAGGACAAAGACTAATCCCACCTAACCGGACTCGCTGTCCCCTACCCCACTCCAGCCCAAGAATTTGTTTTTCCTCTCACAGAAGGCCAATATAAACTGTATCATATCAGAATGAGCCCCAAGGAACTGGATTCCCCAAGGCCTTTCAAAAGCCACATTCAAAGTTAAAGGATTAATTCTCCAGAAGCTGAATGTTTCTCAGTGATCCCAATCCATTGAAAATATTGGGGGCCTCACAAGGGGTAGGGTTAGCTTTCTAACTTTTTTTTATAAAACACCTTCGAGGCACAAATTGAGAATTCTCTACTCCATCAGTCAGTACCTTACTGCTTGGCCAATACGTCACATATTGATTTCCCTGGCTCTAAATGATTAGCAGTATTTCCATCCCCGCTGAGAGGAGAAGTGCCAAGACCAGCTTTTCACATTAATAGTGATTGAGCAGCTGTGCTGTGCAAGGCCTTGTGCTAGATACAATTCATCACCACTGTGACCAGCAAGACTTGGCTGATGACTTTAGGGGTACCAGCCAAGGTGCAATGTCACTGGATACCTGAAAGCCTCACTTGGCTTTTTAAGGTCAACTCAAAATGCAGAACTATAGAGAGTTAGGCCTTGGGTCATCTTTGAGTATAACCAGCTTGCTCTCCCATTGGGCTGATGAGTAAAAAAGCCCAGAGCGATTAAATGACTGCGTGAACCAAGCTCATAAATCTGTTGACAGCACCAGGACATGACCCCAGGTTTCTTAACCTCTGGACCAGAGGGCCATATTACTCTGCTTTTCTTTACAATTGATTCATATTGGCATTAATGAACAGCGTGGTTACACTGTTCTTGTCCCCTGCCTCCACATCTTAGCTATCTCCTACTCATCTTTCAAAATTCACTTCAAGTGTCACCTCCTTAAGTCCTCTCTGATGCCTAGTATGAGATAGGGGATCCTCTAGGTGGCCCCCTGTGCTCCCTACATTCACAGCACTCACAAAATTACACTGCCACTTCCTCACTAACCTTTAAACCCTCTGGCTACTTTCCATTAAACAGTTTCAAGGGCAAAGATTATGACCCCCTTGATTTATACAAAAACAATGCCCACACACAATGTCTGATGCCTTCTGGTGGCTCGTTCCTGTCTAGGGAATGACAATATGAACAACATTATCATCAGCGCATTACACAGCTCTATACTTTGTGGGCCATCTGGAATTTTACCGTCATTGTAGATGACAATGACAGTACGTTATTTAAAAAATAACTAAAAATACATGAGTGTTTTCAGCAAGATTCTGGTATTGTAAAAGCCCATTTTCCAGATGAGTACAGGGAAGGGGATGCCCATAGAAAAGCTAAGGTCATATAGCAACTTAGGGGCCTGACCTGGATTTCCAGAGCCTTATCAGAAACCCATGTGCTTGTCACTAAATTTGCTGCCTCGTGGTCACTTAGACAAGAAACGCTCTGTCAGTAGAATCTTTCATCCTCTGTCCCTTAGAAAGAGACAAGCGTGTGGGTTTCCCTAGGCCTGAACCCAATGTTCTATTATCTCAGCTGGCCCAGGTTAAAGTACAACCAAATAGCTAGGACTTCTTAGGCACTTATCATTGGAACCATCTTGGACGCAAGACCTGTGAGTCATGCCGTACCCATTAGAGCTACGTCAGGTAATGGGTGGAAAGGAGGGATGGCTGCCCTCCTTGGTTCAGATCAAGGCAATTGTTGGCTTCTTGTAGCCCTCTACCTCCACTCAGTCAGGCAACTAGGAAAGAAATGTTGTCTAGATTAGGACTAAAGGGTGAAAAGAATATAGGTTATTGTTGTTAATAAGTATTCATTACAACCTATCGATTGTATAGTAGTTGATACTACTGTTAGTTATTATTCATTACTGTTATCTATTTCTACATCAGACATAGAGTGGAGGTGGAGAACAAGGCTTGGGAAGAATAGCGGTGAGCAGCTCTGAGGATGGATAGGCAGGCACCCTCTGCTTGTTTTCTGTTCTGGAGGCCTAAAGCCTGAGAGGCCACTAGGTGCCAGTGCCCCCTGCTGGCCACAAGCTACAGTGACATCTCTGCATTCTGGAAGACCCACTTCTTAATTGGACACAGACCACGTGGAAAAAGAATCGCAGAGCTGGGGGGAGCCTTAGAGACCACGGACTTGGGAAGGGAAGTGACTTATTAAAGCTCATATCACATATTACAGCCAGAGCCTGAAATGGACACAGCCAGGTGTTCCTAGAGCCTTGTGAAACCACCAATATTGATGGAAAGCGCATACCTGCCTGTACTCTGCTGGGTGCTTTCTTGGAGATTCAAGTTGACTATAATAAGTGGCTTAAAGGTTTAAAATTTGTCTTAAAACTTTATCAAATCCTAACACTTCTATGGCTTCTTTTTTAAAAAAGTCTTATTAACAAGCAAATGATAAAAATCTAACTCATGCAGTAAATAACTCATGTAGAAACATCAACCATCTGAAGGGGCTGGGAAGTGAGTAGAAAAAAATTTAGGCATTGTGTTCAAACACAAGAAACTTTGTTATACTCTTACTCAGAGTTTAAGTGATTCTAAAAATGTCATTGTATGATTTTCCAGCCCCAAACAGACCAGAAGAGAATTAACAAATAAAATGTAAGTTCTATTAGAGTTAGGCACAATGCCACAGGAAAAAAGGGAGTAATGACAAAAATCCTCTAAAAAAAAATCAACCCAAGGATTAGAGGACAGCAGTATTGTCTTATCAAATGCCCAACACACCTTTGCAACTCTTGAGCAAAGGTGAACCCAGGATTTGTGGGATCTGAACCTTATACAGTTTAAGAGACCATTGTGAAGAAAAAGAATACAAATATATAAAATACAATTAGGTATAAAGGGGAATATTTGTTTGCAATGGGAAAACACACACACCAAATTACAGGTCCTTTTCTTCTGAGATTTATCAGCAATTCGGCAATTTTCCAGGACATTCTACAATGCCTAGCTAGAGCCAGCCCTCAGGAGCCTGAGATAATGAGGGGGTGGGTCTTGGCGCTTGTGCCTCATCAGCCTTCAGGGAAGTCTGCCTCTACCAAAGGGGACGTCAGCTGCTGTCCTGCTCCTCAAACAGCTGCCCCTGGGTCCCACGGAAGAGGTAAACTCGTATGCGGCTCACTTGGTTGAGAAAAGCTGGGAAGACATATTTTAACATTTCCCTTTAAGAGGGTAAGAATTTTTTCCCTTCAAATATTTTTTTCATTAAAAAATTTTCATACAATAAAATTGATTATTGGCAATACATAGTTCTGAGAATTTTAACACATGTATAGATTTGTATAACTGCAACCACAATCAGGATACAAGATAGATCTATCACTACCCCCACCCCTAAAAAAAACTTCCCTCATGTACAGGTGTATAAGTTTTAAAACAATATTGAAAGAAGTAATTTCTGTTAGCTGTGACATTCATTACTATGATACACTTCATTTTTCCCAAATGAAATGGCCCAAGGAGGTGCTGCTATAACTTGAATCCATGTCACATTAGACAAATTAGTGCACAAAAGGTACGCTTATGGAGCAATTGTCTAGACTATTTTTGAGATTCTCTTTTACACCTGGTGAAAGCTTAATGTCTCCGTTTTTGACCTTTCCCCATTGTTTATTTATTTATTTATTTTTTAAATCTCTAACTTCTTTCTGAAAGTGCTATCTTAGAAACTACTGTGTTCTCCAACAAAATCAAACCAGGAACTCCAGGCTTTGGCCACAAAGAGAGAATGTCCAGATGAAGACAAGTGTGGGCCAACCAAGCAACCTGGACGGGGCCTCCTTTGCCAGGGTGCCTTTGTGTTGTCTCATTTTGAACACTGCTTCACCATCATCACAGTGGCTTCGAGGCACCCTGGTCCTACTATGTCAGGCTGACCCAACTGTAAAAACCTCATTCTCCTGGACTTCCTAATTAAACTAAAAACTATAAAATAGTTGTCACAGTCCTGAGCTATAGGTAAACCCACGGCCTCCTAGAGGCAAAAGGAAGACAAAATGACAAGGCCCTTGTCTGTCCTTTCCTTAAAATGAGGTCTGACATCTGTAATGGAGAGCATTGTCAACAAACAAACAAATAAACAAACCTCTGGGTGTCTCTTCTGGTGCCATAAACTTTTCAGGTACTCAGGAAACAATTTTTGACAATTTACTTACTCCTACAGGATGGAATTATGGGTCTGTGCGATGTTTCCTCCCATTTTCCCAGAATTGTGACTAAGGGTCATTGCTGAAAACATAAGGCAACAAAAGCCCAGAGTGGCAGAGCCTGGGGCCGACTATGTTCCCCTAGGACTCGCATAGAGAAGCCAATTATGTCAACACTGAGATTCCTTAGTATACTAGGTACACATATCATTCTTGCCTCACCCCCAGTTACCAAAAAGAAGGTAATTTCTAATAAAATCACAGCTTCAAAAAAGGCCAAAAATATGTATAAATATAATTAGAGTATTTTGTAATAAGTTCCGCTGACTGAGAAAATGGCGTTTGGAACATAATATGCCGTTCAGAGCTTCCAGCAGCCGTATGACATTTATTGTCCATTAGCAGAAAAAAAAAAAAAAAGCCATAGTTCATGAAGAGAAATAAACTTTTCACAGGTCTTGAGTTCTCAGAATGTATCACCAATTCTTGCTTGTTGTAAAAAATGTTCCCCACAGCTGTGTTTTTTTTTTTTTTTACAGGAAATGAAAAGACATTGCCCATGTGACTTTTGTGAAAGGCGCAGTAAACAACAACAGTTTGGAAAGAACAATACCAGAGGAACAAGTCCTTCCCAGCCTGATCCTCTAACCAAGAACAGAACACAACACACCTGTGGCTTGTTTCTGTCTCAACAATAATGATATTTTCTTCACAAAGAAGCTCTCAAGCACCAAGCTGAGCTTCCTCTCACTAATCCCCACAGCATTTCTATGGGATCAGAATAGGAGACCAAGAGTAGACTCCTGCTATTTTAAGAACCGTTTAGAAAGATGACTTGGGTTCACTCTGCCCATTTCTCCCTTCTTCCACAACCACGAGTCTTAAACAAAATCCCTACAGGAAAGCAAGCTTTAAAAGTTTACAACATGCAATAAATATAGACAGCCACTATAAGGAGAAATCAAATAAAAATAAATGGCATTAATTTCTTTTCTAGCTTAGGCTTCACATACACACACACACACAGAGAGAGAGAGAGAGAGAGAGAGAGAGAGAGAGAGAGAGAGAGAGAGAGAGAAACGTACCCTACATATGTAAGGTCTGAGAACTTTGGTTGTAAAATAATTTTTATATTTCTAAAAAATAAATAAATAAATAATAAAAATTCACAGTAGCAGCATGGAATGAGGAGGCAGAGGGGAACAGCACAAACTGTAATGTGGAAATACTTCCGAGTGTCTCATCTACCTCCTACCAACCATGGCCAGGCAGGGAGCCCAGGCTTGAAGAGAAATAGTAGCACATGCTGCCACTCTTTTTTGTGGATGGTTACCATGGGAACCTGCATCCTCTGCTCAAATGCTGAGCATCTTTCAGCAGACACATCCTTATGTTCTCCTGGCCCAGAACAGAAGTATCAGAAAGGAGGTATGATGAGGGGAGGAAGTCAGTACTGATGAGGGACATGAAGCAAATGGATTGCTAAAGAATCAGAAAAGATGTCGCCCACTTATTGGAGCTCTCAAGAAAGAGGCGGAAGACGGATAGCTTTAGATGTAGGTCCTACTCTATATCCTGCAACAAATTCATTCATTCATTCATTCACTCTTTCATTCATTTATAAACTTACTCATTCTTACATTAGACTAATTTTATGGAGCACTAACTTTACTCCAGTGTATGTATATTGGATATTGGAGATGTAAAGACAAATAGGATACAGTCCACATCCTGAGGGAACTCACAGTCCATATAGGATACACACACACACACACACGCACACACACAATTAACCATAATATGATGTTAGTACAAAACATATATGTAAAAATCCCATGGAATTTAAAAATTTTTTTAGGTTTGGTGTGAGTAACGGAGCTGATAAGGAAAAGCTGCAATGAGAAGTTAATACTTCAGTGGGGTGTTGAAGAAGTTTGCTAAATGGACCAAAAGGGGAATATTATTCAAGCAGGGCACAACACAACGCATGTTGTTGTCTCACGTGTGAGGTACCCAAAAACTACCAATACTAATAGCCCTTACAACATGCCCAGCTACTGTACTGTGTACTTTATAGGCATTATCTCATTTAATCCTCACAGTGACGCTATAGAGTAAGTACTGCCTTGCCATTTTACAGATAAACTGAGACACAGATGTAAAATAACTTGCCCAAGGTCACACTGGTATTGACATTGGATGACAGAGCCAGGCTTCTGGCTCCAAAGCCCACGCTCTTAACCTTGGCATTACACTCATCCCATTGCCCTGGAAAGGCCAGATCACAGGGTACACAGGGAAAGAGGAGAAACAAGAGTCAAGACATCTAGGAAGCAAAGCACAGGGTTCAATGATGACATCTTCCAGTGCCATTTTTAAAAGTTGGACGTTTTTTTTGGTCATGAGAAGCCATCATGGGGTTTTAAGCTAGAAAGGGTCATAATGAGAATGATCTTATGATAGTGATTTTGGAATTCATGTGTAGGATAGAATGAAGAAGAAATGGGCTGAAAATTTCAATGGTGAGGAGGAAGAGGAA
>NW_011888782.1:12948699-12955446 GCF_000151845.1 Pteropus vampyrus
GCCCATGCTCTTAACCTTGGCATTACGCTCATCCCATTGCCCTGGAAAGGCCAGATCACAGGGTACACAGGGAAAGAGGAGAAACAAGAGTCAAGACATCTAGGAAGCAAAGCACAGGGTTCAATGATGACATCTTCCAGTGCCATTTTTAAAAGTTGGACGTTTTTTTTGGTCATGAGAAGCCATCATGGGGTTTTAAGCTAGAAAGAGTCATAATGAGAATGATCTTATGATAGTGATTTTGGAATTCATGTGTAGGATAGAATGAAGAAGAAATGGGCTGAAAATTTCAATGGTGAGGAGGAAGAGGAAAAAAGAAGGAAATCATGTATAATTTAAAAGTGGCAAGACCCATGTCATCTGGTTCACCAAAGTCCCTGGTATACAATAAGCTTTCAATAAATATTGGTTAAATAAATGTTTCAAAGTTGGCTTAGTTGGCAAGCAGACCCTGAAATAAGGGTTCCAGTGAACACAGTTTATTTAGGAAGTGACAGAAACAACAGAAGAGTGAAGAGTGGGAAATGAGACAGGGAAAAGAAGGCAGCCAACGGAGGGTACATTTTCTGAACCAGCTGTAATAGTGGGAAGCTGGAGTTTAATCTTTTGGGTTAACTTTGGGAGTCAGTGTAAAACACATCTCACTGTTATCCAGTGAGCGGAGTGAGGGGTTGGGGTATTTACACATCTGGTCAATCAGTTAGCAGCTGAGGGTTCTTCTTGGGGAAAGTTAATTTCCTGGCACCAAACGGCAGAAGAGTGTGTGGTTGGGGAAGGGGCGTCAGGCACAGGGGTGCAGCCGGCAATCGCTGGGCCACACCGACCATCAGTCACATGTGCATGGGGGTGGAGAGGGTCTGCTGTAAAATCGATCTGCGGTGAAGTTGAAAAAGAGTAGAAATTATGCAGAATTGTGAGATATCATTTCTCCAAGAGAATTTCCCAGTGAGTTTTTTTTAATCCCCTCTCACTAGGACATAGGCGTGTGTTTCTTTCTCCAACAGAGATTGTATTCTTAGTGCTGAGAAACTGCTATTTCAGATCCCTGAATGTTATTACTTGGGTGAGCTCCAGAAGATTCACTACACACTATGGGTAGCTTCCGTAGAAGATGATACCATTTAACTTGAAAGCTGAAAACTATCAAGCAGCATTCATAGCAGAACTTGAGTAGGAAGAAGAGAAGGAAGAGGAGGGGCAGGAGAAAAAAAAAACTTTCGCTAAAACCAACATGACAAGCCCCAGCCCCAGCTCTTGTAACTGAATGTTTACACAAAACTTAGAATAATGCTGTAAGCTTCTAAACCAAGGGAACCAGAAGCTAACATGAGATTTTTTTTTTTTTTCCTGGCTAATCTGAAAAGCATTCATCTGAGAAGAAACATTTTTCCCCATTCCCACCAGCTCTCCCACCCTTGTCCCTCACCTTGCTATTCTTCTCACCTATCACTCCACCAAGATCTTGTCTACCCACACTTTTCTGTTTTCCATCACAACTGTGTTCTGTGAAGGTAGGTCTTTACCTGTTATTCAATTTGAACAGATAAAAACCGATACTCCAACTTGTAACATTACTGTGTCTGCTCCAGAGGGAAATCAAAGGAAACTTACCTGCAGAGTCTGTTCTGTCATGTAAAACCATGAGTTTTTGTTTCAAATGCATGCTTCTAGGGCTTCCTCAGAGGCTGATACCATGGCTATGTGGCTAGGGTGTGACATGCTCATTAAATTAAAATGATTTGTTGAGTACCGCAGCATATATGATAGTGTCAGTGCCCTTTCTAAACTTTAAGACAACCTTGCAAATATAAACTCTTGTATCCAACTTGTTTATCAATGGCAGAGAGCAAGTGGCAAGTCAGTTGAGTGGAATAAAGTATGAGCTTCAGAGACATATGGAAACGAGAATCGTCTTCTTGGCAGTGCTCCTTTAGTCACCACAGACCTCCTTTTGCAAATTAAAATTTCCTCTAATAGTCTTACAAGGAATCAAAAATTACAGTCAACATCTAAACAAACACAAGTGGATTTATTTAACAAGTTAATATTGAATTCAAACCTGTCAAAACGGAGACAGTTTAAAATCATGTGAAGACCACAATGCAAGTTTTCTTTCACCCACTTTCAAGACGCTCAAGTCACTACCCAGACATTGCGTCATCTATGCTTTCACCCTCAGGAGAGAGGATGGTTCTGGCAAGTAATAAATATTTCTTGTCCATGGAAGGAATGGAAAAATAAGGCCGATATTGGAAATTCCAGCTTTTAAAAAGCACAGCAGGATTATCAGAATGCCAAGAATCACCACACTAAGGTAAATGCAAGAACAAAGAAGGCACAGGTGCCTTTTGAGAGCAGACAGTGAGAGCTTTTTACAGAGCAGAGTATCTAATAAAGCTCACTAGGCCTGGCAAGGCTCATTAAAGAGAGCTTCAGACAGGCAGTGACTCATGGAAGGTAGCTCAAGTATGGTCCAGGTTGCATGTCTTCCTCAAGGCTGCAACTGCCAAGGAGATGGTGGGTGAGCTATCTGTGTCTTCAAAGGCCTCTGGAGTAAAGCCATGGTGTTCTAGCCAGGTGTAAACAGAGAGCGTTGTTCTGATCCATAGCCAGAACACGGTGTAGGTCTCAAAGATAACCTGTGACTGAGCAAATCAACCAGTATAAACAGGTGGGTGAGCACCATCATCTCCCTAGGTGAGTAAGGGCTCTACCACTAATATTAGTTTATAGTTTAATTCTTTTAATTCTACCAACTAGCAAAACATAAAAGAAATAGAGGAGACGATCTAGAAGAGTCAGACTCAAAGCTATGTTACCTACTACTGTTATAATCTTAGGAAAGCAACCATGCGAGACAGTTTCTTCATCTGTAAAACCAGGATTTTGCAAGATTCTTGTGAGGATTAAATAAGATAATAGATGCAAAGGATTTAGTACAATACCTCTCAGTCAATGGGAACTATTGTTATAGTAATAAGTCGTACTATGTAAGAGCAACACTGATGGAGAAAAATAAAATCTATATACAAGAAATGTGGAAGGGAGATAGTGATGGTAGGTGATAGTTATATTAGCCCTAATCAAGCATTATGGTTATCTTGGGCATTATATTAAGCTCTGAGCTCCCTGGAATATAAGGAAAAAAGCAATTATTAAGGCCAAATTATTTTTATTATACTATTAAATACAAAGTTGATATGTAATTCATTCTTGGTAAACTTTTATGTGTATGCAGGAATAACGCTAATCCTGCCTCATCCTGCCACTCTCGCTTCCCTTCTCCTCAGAGACTTACCTTAATTAATCTCACTCAGGAGTGTTGCCACCTCAAGCTCTGCTTCCAGGGGACCTGACCTAAGATACCTCTGAACACAGGAATCCATGACTCACTTTACAGCCATCTCACAAATGCTGGTTATGCTTTGATAACTGTTCCACGAGCATTTCTTTGAGATCTCTCATGAATGAATATTAGATGCATTTTTGTAGACATACTTAGCATTACTATTTATGATAGTGCATAAAATCATAATTTGAGGTCTAGACAAGACATCTGGATTGAAAAAAAATTTATTTTCTCAGGATAAATTTTATTTGCTTCAAGTGTGTCTTCAGTAAACTCCAGGAGGGCAGAAACCCTCATATATTTTTTCCCACCTCATTGTGTGAGTTCACACAGGGAATAATTTGACCATCTGAATTATAAGTACTCTGGTTACATGGCAGATTTGGGGGCAGACGCAGATGCAAAACTTTTCTAAGAATGATTGTGGAGGGAGACATTTTCAGTGCCTGTCTCTGCCCTGGATGTGTCATGACCACCATGACCACTGTGGGTGCCTGTGTCCCATGATGTCTCCTTGATCCTGCAATGCTCTAGTTTGAGGAATAACAAAGGTCTAAGCGGCTGAAGTGGGCAGCACTTTCAGATGATGATAATTAGATTACACTAAGAACTAAGGAAGTTACTGGTCTTTTAAGGGGAATTGATCTTTTAGCATTTGAATGATTAATTAAATATTGGGACGATTTTGCCCACTGGCCCAAAAGTGAAATTTTATGGTTCATAAAGTGAAATTTTATGGTCCCAAAAGTGAGTAGATGACTCCCTATTCACCATTTCTTTATTCTTCGAACCTCTATTGAAGGCTCTATACATTGCTAACAGAAATAGAAATTAGTAGAATCTTATGGAGAATAATTTGAAAAAAAATCTGTCAAGATTACACAATTTAATTTGAAATTCAAATTCCAAGAATGTATCCTATAGGTGACTTAACATCCACATTCTATGAAAGATTAGTTATAATAGGAAAAGATAGGAAACAACCCAAATGTTCATCGGTGAGAAACTAGTTAAATATATCTATACAAGGAAATAAAATGCAGCTATAAAAAATATATGAAAAAGCTCTCAGTGAACTGATACAAATATATTTTTAAGACAAATTTCAAAAAGCAATGTACAGAACAATACATAGAGCCAGCTACCATTTATGGGGGGGAGAGGAGGGAACAAAGAATATATATCTTACTTGCAAGTACGTGCATCAAAATTCTATGGAAGTAAGACAGTAATAACAATCATTTTATTATTTCGTGGTAGGGAGGGAATTAGGCAGATGGACACAGTGGAGAAAGGGAGGCTTTACAATACCTTTTTTCCATTTGTTTTTTGAACCATGTTTAAATATGCTTCTATTTAATTTAAAGACTTAAATAAATAAATGTAATTTAAAATAATCTTTAAAATATGCTTATTATGTGTACAGGGCTTTGGTCCACACACAGCTCTGCTTTCTGGGAGTTTCTAACCCAGTTGATGAGATAAAAGGCAACCAGTAATTATAACACAGTGCTAAAAATGTCATCTCACTGATATAACACATTTCAGTAAATCTAGAACACTATTAATTTAAGTCACTGCATTATATGATATGCTGCTAAGAAAAGAAAAAATGTGACCAATTAAATTATGGCAAAATGTTTCTTTTTCGTTTAGAATTTTTATTTTATGCTTAATGAAAGCTATCTTTTAGATACTAATTATTCATTGATTTTTTGTCATATATCACTTTTGTGTGATATATGCCAATATACAAGAAAAATTAAGGGTAAAATAAATGAAAGAATCTTAAAACTTTTTATTATAGTTTGACTCTTCTGAATCTTTTTCATATAGTATTGTCCTCTGTACTATGAAAAGCGTTGGTGACAGAATTTTTTGAAAGAGTGTTCTGCTAATGTTTCCAGAATTTTCTTTCAAGCTGCTAAAACCTTACCTGCAAATTTTGATGCACACATCCAGGCAAGCATAACGGTATCATGACTGCTACAAAGCCAATAGTGTTCGTAACTTGAATCCAAATTCCCGAGACATTGAAATGTGAAAAGAAAAAAAAAGTGCTCCTTATAGTTACTTAAACGTGGGAGACAAGCAATTTCAAGACAGAAGAAACCCCTCGGGTCCCATAAAAGACTCATAAATGAGAAATAATTGAGGCTGGACTTGAAAGAATGAGAGGGATTTTGGGGACAAAAATAAGCAGAATGAATGAGTTATGTAAGACAAATAGCCCGAAAAGGAAGGAAAAATTGGATTTGGGGGAGAGAAAGACTATGTGGTCTGGAGCGAGGGGCTTGCGAAAGAAAAAATGGAGGTGAGTATGGATAGGGCAGACTGGGACCCGACTCTAGTCCCCTGCATGGTAGCTAAGAGATTCAAACGTTAGTTATCCTTTGGGGAAATAGGGAAGCAGTATACAACTGGAGATGTGACACTAGCATTCGAAAGATCCATCAAAACTGGTGATTTGGAAGCACTCATTTGGAGTAGATGATATTAGCCAGGGACAAGTCCAGAAACTTGACCACACTAAAAGAGGATGGAATAGACAAACATAGCATCAAAAACAAAACAAAACAAAAACAAAAAATAAGAAAGAGGATCTTGGACCATAGAAATTTAGTGTCAGAAAAACTATTCAAGATCTTTTAGTTCATGTTTTCCATTGTATAGATAAAGAAAGAGAATTTCAAAGAGGATATGTTATAATTTGCAAGTGGCAGAGCCAAGACTGAAGACTGGATATCGTGGTTCCCTGAGCAGAGCTCGTCCTAATAGAGCATCACAGCAAACAGCAGAAGAATAGTTTCAGGGGGGCAGGTAGTCAATAAAGTCAACTGACAGAGAGCAATGAAGAAGAATAAGCCTAAGGAGGCCATTGATTTGACCATTGCAGATCCTTTATGACAGTAAAAGTTTCAAGAAAGGGGAGATGTTTTGCAATTAGAGACAGCTGGAAAAAGCTTACCATTTTTCAATGTTTCCATTCAAAGGCTCGGTACACCTCACAAAGGACTCTGTAGATTCAATATAGTGTTTCCTGGAAATCCTTCAAAATAATGGGACATATTATCTCTTAGGCAAGACCAAAAAAAATATATATTGACAGGTGGCAGTCACACAGATGTTCAAATCTTGCCTTTCAACTCTTCTTTCTATAAAGAACATCATTGTTTTCCTACAAACAAAAATGGGCCAAAAAAGATGTTAAACAATAAATCTTGCCTGTGATTTCCCAGATGGTGTTTCTATGGAACTTTATTCTCTCCATAGATAATTATCAAGTATTGTTTTCTCACACATATATAATACTAAACAGTATATTTAGGCGCCTAAAGTGGATTTCTTTTAGGTAAACAAGAAATCATACCTACTACAAGAAAGTTATCTTTGCTGAC
>NW_011888782.1:12955496-12960135 GCF_000151845.1 Pteropus vampyrus
TTGGTGACAGAATTTTTTGAAAGAGTGTTCTGCTAATGTTTCCAGAATTTTCTTTCAAGCTGCTAAAACCTTACCTGCAAATTTTGATGCACACATCCAGGCAAGCATAACGGTATCATGACTGCTACAAAGCCAATAGTGTTCGTAACTTGAATCCAAATTCCCGAGACATTGAAATGTGAAAAGAAAAAAAAAGTGCTCCTTATAATTACTTAAACATGGGAGACGAGCAATTTCAAGACAGAAGAAACCCCTCGGGTCCCATAAAAGACTCATAAATGAGAAATAATTGAGGCTGGACTTTAAAGAATGAGAGGGATTTGGGGGACAAAAATAAGCAGAATGAATGAGTTATGTAAGACAAATAGCCCGAAAAGGAAGGAAAAATTGGATTTGGGGGAGAGAAAGACTATGTGGTCTGGAGCGAGGGGCTTGCGAAAGAAAAAATGGAGGTGAGTATGGATAGGGCAGACTGGGACCCGACTCTAGTCCCCTGCATGGTAGCTAAGAGATTCAAACGTTAGTTATCCTTTGGGGAAATAGGGAAGCAGTATACAACTGGAGATGTGACACTAGCATTCGAAAGATCCATCAAAACTGGTGATTTGGAAGCACTCATTTGGAGTAGATGATATTAGCCAGGGACAAGTCCAGAAACTTGACCACACTAAAAGAGGATGGAATAGACAAACATAGCATCAAAAACAAAACAAAACAAAAACAAAAAATAAGAAAGAGGATCTTGGACCATAGAAATTTAGTGTCAGAAAAACTATTCAAGATCTTTTAGTTCATGTTTTCCATTGTATAGATAAAGAAAGAGAATTTCAAAGAGGATATGTTATAATTTGCAAGTGGCAGAGCCAAGACTGAAGACTGGATATCGTGGTTCCCTGAGCAGAGCTCGTCCTAATAGAGCATCACAGCAAACAGCAGAAGAATAGTTTCAGGGGGGCAGGTAGTCAATAAAGTCAACTGACAGAGAGCAATGAAGAAGAATAAGCCTAAGGAGGCCATTGATTTGACCATTGCAGATCCTTTATGACAGTAAAAGTTTCAAGAAAGGGGAGATGTTTTGCAATTAGAGACAGCTGGAAAAAGCTTACCATTTTTCAATGTTTCCATTCAAAGGCTCGGTACACCTCACAAAGGACTCTGTAGATTCAATATAGTGTTTCCTGGAAATCCTTCAAAATAATGGGACATATTATCTCTTAGGCAAGACCAAAAAAAATATATATTGACAGGTGGCAGTCACACAGATGTTCAAATCTTGCCTTTCAACTCTTCTTTCTATAAAGAACATCATTGTTTTCCTACAAACAAAAATGGGCCAAAAAAGATGTTAAACAATAAATCTTGCCTGTGATTTCCCAGATGGTGTTTCTATGGAACTTTATTCTCTCCATAGATAATTATCAAGTATTGTTTTCTCACACATATATAATACTAAACAGTATATTTAGGCGCCTAAAGTGGATTTCTTTTAGGTAAACAAGAAATCATACCTACTACAAGAAAGTTATCTTTGCTGACATGGCCACCACTGTGAGCCGCTTGATATTTTGGGGTAACAGTTTTATTTTAGGAACAACCTCAGTAACAATTGAGAAAATTGAAGTTAAAGATATGAGATGACACTTAATATTGGCAAATATGTATTTGACTGGCGAGATATTAATAATATCCAGAGAATTGGGACTCTGGTGGTGATGTAAATTACTACAGCTACTTTTTGTGGCAGTTTACTAGTATCTATTAAAACTAAAATTGAGCACTCCTTGTGACTTAGCAGTTCCATATCTCAATATCAACCCACAGAATAATTTACACACATACATAAGGAGGCCTGTTTAAGGATATTTGTAATGGCTTTGTTTGTAATGGTAAAAAATTTAAAAAAAAAACCTATATGTTTATAAATCGGGGACTGGCTGAATGGATATGTAAAAATATCAATAAACCACAAGACATACTGTTGAATTTTAGAAAGTAAGTTGTAGATAGATATGTTTAATTTAATGTCATTTATGTAAATAATACTCTAAGTTTCTATGCTTGTAGTGTATGTACGTGTGTGTGTGTGTGTGTGTGTGTGTGTGTGTGTGTGCGCGTGTGTGCGCGCGTGTGTGCGCGCGTGCGCCCGTGGAAGAACTTGCTCCAAAACCAGTAACAGAGTTTACCAGGAAGAGGGTGGGATAAAGCACTAGCATTGGGAGTTAGTGGTAGGGGACGAAAGAGGGAAATTTTAGCTTTATCTCTACTGGCTGGTTTTTTCAAAAAGGAGAATATATTTATGTATAGTTTTATGAAATTTACATTTCTTTTTAGGAAAAGAATAGCTTATTAAATGCTGTCATCTCTGATTCATTTAGGAAATTACAAATCTAGGGCTTTCTGTAGGTATGGCCTTGGATTAATAAGAACATTAAAAACATTTTTTTCATTTGCATGTACATGGCACTATATCTGTCACTGGGTCTGGTAGAAATGATACTTTAAAATAATTTTATATTAAAAATAAAGATTGAAAACAAAAATAAATAAATGCAAAACAAACATAAGTTTCCTTTCAGCTCTGACATATTTTTGAGTCTATAACATATGTATTACTTCAATTAAAGGCTTGAGTATTAATGCCTAGAGTAACAAATTGTCTTGTAGTTTAAAACAATAGACCAGAGCATTTGCCTAGTTTTCAAGACCCTAATGATACAGATGCTGAGTGTAGCTTTACGCACCTTTCGTCAATGCCAAGCTTTCCGAATAAAAAAAGATCGTGGCTCATTGCCAGATACATTTGCCAAGTCCTAATTTGCAAGCACAATTCAGCTCATTTGCACTTCTATCTTGATCTCGAGTGTTGCTCTACTAAAAATAATAGAACAATGGCATTGTTTCTTGGTGGAAGAGAGCTATAACTTTGGTTACTATTACCCTTACAGACAAAAAAAATCCACAAATATATTTAAATTCCCATTTCCTCTTAGATTTGGGTATTATCTTAGGAAGTTCATTCCGAAAGACAGAGTTTTCTCGCTGGGATAAGTCAGGAATGCCAAAATATTATTCTATCTCAGTAATTTGGTCAAATAAGCATTTATAGCTATAGGGAAACAGTTTATTTCTAATTTTAGGAATGAAGATTTTCTAGTGCTCATTTCCCTGAAGGCTTGAATTAGACAACCAATAGATCTCCTATTAATAAAAGGTAGAATAGACTTGTGAGATTTAGAGTCAAATATTGAGGATATGTTGTGTTCAGGAATCTCTGATATTCATGTAAAAGAATTATGAAACTCGGGAAAGGAGTTGATATGAACCATTGTCAACAGATCGCTAATGGATGAGACGACAGAGGACATCTGCTGTTTTCATCAGCCCAGACTCCATTCCTTTCTTCTGGCATTAGCATTCTGATTTCCTTTGTGGAAACACTCCTCTCCCATTCTCAGTTTATGAGGTTCGGTTTGGACTCTTCCCACCACTGACTCTGGGAATGGCCCATGACTCAGATCTGGCCATCAGAGAACTCCATGCTGCTGGTCATGGAAAGTGATTCATAGATGGGCATTTGACCCAAGCCAGGCTAATGAGAATTCAGGAAATTTTGCTGGCACTGCTGGAGAAAAGGTGCATACATTGTGCAAGTAGAATTAAATTCTGAAGCTCCAGGTTGCCCTGTCTACACAGAGTGCATACTAAAGTGATAATAAAGCCAACACTTAGAAGAGCAGGGCCAAGGGATAGTGTGACAGTGTCCTGATGGCATCTTTGAGAACTGAAATCAGCACAATGCTTTGAATTTCTCAGTTATATGAGTCATCTCAGTTTTGTTTGTAATTTCAGTGGGGTTTTGGTCACCGGCAACCAAAAGAATTTTGATATAACACCAGAAATACGGTGTATTTAGTGTATTGTTAAGCAAGCCTATCCAGAGATTGCCTTTCCACTCTGCTTTTCTGAGTCCTAATTGTTTTTCAAAGTCCAGTTAAAATATTGTCTTATCCTTACAGTCTTCTAGGATCCACCAGACCTTAGTGAATCCTTCCTCATTTGAATTCCGGAAGCATTTATTATTAATTGGCAATTATTATCTCTGCTTTTTTGTTTCTAATATAGTCACATATCCTCTCTCTTCCCACATCGATTATAATGAATCCCAAGGTTAGGAACCACATGTAATGCACCTCTTTGTCTCAATGCTTTGCACAGATTAGGGTTTTAATAAACATTTGTTAATGATACACATAAAGAGCTGCAGTTGCCATGATCCAGTTTTGTTATTCCATCTCAACTACCCCTAGAGGATGCCCAATATATACACATACCTCTAACCAAACACATATCTACCATGTACACATTCCACCAAGCAAGCACATATACACATGTAAATAAACCAAAGCATACATGTGTAGTGAGCTCCTTCTAGTGTATTACCTTCAAGACCCTGTTTGGGAGAGAACAATTCTAGCATCTGAGTTCCTTAGAATTCAGTAATGGCTGGACTACACTGAGAGAACTATTCGGTTCCTTCACCCTACCCCAACTGAAATTCAAAAGAGTGATGAGGGAAAGAGCCATGTTGAGGTGAAAAGAGAATCTGAATAATACCCAACCCAAATGACGGCCTGTGTGT
>NW_011888782.1:12960185-12974678 GCF_000151845.1 Pteropus vampyrus
TAAATTCTGAAGCTCCAGGTTGCCCTGTCTACACAGAGTGCATACTAAAGTGATAATAAAGCCAACACTTAGAAGAGCAGGGCCAAGGGATAGTGTGACAGTGTCCTGATGGCATCTTTGAGAACTGAAATCAGCACAATGCTTTGAATTTCTCAGTTATATGAGTCATCTCAGTTTTGTTTGTAATTTCAGTGGAGTTTTGGTCACCGGCAACCAAAAGAATTTTGATATAACACCAGAAATACGGTGTATTTAGTGTATTGTTAAGCAAGCCTATCCAGAGATTGCCTTTCCACTCTGCTTTTCTGAGTCCTAATTGTTTTTCAAAGTCCAGTTAAAATATTGTCTTATCCTTACAGTCTTCTAGGATCCACCAGACCTTAGTGAATCCTTCCTCATTTGAATTCCGGAAGCATTTATTATTAATTGGCAATTATTATCTCTGCTTTTTTGTTTCTAATATAGTCACATATCCTCTCTCTTCCCACATCGATTATAATGAATCCCAAGGTTAGGAACCACATGTAATGCACCTCTTTGTCTCAATGCTTTGCACAGATTAGGGTTTTAATAAACATTTGTTAATGATACACATAAAGAGCTGCAGTTGCCATGATCCAGTTTTGTTATTCCATCTCAACTACCCCTAGAGGATGCCCAATATATACACATACCTCTAACCAAACACATATCTACCATGTACACATTCCTCCAAGCAAGCACATATACACATGTAAATAAACCAAAGCATACATGTGTAGTGAGCTCCTTCTAGTGTATTACCTTCAAGACCCTGTTTGGGAGAGAACAATTCTAGCATCTGAGTTCCTTAGAATTCAGTAATGGCTGGACTACACTGAGAGAACTATTCGGTTCCTTCACCCTACCCCAACTGAAATTCAAAAGAGTGATGAGGGAAAGAGCCATGTTGAGGTGAAAAGAGAATCTGAATAATACCCAACCCAAATGACGGCCTGTGTGTGGCTAACTAGCTCCAGAGTAAAAACAATGAGATGAATTTTCGCTGCATCACAAGTACATGTTAGAGCAGACACACAGTTGCACCCAGGCACAGGCCCTGAAATAAATTATGTAGGTCTTGTAAGGAACAGGATCTAGGCGAGTGAGAATTTTAATAGCAATGCAAAATGTGACTCAGGCCTTGGCTCTGCCCCTCAGGCATTTCCAACTCGCTGACCTCGCTTTCATCATCACTCTCATGCTGGCAGCTCGGAAAAGGCGTCTCTGGATGAGTTATATAAGGTAATGTCTACCAGCAAAAAAAATGGGTTTAAAAAAAGTTTTTTTTTTTTTTTTTTTTAAAGAACAGTCAACAGGCAGGAGCACTCAAGGTCCAGAAGTCACTGAGGGGATACTGTTTCGGCAGCTACTGCCATCGCAGTGACTATCAAAGAGACTCTTCGTAGGATTTCATGAACAGTAACAGAACAGCCAGCCTTTACTGGGTATGTACAATGTGCAAGCACCACACGCTAAGCTCTTTAAGGGGTCCCCTCACTCAACTTGTTCCCCACCTATGGATTCAAGTCGTATCAAAATTCTGATTTTACAGATGGGGAAATGGAGGCTTACAGAGGGCAAGCAGCTGTTCTAAGACTGATACAGTTCTAGAACTCAGGGCCTTCTTACTCCATCCTTTTAACTCCTTACTCTCTGTGAAATAAATGTTACCCACAGAAACAGCTTTTCTCTTTTCTTGGCAGGAAACTTTAAAATTACAAAAATCAAAGTGCCTCCTGGTTCCTAAGGACCTCAAGTTCCCACTGTGTAAATAAAGGCTTTACGTGACTTTTGCAGAGCAGCCTAAGTTCCTGGCTCCCAGGGCAGAGCTTCCTTGGCTCCCTGGTTCTCTCCATGGAATTCGTTCTGAGTAGCCTATTTCCACTAACTTTTGTAGTAAAACAGATGAGGATGTGGGGCGGATCATCAGAATAAAGAACTGAGCTCTGAGAAGAGCTCAGGGTTCTTGGAAGAAATAGAACAAAAAGAATGTCATATACGTTCAAATGACAGAGGCATGTCTGAGGTGCATAGCCCCAAGCAGGCTGCAAATAGCATCTTTGCATGAGAGTAGAGCCAAACAATAGGGGACTATTCTTTCCACCTAGATTATAGACATTTAGTTTCCAGGGTTTGGGTTTTGGTTTTTGCTTTTAATTTTGTTTTTCTTAAGCTATCTCTACTCTCAGTTCTGGAAAAGAGAATGACACCTCTTTCTTCACCCTAACTGAACTTAGAGACTTTGTGATCGAGTTTAGCGATAAGCTACTTAGAAAAGGCTGTGGCAGCTAGAAGCTCAAGGCTTCCAGCATCTTCAGAGAGGCAGCTCATGTGGAAGCCAGGATCATCTTTCTCCTCCTCTCCCCTCCCCCACCGAATCCTAGTAGTTTACAGTATGAATCAGGGCTAACTAGACTGACAATTACACAGAAACTGGCAGTTGCCTCACCCTGTTGGGGCTTGTCAGGGAACACCAGCTGCCTGTTGAGCACGCTCAGCAAGCCAGACCTCAGCTGACTGTCCCATAGCTCTCACTTGGAACTTTGCTACAAGCAGATTGCATTTGCAAGCACTTGAGCACAGTGGCACCATCGTAGCAACACACTGCCTCATTATTCACAGCACCAAGCTTGAGAACTCCAAGCCACCAGAAGAGCTCATCCTATTTCCAAGCCTTCGTTACCATCTCCTCCTGACTCTAGTGTCCCCTGGTCCTTAACTTAAGTGGCTGGCGATCTTGGAAAGAGTCAAGGAAACAGAAAAACAACTGTCCCTGAGTTATCATTTTTTTTATTTTCTGCAATAAGCAGAAAGCGATCACCTGGGATGAGGTGCTCTAAGGCACGCATGAGATGTTTTATGATCTTCTGTCTAACCACTTGCCTACCGAGGGAATAAGATCGTCCACGTTTTAATTTTCAAGGGAATGTTTGCCCCTAGCTTGTGGTTCTTCCTCCTTGAGTGGTCATCCTTATTTTTCTTTCAGAGAAGAAAGTTGTGACACAAATCTGCCCTCTAGTGGGTTATAAGAAGAATTAAGCGTGAGAAAAAGAGTGAGCCCCCAGAGAAATGGGATGACTGAAGCTCCTGAATTTCCCAAAACTGACTAGCAGACTGAGATTTGGCCAGTATTGCTCACATTGAATATAGAGACCACGTCTGCCCACAATTGACTTGTTACTCAATAAATGTAACGACTTATGGGAGAGTAAAGAAATGATATTAAGAAGGGAGAAATCATTGGGTTGGAGTTGGCTGTGCATGGCACAAGAGTCATAAGATATTAGGTCACTCAATCCTCAGTTATCTCATAATAATAGTATCTATATCATGGGAGTGTGGTGAGAATCAAGGACATTTTGGAACATGTTATTTGGGCTAAGATTGCTCTTCAGGGACTCAGACACATGGCACAGTGTTTAAGCATCTGAATTCAGCAGTCCAATTGCCTGAATTGAAATCCAGCTCTGCCATTTATTTTGATATATGACCTGAGGTGTGTTTTCTGACTCTCTCTGTGCCTCAGTTTCCTTCTCTGTTACCCAAAGATAACATACCTGCCTCACAATCATTTTTAGCAATAAGTGAATCAATGTTTGCAAAGTGATTAGAACAGCGTCCAACACATTGCAAATATTTGTTAAAAATCCATCATATTTCACAGTCAAATGAAAAAGTGTGTATTAAGCACCTATTACACGCACAATACAAAGTCAAAAGCACAAAACTGTTTTTAATCTAGCCAGTGGATAATAGTATAAATAGCTAAGATTTATTAAGTATTTAACTAAGTTCCAGGCTTAGAAGCACTTCCTGTGTATTTCACTGTTTGATAGTAAACAGCAGCCAGATACAAAAGAGCACACACTGTAGGATTTATATATATGAAACTTTTGGAAGACTAAATTGTAACCTGAAGTGATAGAACACTTTAGAGGATGACTTGGGGCAGAGTGTGGGGCCTGGGATTTGACTGCTGAAAGACAAAGAAATCTTCTGAGGTCACAGAAATGCTCTACATCTTAACTGGATTTGTATATGTTCTTTAAGATTCATTGAACTGCGTACTCAAAGTGTATTCACTTTATTTATGCAAGTTTTACTTCAATAAAGTTGCTTAAAAAAAGAAACTTGAGAAACATATGAATAAATTGAAATGCATGGAATTTAGTTGAGATTAGAAAAAGGTTAAAAAAAAAAGACTGTCCAATACTTATAAGAAAATATGTAGCCTTAAATGCTTTTATCAGTAAAAATTATGATGTGACAATAAATGAACTAAGTAGGCATAAGAAACTGTAAAAAAATATAAACACCAATTTAGGAAAATTTAATAATAATAAAATTATAACAAACAGAGAAAGCCTAAAAGCTGGTAAAAAAAAAAAAAGAAGACTTAAATATTAAATCTCTAGGAAAACAGAAAAAAATTAAAAAGACATTAGAAATTATAAAAATGCTACAAACACAGGTATATCGGACTATAAAATGGCTGTAGGAGATTACTGAAAGAAATGAAGATGTTTAGTAAAATATCACTAGAATTAACCCAAAAAAGAAGTAGACGTTTTGAAGCAATTATGGAAGACAATAAATGTACCTCGATGTTCATCACAGCACTACTCACAGTGGCCAAGACATGGAAACAACTGAAGCGTCTCTCAGTAGATAATTAGATAAAGATGTGGTACATATATACAATGGAATATGACTCAGCCGTAAGAAAAGATGCAATACTGTCATTTGCGACAACATAGATGAGTCTTGAGCATATCATAATAAGCAAAATAAGTCAGATGGAAAAATCAACAACCATCATATGATTTCACTCATTTGTGGCATATAAAACTGAAAGCAACAAACAAACAAGACAAACAAACAAACAAAATCTCATAGACACAGACAACAGTGTGGTGGTTACCAGAGGGAAAGGGAGGGAAGAAAGGGTATAGGGGGTCAAATGTATGGTGGCGGAAGATTTGACTTTGGGCGGTGAACGCACAATGTGACATACAGATGATGTATTATAAAATTGTACACTTGAAAATTGTGTAATGTTATTAACCAATGTCACCCCAATAAATGTAATGAAATTTTTAAAAAATGAAACAGAAAATAAAAGAATAACATGATGGTCAGAAAACCGCCAGTGCATCCCAGATGCTCCCAATTGCCACAGCCTCTCCCTTGTAGAGCCCCTGGATGTCTCCCCACCACACACACACACACACACACACACACACACACACACACACACACACACACACACACACACAATTCATCCATCAAAGGGTAATGCCCAGCATAGTGACAGGCCACCCGCTTTAAAGCATCTGACTGCTCAGTGCCTACCTTACCATATCACATTACCTGTAGGAGCACGTCTTTTTTATAACAGCCTCTGCCTGGAAGTGAATTTCATTTTACATGTAAACACAAAAATGGCATGGCTTTAATAATTACCGAATTTTTAGAAATGCGAGTACTTTAAATAAACGGAAGATTAAATTTCGTTTGGATCAAAATGTTACTGAGTTGTTTTCCATTTCAACCACACGCTATTTGAATCACCAGCCCACACACCTGTATCAGTCTACTTTTGTTATAGTCATATTCAGATATTTCTACAAGTAGTTAAATATTTGACTACTGTTTTCTAGCAGGGTTGTGTCCAAATACTTTCTTAACAAAATTCATAGTATTTTATTATGAATTACTTTTTCAAATGTTTCTTTTATATTCCAGTTGATCATATTCACTTTATAAAATTGTGAATATAGGCAGTTATCTTATCTATGGATTTCTTTGCAGGCAGGATAATAAAGAGCTGTAATCGACTGAACTGTGTCATCACCCCCACCCCTGCCCCACCTCCAGCACACACACACACACACACACACACACACGCACGTGCGCACACACATTCATATGTTGAAGACAACCCCTAGTGTGATGGGATTTGAAGATGGGGCCTCTGGGAGATAATCAGGGTTAGATGAGGTCATGAAGGTGGGGCCCTCTTATAAGAAAAGACACCAGAGATACTAGTCTGCTCTCTCTTCCTCTGCACACAGGCACCTATGAAAGGCCACGTGAGCACACAGCAAGATGGCAGCCACCTACAAGCCAAGAGAAGAGGCCTCAGAGTGAAACTCACCTTGCCAGCATCTTAGTCATAGATGTGCCAATCTCCAGAACTGTAAGTAAATTAATTTCTATTATTTAAGCCACCCAGTCTGTGGTATTTTTTTATGGCAGCACAAACAGACTAACATAGGGAGTGTTATAAAATATTATTCTAAAAAGGGATGGGACATTAGGACTAATAAGATTAAGGACACCAATTTCACACCAAGGCTGTTCCCATAAGATGCCCATTCAAAAAGAGATCATTCACTTTCGGAAACCTGGCACCTTTGTACAGCATCCAGACTTTCTCGGATGTATAGCCTCTTCCCTATTTTATTGTATCTGGATTACCTGATTTTCCTACTGGGAAGCTGAAGTAGAGCTGATCCTTTCATTGTCTTAATATTGCCAAGTGCAGGCAGGAGACCTAAGTCCCGCCGGTGGAACTGCCCTTCCACAGCTTTGAATATTGAAAAGGCTGATGCATAAATGGAAGAAAATATCAAGTAGTGTTCTAGTGCCACTCCCGGTTCTTTAGCCTTTGTCAACATTCTTCCAATAAATCGTCCCTGTATTTTTAAGATGACATTGTTTTAGAGGTCCTAACTAAAGCAGTAAAAAGAGAAAACAAAATGAGGGTTACATATGGTAGAAATAAAGACACAAGCAATCCTTTATTTGTTGATGGCATGATGAACTATCTAGAAATCTTAAGAAACTTTATTAAAAAGTTCTAGTGTAAACCAGAGAGTTTGGTAAGAGAGCTGAATACAAGTTATAAAATGAAAAATCAAATAAAAATTACAAAACTTACACCAAAAAATCCATATAATACATAGGAAGTTTAGCAACAACAGATTAGGATATAAAAAAGAAAAACATAAAATATATTAAAAGATATAAAATAAGAACTCAGTAAATAGACATGCCATCCTAGATGAAAAGGATTACAATCACAAAAAGATACATTTGATTGAAATGAATATAATTAAACAAAACAGCCTGGTGTTTTTTCTTCTGAGGCGGAGTAAGGAGAAAGGTGTTTTTCACAGGGGCTGCATCAATTCAGTCTTTTTTCTTTTTCTCTTTCACTTTATAGTTTCTATTCCTATGCCTTTAATTTCATACACATTTTCTTCTGCAATGTGTTATATACTATTAACCTCATTCAGTGTATTTTTTCTCATTTCAGACACTATAGTTTTCTCCTCTAGAAGTTCAATTTGGTTCTTTTCTAGTATCTATGTCTTACCATGCTCAATCTTTTTCTAGCTTATTGAACATATAACTGCTTATTATTCTGTTTGTTTTTCAATTACTCTTGACATTTAATATTATGTTAGTCTCAGGTATAAAACACAGTGGTTAGACATTTACATTACTTATGAAGTGGTCCCTTCAATAAATCTAGTATCCACCCGGCACCATACGTAGTTTTTATAATATTATTGACTGTATCCCTTATGCTGTACCTTACATCCCCATGACTGTTCTGTAACTGCCAATTTATACTTCTTATCCAGATCTTCACCTTTTTCACCCAGCCTTCCAACCCCTTCCCACTTGGCAAACATCAGTTTGTTCTCCATACCTATGAGTCAGTTTCTGTTGTGCTAGTTTATTTTGTTTATTTATTTATTTTTTTAGATTCCACATATAAGTGAAATCATGTGGTATTTGTCTTTCTTCGTCTGGCTTATTTCACTTAATATAACACCCTCTAGGTCCATTCATGTTGTTGCAATGGTAAGATTTTATTGTTTTTTTATTGCTGAGTAATATTTCATCGTATATATGTACCACGTCTTCTTTATTCAATCGTATATTAATAGACAATTGCTTCCATATCTTGGCTATTGTAAATCTGCAATGAACATAGGGATGCATATATCTTTTCCAATTAGTGTTTTGGATTTCTTTGGATAAATACCCAGAAATGAAATTGCTAGGTCATAACGTAACTGTTTACAATTTTTACCTACTAATTCTATCATATCTGTCATTTTGGGTTGGATTTGATTTTTTCTTTTCCTTATTGCAGGCCATGTTTTTCTGCTTCTTGGTTTATCTGTTTTTTTTTTGTTTTTTTTTAATTGGATGCCATAAATTGTAATCTTTTTCTTGCTTTGTGCTGGTTATTTTGATTACTCTAAGTATAGTTGAGCTTTCTTCTGGGATGCTGTTAAGTTTCCATTTTTGCTTTTAAGCTTTATATTAGGTGACACTGGAACAACATTTAGTCTAGGTCTCCTTTAGCCCACTACTGAGAACTGAGACAAGCCTGTTCTGAATACTCTTCCCAATACCCCATGAATCATGAAGTTTTCTACTCTAGTTAGTGGGGACAGGAACTCACCCCAGCCAGTGTGAACACTAGGTATTAATCCTTCTCAGCCAGTAGTTCTCAACTGGGGGCAATTTTGTCCCACAAAAGACATTTGGCAATGTCTAGAGACATTTTTGGTTTTCACAGCTCAGGGTGAGTGTTGGGGTGTTGCTACCGACATCTAGTCGGTAAAAGCCAAGATGCTGTTAAACATTCTACAATGCAGCTCCCCAAATAAAGAATTATCTGTCCCAAAATACCAATAGTGCTGAGGTTGAAAAACCCTACCCCAGCCTACCCCATCTCGGTGGTTTTTTTTCCTGGGCTTTGGGTAGTTTCTTCATATGCATGTGCCAATCAGCATTCATAAAGCCAAGGGGGACCCGATCGAGTTCTCTGGTGTTTCTCTGTACAGCATTCTCCTCTCTGGAACTCTGCCTTGCATTCCAGCTGTCTTAACCTCCCCTAACCTCACAACTCTGTGTCCTCGACTTAAGGAGACTGCTGGGCATTGTCTGGGCCCCCACCTCCATCCCATCCTGAACTGCAGCCTGGAAACTCCCTACGCGGTAAGTTAGAACAATCTTAGGGCTCTTCTCATTCGTTTCTCTTCTCTAATGGATTGCTATTGTACATTGCCTGATGTTCAATGTCTCAGAAGGCATTTTTTCTTCTATGTTGTCTAGTTTTCAGATTTTAATTAGTTTCAAGTATACAGTACATTGGTTAGACATCTATATAGTTAGTAAAATGATCCCCACAATTGCTCCCTCCCTCCCCTGACCCTCCACCTAGCCAATGTATTAATGCTAACTGCGTTCCTTATGCCATGCTCCCCATCCCCATGACCATCCATCAGCTACTAATTTGTACTTCTTTAACCCTTCACCCCATTCTCCCAGCCCCGCAAACGCCTCTCCCCTCTCTCTGTCATCAAATTGTCCACTATGTTTGTGAATCTGTTTTTGATTAGTTTGTTCTTTTAATTCCTTAAATTCCGCTTATGAGTGAAATCATATAGTGTTTATCTTTCTCTCTCTGACTTAAATACCTTCTAGGTCCATCAAAGCAATATCTTGTTCCATTCCCTTCCTTTTCATATGTAGGGGTCTTATTTTTTTATCCTTTCAGCCACTCTATCTTTTAGTTGGAGCACTTAATTATTTTCCATTTAAGGTATTTATTGATAGGAATGTAGTTGTTACCTTTATTACTGTTTTTGATTCATTTTTTTTTTCCTTAAAGAGGTTCCTTCAACATTTCCTGTAATATTGGCTTAGTGGTGACAAATTCTATTAGCTTATTTTTGTCTGGAAAGCTCTTTATCTGTCCTTCAACTCTAAATGATAGCTTTGCTGGATAAATTATTCTTGGTTGTATATCCTGGTCTTCATCCTGTGAATTTCTTCTGAGAAATCAGCTGCCAGTCTTATGGGTGTTTACTCTTATAAGTAATTATTTCTTTTTCTCTTGCTGCTTTTAATATTCATTCTTTGTATGTAAGCTTTGGCATTTTAATTATGATGTGTCTTGGTGTGGGCCTCTTTGGATCTCTGATTTTTGGAATTCTCTGAGCTTCCTGGGAGTTTATGTCCATTTCCTTCACTAAGTTAGGGAAGTTTTCTATCATTATTTCTTCAAACAGCTGTTCAACATCTTGATTTTCTTCTGTTACACGGATCAGATGAATATTTGGAGCCTTAATAGTGTCCCATATTCTCCTTAAATTATTTTTATAGTTTTGGCATCTTTTTTCTTGCCATTCTGATTGAGTGTCCTGATTGGCTTTTCTGTCCTCTAGATAGGTCATTTGATCCTCTTCTTTATTTATTTTGTTTATTACTTTGTTTATTCCATTTAATATACTTCTCATCTCAGATAATGTGTTCTCCATTTTAGACTGGTTCCCTTTTATAATTTCCATTTCCATTTTTATTGCTTTGTTGAAGTTCTCTACACTTCCCCAAAGTTCATTGAACATCTTTATAACTAGTGTTTTGAACTCTGCATCTGATAGATTACTTGACTCCATTATATCTGGATCTCTGTTCTGTTGTCATATGGTTTCTGCTTCTTTGTCTTCCCGTTTTGGCTGCCTTTCCGTGTCTGTTTCTATGTACTAAGTAAAGCTCCTATGTCTCCCGGTCTTATTAGTGTGGATTTGTGAAGTAGGTGTCCAGTGGCACAGTCCTGAGAGGGGTTCAATTGCAGGCCAAATTTAGCCCAAGCCTCTACTCCTCCAGGGCCACCTGTTAAGATTCAGCAAACAATCCACAGATGCTATGCTTTTAGTTGCCTCAAAGGCCACACCAGAAACCGAGGTCAGCTGCCTCCACCAGTATGAGTCTCAGAAAGGAGCACCTGACTCGCTGAGGATACACCTGGATGTGGCTTGGGTGGGGCCCAAGTTGTGGGAGGCGGGATTTCAGGGAATAATATTCTGGGCAGAGCGACCTCTGTTATCCAGTTTGATGACGTCACTACTATGGCGGCGCTGTGTCCACTCACTGGGAGCAGGGAGAGCTCAACAGGGCACAATGGATACCTCCGGCATGTCCGTACAGAGCGAGTCTCACCTCAGCCCTCACTCAGACAATGTCTCCCTGTAAGACTCTGGTGCCCCCTGCGCACACCCAAATCAGTACTGGTGCTCAGATCGAGCAGGTCCGTCACCGCAAAAATCCGCTGGCTAATGCAGCCCCCTTAAGAAGCGTCTGTCTCTGCCGCTGCCGCAGCCTCCATCTCACTCAGCCACTCTAGACCGGGCAGCCCTGTGTCCTCACCCATCCTACTTTCTGCCATTGCAGGGTGCTTTCTTGGATTTCTCCGTAGTTATATGATGTGTTCATCTAGATCCCAGGTGATTTTTCCCTGCTGCTGCTCCTTGTTTCCGTCACAACTTTGATTTGGTTGCCAGAGAGATGAACAGAGCTTCTATCATCTATGCCATTTTTTTCTCTCTTCGTCAACAGATATTAGATCACCGGTGTATTTTTAAAAAGATGTAACTCAGGAACAGCCAGATGGAAGAGATGCGTAGGGCAAGGCCTGGTAAAAGGTTGTGGAGCTGCCAAGCTCTCAGAGCGCCACTATCCCCAAACCTCCACATGTTGACCAACTTGGAAGTTCTCCAAATGCAGTTCTTTTGGGTTTTTATGGAGGACTCATTACACAGGCAGGAGTGATTAAGTCATTAACCATTGGTAATTGATTCAACCTCTAGCCTTTTTCTTTACACAATCTGTTTTGATAGCTCTGAGCAGAAGGGTCTCTAAAAGAAATATTAGACACCACCATATAATTTTATTCTAATCATATCTTGCACTCAGTGATCTCAGCTTAATGATATTCAGCTCTAGAGCACAAATACACACCCACACACACCAGTATGTATACACATTTTTGTATACTAACTCAGGTTTCTCTGTGTTTTTCCGTAAGAGCTATGTGGTCTCTATCTGCAGTCTTCTAAATATTAGTGATGAGCATAGTCTAATTAGTTGATTAATTAAGATCAATAATCACCTTTTTAGCACAGAAAATACACTGACATCCTGGAAGAAGTAAAATGTCAAAGAATATATTTGGATTTTAGATTTGTAAGATAAAGATAAAACCTGCCTGCCAAGGTTAGAAAAACTAGCAAATATTTTGGGTGGGGGACATATATTCTATAAATTCACTACCTCAGAGAGGAGTATAGGTCAAAGTGCAAGAAGAAGAAGATATCACTTTATGACAGGCTTAGATTTCAGAAAAAAATAAAGGAAAAGAATGATTAATCATTGATCCACTTAGATCTCAAGTCTTGTTCATCTCTTGAAAGACAACAGAAACAATTATAAAAACGATGCTTTAGAATTTAATGTTTCCATGACTGAATATTTTACAGGCCTCTAAAATATTAATGTTTAAAGTATAAATTTATACTTTATACCTCATAGGATGCTGCAGAACCCATGGTACACTGCAGAATCAGTGCACCCCTCAGCGGGCATGGCACCCTTGGGAGCACTGTGACCCTTGGATCTGCATCTGTACAGTGGCGTGGACAGAGCTAGAACAGTCTCTAAGGCACCTTCTGGCTGTCCAGTTCAGTGGCTATAGGACTGATGACTGGTTTGGTGGCTTAGGAATAAGTCTAATCAACAAAAGGCCATGTTCCCAGGGCATTAAAATTGGGATATTACAAGAAGAAATGGTATCAGTCAAAGACAGACTGCTGCAGCAGACATTCTGACTGCCTGTGGCCTGTGGAATAGGTTACAATTTGGTGTCTGGAAAGGGGAAGGGGACAGAATCATAGCAATGGCTTCTACCTGTTAAAATCTACCCTTGTCATTCTTAGAATTACCATGATATTCTATTGCCAATTCCATTCCAGTTTCAGAAGTTTGGGGCTGTGAACTGTGGATAATTGGTGGTTCCATGGACTCTCCCTCACCTCTTCCCTTCCTCAGATCCCCTCTTCAAATCTCCAAACTAGGTAGTAAGAAAACACTTTCTTTACTTGTCACGGATGAAATCTCCACCTCCCAATAACAACTATAAAATTATTTGATAGTTATTTTTATCACTTATGATTTTCATATGATACTCCTCTTTATCAATTCTGAAAATATGTATTTTAAGAGGATTAAGAGACTGATAATTTGCTACAGGAGTAGAAAAGAAAATAGAAACATGCTTTATCTCTTTGTTATGCACTAGTTTAATATGATTTTTTTAACAATTTGTGTATAGCAAACCATTTCAATAAATGGTTTATCATCTGATAAATCTTACAAATTTATGTGCTTTGTGCATTTTCTCACTCGGTTTTCTATGGCCCGTGTTCCTCAGAAGGCCACAGCTGTTTTCCTGGGATGATACGTAAAGAGCAGAGGCCTTAGCTTTTTGGTTCACTGGTTTAATGTCACATTCAAAGTGTCATTGAGACTCACTGTCTCAAAGAGATTCTGCACCTTCATGTTCATCACAGCATTATTCACAAAAGCCAAAACATGGAAACAACCTGTGTGTACATCAACAAATGAATGAATAAATGAAAATTGGCACATATATATCTATATGTAGATATATATATATATCTTACACAGTGTTATATGTCACTTACATCTCAGTAAAGCTGGAAAAGAAAGTCACATGTTAAAAAATAGTGTCATTGAGTAAAACTTTCTCATGTATATGTAATTGATAATAATAACTGTATTGCAACTGACCTTCTTTGTCAAACGCTTAGTGGAATAATGGATCTAGTTGACAATCATCAATGGACAATGGCATGTCCCAAGGAGAGACATTTGAGACATCATGAATCACCTGATGGAATAGTACTACTTATGTATGAATAGTGTTGGCAAAAACAGGATCTGAATCAGATCAAGTCTTCATATCTAATTACCACTTTGTTGGAAATTCAAGAGTCAGAGAATCATGTTATCACCACAGGAATGCAATCAGCAAAAACCAGGACTTGGAAAACTAGACGGAATAAGTGTTCAGACTTCTTCAATACATTGCAAAGAAAAATAAAAGAGACGAGCAAGGTGAAGAAGTGTAGATTCAGAGAATTAAGTGACACAACTAAATGTGTGGGACTTGCTTGGATCCTGATTCAAAAATACCAACTGTAAAGCAAACAAACAAGAGAAACAACAAAAACTTCATATATATTTATACACACATATATTAAATATAAACACTATATATATTTTAAAGAATCATGTCTTTTAGGGCTGTATATGAAAAAGGACTTATGTGATTTGTGGTGAAAAGAATTGGATGAGATTATAGGATGAAACAAGAGCTTCCATAAGTTGATGGTTTTGTAGCTTCATGTTTGAAACTTTCTGTCATTATTTTTGAATTAATAAAAAATCATTTGTCAGTGCAGCTGAGTTTACCATCACATATGTTATAAAATTAGTAATCAATAATAATGCCTATTAATACTTAGAGCTACTCGACAGTTTACAAAGCAGTTAAGTTTATAATCTCATTTCTTCCTCCTGGGT
>NW_011888782.1:12975968-13009090 GCF_000151845.1 Pteropus vampyrus
AAAATGAGTGATTTTAATTTTTGTCCCAACTGGAGGCTCCGTATCGATTAAAATCAAGAAGCATGCAGGAATGTTTTTATTCCGAGTATTTCTATGACACCTACAGAATTTTTAAATAACTTGCGCACACACACCATCCTGCTTCCCCGCCTCCCTTGTTCGGTTCAGAGGGAAGTGAGAGACTGCAGAGGGAAGGGAAGACCGTGAGTTTAAAGCTAACCAACGGTCGCTGGAAAGGAAGCCGGTCTGGAGCCTCCACACTCTCAATTGCGGGTTGGGTGATGCGTTGCTGCGGACTCCGGGCGGGCTCCCAACCTCCGCCCTGGTTCACCCACCGAGAGTTGGGTGAACTAGCAGAGCGCTAGTCTGCAGCTGCTCCCTCCACCCCATTTCTTTTCTGACTCATCCTGCCTTTCCCAGCGGGCGGGTCTCCACCCCACCACCACCCCCAGGATGGCTACCCAACGTCCCAGCAATTCTCACCTTTAGCACCGACGAGGGGGGAAAATCCTGGGGCTGCGGGGGGCGAACACGTGCCGGGGTGGGGTAAGAGATGGAGAAAGGTCCTGCTCCGAGTTCTCCCCAAAGCAGAAAAGACTTCCAGAGGTTACGGGTGGGCTGCTATTTTTCGTTTGCCCTTTTTTTTAAACTCTAAAAACCAAAAAGTGGCAATGTAAAGGACACGTGTGGAAAATGGCAAACAGTGCTTCCAGTTCAAGAGTCGGGTCCTTTTTGAACTTCTTTTTCCTCTTTCGTTGCAGTTTATTTACTTGTTTTATTGTATATTTTTGTTTGGGGCAGGAACGGAGGTGGAGCGAACTCTGGCGAACCAGCAGACCCCCAAGTCCGTGTCTCCAAGCTACGCAAGGAACACCGCCCGCGCGGGCGCAAACGCTGCGACCCTGGCGGAGAATGTAAACAAACAGGGCGCCGAGCCCTTGATCTTTATTTAAATAGAGGCTTATTTATCGGTGTCATCCTAGGAGGATTAATTAGATACATCTCTTCACAATTTGGTGTCTGACACTCCATCTTAGGAATGCCTTATCACAAGGTGTTAATTGGGGCCACTCAGCTACTAACGTTTCTATTAAACACTGTGAGGGACTTTTCACAAGTACCAGGTTCTTTTTACTGTACGGTGCAAAAATATACAGGACTCGAAATAGACTGGGGCCAGAGTCGGCTTTATACCGGCGGTGATTAGCAGTTTCGGGCTTTCTAGAGGGCAGAACAGGAGAGAACACCGTTTTGAAATTCCATCGCATCTCCCAATATGCTATAGTTCCTCGGGGAAGGGAAGGGAGGACGCGCTGACCAGGTTCGGGGGGTTAGGAATCCTCTTCTCCGAGTCTGCATCTGTCATCTGGAATATGTATACATTAACCACACTTCAAATCTTTCACTTCCAGCTGCGGTAAAATTCAGGGAGGCTTTGTTTGGCAAAGCGTTTTGAATTGTCTGGGTTGGAGACGCGGAGCTAGAGTCCGAACCCCCAAGGTCACGGCGACGCGAGAACTCGGGCCCGGGAGGGTGGAAGGAATGGGGAACTGGGGAGAGGCGAGGTACAAGCTCCGAGAGGCCTTAATTGGGCGCGGAAGAGGAGGTGGTCCCAGCTGATTGCTCGCCTCCCAGCAGATAATCCTCTTAGCAGCTGCATTTCCGCGCCACACTGTTAGCCGAAAGATCCTCCCGGCCAGACCTTTACCCCGGGAGGGTCAGGAGGGGGCTGGAAAGGTTTGCAAGCTGGGCCAGAAGCTGTCTGCAGATAAGCCTGGCGGGACGTCTGGCAGTGGGACAAAGGGTCCTCCACCCCACTCCTTGGTTTAACTCTTCGGTGAGCTCAGGACGCCGCCAGGGGATAGGGTGGCCTTCGCCCTCCTGGGGAATGAGAGCCAAGTAAACCGAGCTAAAAGCAAAGCGAACCACTCCCGCGCCGCTGTTTGCAGAGGGGAGGTGCGCAGGACTACTGGAATCCTCTTTCGTAGACGCCGCGCGGGCTCGATAGCCGCAGTGTTTCCGAGTCTGGCTGCGGGCAAAGCGCCCGGGCCAGCCGCTACCGAGCGCACTGCATGCGGCGGGCGGGTGCGCGGGAGGCTCTACATATTAGAAAGCCGCAAGTGGGGGCAGAAGCTGAGCTGCGGACCGCCAGCTCCCCGCGGCTCCGCGTACCCCCGGAACTCGTGGGCGCTCAAAGGGCCGCGGGGGTTCCCAAGGAGCCCACATGGGTCCCTGGAATGGTTGGCCCCAAATAAGCCTACGAAAAAGCCCAGAGAACTAAGTGGGTGCGGGCCCCGCGGCCCTGGACTCCAAGGGCTGGGGACAGACGTTTTCCAGGCTTGGATTAGCCTGATGGGCAATCTTGAATCTGGGCAAGCCCCACCCCCCAGCATCAATACCCATTGTCCAGACTTCCCAATGGGGTGAGAAAATAACCCCATTCACCTGCAAGGAAAAAAGAAGATAAACAAAAGCATCCCCACCCCACCCCCCATGACTACCAAGTCCACTTAGATTCTAGAGCCTTCCATGGGGGGAAGGGGTTGGTGGGACACTTCATGCTGGAGAATGGTGCAGGAGGAAGCAAAATAAGATGTTTGAAAGAAAGATTAAACCCCACAATACAGAAGACAAAGCTATGCCTGTTCCCTTAATGAACCACATTTATTAAAAATGACTAAGACTGTACATAAAAATCCAAGATCTCTAAAAAGCATATAGGAGCTGTGGCATCAGGTTTTAGTTTCTTCACACTACCAAGTTGGGTACTGGGGGTGGCGAAGGAAGAGGATGAAAGAGGAGTTTTCCTTAGACACGGTTCAAGTTAGTACAGAGTAGCTGAATACATTCTTAACTATCTAAGAAGTAAACAGAATATTCCAAATATGGTGGGGAGGAGGAGAGAAACTATTCCCCTGCCCTGCAGCTGTTGTCAGGTGATTTGCAAATTCTTTACAAAGCCAAAGCACCAATTTTACATAATCTCAGACACCTATGTAGACTATTTGTACAATATATTCCACATTACAGTGTATCTAAGCACACACAAATGTACACTTAACATTTTTTCTTTACTCCTTTCTTTCTCTCTTCCTTCTTTCCTTTTTTTTTTTTTCCCTTTTCTTATCGACTCCCTCCCTTGCCCTCTACTGAGTCCTGTAAGCCACCCCAGCAGAAAGCAGAGGCCTGCAAGTGAGCAATCCTGAACTAGGGCAAACATGGCTTGTTTTGAAAAGCTTGGGGGAAATCAAAGCTAGGTTAAACCAGCACCTTCACAAAAGTTTTTTGCCTCCCAGGCCTAACATCTTTTATCCCTAGCAGATAGGTAGGTAACAGCAAAAAGTCCCCTGTTGAAGCTTAAGGCCTGGCCCTTCTCTTCCAGAAACAAAATACTTTACCACTCTGGGCTTCTATTTGCTTACAGATTTAAAAACAGAAATAAAAACCAAAGCTTTCAACTGAATTTGATAGTGCTCAGCACTCAATCTTCACAGCTCGTTTCTCTGAATGTTTAGTGTCTCCAATAAATAAATCCAGAACATTGAATAATCTTCGAATTTTAAAACACTTTAAAGTCCTCCATTGACTTTATTTTTAAAAGAAAAATAAAACACTAGGCTTGTTTCAGTTACCTGCAGCAATCAAAAAGCTTTGGCACCTTCTTTTAGAGAATTGCACAAAACGGGATGCATCAAGGTGGAAGGCAAACATCTTTTTGGCAACCTAGGCAAAGAAGACAACAAAAAACACCACCAAGTCCATCTGCAAAAAGTTAGCTCATTTTTATGAGGTTAAAATAACTCTTTAGGGAGTTGTGTAAAAAGCATAATACCCCCCCATGCCTTTTGAGGTGTCTTTACTGTACTCTTCAGTGTTAATGTCCTCACACTTTATGGAGGGAGAATTTTCATTACTAGAGGTGCTGGGAGACAGCCGCCTTCGCTTACAAGCACTGGTATATACCCCCGAATCATTGGAATCAAGAGACTTGATGGAAGGGGGCGTCTCTATCCAAGAAGAGCTGATTTCTTCTTTGACTTTCTCCTTGGAGAGTTGATCATCAGAGAACACAGGGGGGCTTGTTCTGGAGGTCCATGGGAGTCCAGCTGCCATCTTCCTCTGATAAGAACCTCGACTTCCCCACCCTGCCATTGTAGAGAAGGCTGGGTCAGGGTAATACCCCAGGGCATGGGATGTCTGGAGGGGTAAGGATTTAATACCATATGGGAGCAAGGTGCTCGAAGTATATTCAGACTCATAGGAACCGATGTCTAGTTTGTTGGTCCCAGGTTGCTGGACAGGCGTGACAAGCCACCGCTGGGGAGGGTTGGCCACCTCTTCGTTCTGTTGGGGTGAAAGGAGGCCGTTGGTCTGTGGCACGGTTCTCTCGCCATTATAATATCGGGCTTGAGGTAAAGTGTTGACAAAGGGCTCCGGGAAGAAGGACTGAACGCCGTACCGACCTCCAGGGACAATCTGATGGGATCTAGGAGAATCCGTGGGAGATGGAGTTAACCTGTCATTTTCTGAAGCGGTGTACATGCTACAATATAAAGAGAAACACTTAAAAAAAAAAAAAACCCTCATGTTGTCCCCAAACAAACCAAATTCCCAGAAATGAAAAAGGCTGGCATACTGGGCTCTGTACTGGGAGTGCTGGTCTGTTGGAGTGGACGGATGAAGGTAGGAGTTGGCACTGGGCTATTTGAGCAGGATAGTCGGCTCATTGGGGAAAAATTCCAACCACATAAGAAGTTTCCTCTCAGGCATTAGGCATTTAAATTATAGAAAATCCACCTTTGCAAGTCCTAAGATGTGAGGAACTCAGAGCAACTCTCCCTTGTCAGTGTGATGGGAGAAATGCTGGCTGTGGTGTGAGAAATCTCAAATTCAAAATGCATTTGCAGGGCTTTGCTGTTGTTAATGCTGTGAAAATTACATCCCCTTAGTTTCAGTTTTTTCTTATGTTAAAAAAAAAAAAAAAGGAGGGGGAGTAATAATAGCTGTTCCTGAGAGGATAAAAGTTGGTTTAAATGGAAAGGAAGGTATGTAAATACAGATTATGAAAATTTCAAATCTCCTCTAAATGTTAAAAAATAAAACCTCATTTTAAAGCTCTTAACATTTCTTTAGAAATTAAAGAAACCCTTTTGTGAAAATTCTAAAGCAAGATTAGTTAAGGCAAAAAAAAAAAAAAAAAGTAATATAAATAGGTAAAAATCTGAAACCTGAAACATCTTCCTAGAATGTGTTCTCAGGAAAGTGTTTGCTTATGTATGTCCTGTTCAAAGATGACATACAAGTATGAATAAAAGCTGTACTTACGAATCGTAGTTGTCCCTGAAGCCTTTTGCAAAAGGGTTATGGTCAATCTTTAGTTGAGTTATCTAGATAGAAGAGAAAAATCGTTGTTGAGTGCTTTATCATACTGAAGCTTGCTTTAGAGAGTCTTGGGACATTTGGGACACTCACATCAGTGTTTTGGTAGGCAGTCACGGCAATGAACTGCGTTTCTGAGAAGGTAAAGGTCTGAGTCTTCGAGGGCTCATTTAAGTCCTCCACACCATCCTCTGTAACTTCGACAATGTGTAGTCGTGGTTGGTACTTGTGTAAAGACTGTAGGACTATCATCTGGAAATGGTACAGGAAAAGAGTGGCTAAATCAAAAAAGTCTCTTAGAAGCTCAACAAAAGTAGATTTTGATAAATGGCGTATTTTTGAATAAGGTTTCTGTTTGCTCCCCACCAACAACTATCTTTTTCTATTGCCATTTTTGAAACTTAAAACATAGCTGGGTATGTGTTTGAGAAATACTCTTTCCTCTTGGTTTCCTAAGTCCCCAAAAGATTTCAGTATGTCTGTTCCTAATAGTCAACTCACTGTTATTGAAATGAAATAAGAAAATGAAAATGAGAAAGGTCAAAAGAAACAGGTGTGCAAACAAGTAACACTGTAAATATAAATACAGTGAGGAATATGGAAACTCGTTAGCAAAGAGATCAATAGCCAGAAGAGACCCCCTCCTGTCACTCTACCTGAGTGTTGTTGTTATTTGCGCCTTTGTTATTGGTGAGTTTTAATTTCCCAAAGGAAATCTCCTGTCTCATCCAGTGGGAACCAGTATTAGGAGACTCTGGGTGGACATACATTTTGTTGCCTAAGAGAAAATGAAACAAAACACAGAACCCAAGCATATAGGGCTGTTTACAAATGGACGGTAGAGGGTAGGGATGCCTGTTACTTACTGGCAAGGTTTAAGAGCAGGACTTACAGCACAAACCTCCCCAGCTCCAGCTGCTTAAGAAGGCCAGTAGACACCAACTAGATTCCACTGATACCCCCCAATCCCCAGGGCCGGTGCTTCCAGCCTTCCTCTTCAAGGCACTCATCTTAACACTACCTCAAATAAAAAAGAGCCAACGTGAGATGTCTTATGAAGTTCAAATAAAGCCTGAAGGGCAACATCTGATGGAAATGGTTAGATTTTCATGGGTGGGACTCATTGGAAAGGGCTTTCTCAAGTAAAGATTAGAATGCCAGTAGCCCTTGACACCGGGAGAGTTTATAATTCTGTTCTCAAATGTAGGAACTGGGATGAGGTGGACTAGAGTTGAATTTTTATATATTGGTAGGCAAGAAATCTGACTTAGCAATTCTCTCCTTCGGTCAATCAACACAAAGAAACTCATGCTAACATCACTAGATGGATGGGGTGGAGGGAAATGCTAGGTTTACATGTTAGTTGTCTGAGTCAGGGGTTCCCCAGCACTCCTCCCAGCCCGGACCTTCTCTTTCCTCACCCTGCATGTTATTGTCGGCTTTGCCGCAGGTCACCCACTTTCCCCCCTGGAAACGCCAGTGGTTCGGGTCCGCCAGCACTACCTCTACGAATACGTTGTAGTGAGCGGCAGGATTGAGTCCGTTGATGTTGAAGCTCAAGAAAGGAAACATGCGTCTGTGCAAGGGAACAGAACCAGGATAAGCGATTTAATCCGGATGCCCGAGAGCAGGCCCGCACTCGGCCACGCAGAGTCGGAGGACAATATTGAGAAGTCTACAGAATGAAAAGAATACTACCGGTAGACAACGTGGTCCTTACTGTGTAAAATATTTTTGAGTTGGCAACTCTTTGAACATCCCTTTTCGGAAATAATTTCCAAAGCCAGTATTGCCCAAACTCACGCGCTTCTGCGCCCTCCCCGCTCGAGTTCTCGACCATCTTAGATGCTCATTTTCTTTAACGATGTTAAAAAATCATTAATTTTAATACGTACAAGTACCAGAGAACGTTTGTTTTTGTCAAAAAAAAAGTATTTTTTTCCCCAATTCTACTCGTAAAGCTAAATGTCTGCTTTGAGAGCCCCTCTCCCAGCTCCCACCCCTCACTTTTCGAAGAAGTAACCACTGTTAGCAGTTGGATGTGTTACCAGAACTTTCTCATCCCCAAATCCCAGACAGGTCTGGCTCTAGGGCCTAACTAACAACTCGAACCAACCCTCCGATGCCGGCGCTCTGGTCCTCACTCCCAACCTCCGGTGGCGCCCCATGGAGACCCTGGCGCCTAAAACGGCGGGAGCTCATCTACAGCGCTCAGCGGACCAACCCTTGCGCCTCTTCCCATTCGTGATTCCTCGCAGGCAGGCCGGAGCAGCGTGCCGCCGAGCGGGTGGATCTAGTAAATCCAGCTTTGTGGAAAAGCCCCAAATTTCATTTCCACCACCTACTCGTCAGTCCAGGTGAGGGTAACGGGAGGGAGGAAGCAGCCGTAACATTAGCAACCCGCACAAACGGCTTGCGAGCAGATAGGGAAGGACAAAGAATTGGAAGATGCGGCGTCTCCACTAACTGCGCGCAGAAAAACACTCTCCAAGCAAAATGTAACCCCGGCCTTCCCCAGGACCACTCTCCGCCCCCGCGCCCCAGGACCCCTCCGCGCTGCTCTCACCTGCCCTGTTTTGTAATGATCATCTCGGTTTGGTGGCGGTGGAATTTGAGCCACAGAGGCCGGTTGCAAAGGTAGACGTGGGCACGTAAACTGGAACCAGAAACCTCCAAGCTCCCCCATCCTCCGCAAGAACCCGCGGTTGCCGCGCCGGGGTACGGCCCATAGAGCGGAGCCCCCTGGCTGTACTGATAGGCTCCCGGGCCGCCTCCCCCGCCGCCGCTTGCGCCCGAGCCACTGCTAGCGCCGGCTCCCGGGCCGAACTGCGCCCTCCCGGGTGGGCACACGGCCGCGGGGAAGCCGCCGGAGGGCAGCATGGAGCCATAGGGGTAGCGCGCCCCGTTGGGAGCCGGGTACACAGATCCGTGGGGCGCCCCGCTTGCCGCCTGGTACGGAAAGAGTGAGCAGGGCGCGGCCAGCTCGGAGCCCTGAGGCCCGGGGGACTGGAGGTAGTAGCGCTCCGAACTCAGACTGTCCATGGAGTAGCGCGCGGTGGCGGCGGCCGCAGCAGTAGCAGCGTTAGTCGCGGCTGAGGGCAGTTCCTCTTCCCCGCAGGGGGAGCCCTTGCGGCCGTCCGGGGGCCCTGGCTTGGACACTGACGCGGTGCTGGCAAAGGCGTCCCCGGCGTCGGCGTCACTGAGCATGACCGCGGGGGTCCCCGCGCTGGCGGCTGCGGGTTCCCCGCTCCCTGCCTCGCACGAGAGGCTGCCCGAGAACTTCTTGGGCGCTTTGTCTAAGTCCAGCCTCTGAGGCGAGGGTGTCGCGCCGGGGAGATGTCCAGCGGTCCCGCCGCCGCCGCCTCGCGCACTCTCCAGCGGGTAGAAGTGCGCGCCGGGCAGGTTCACCGAACTGACCAAGAGCTGCTCCCCTAACTGCATGCTTTGCAAAGCGCAGACGGCAGTGCTTCCTCTCCTCCCGCGGCCTTATTATAAAGGCAGGATGGGGGAGCCAGCGCCCTCTTCCGAGGGGAAAGTAACTTCCCCTACCTCCGGTGCCGGGGCTACCCACCTGGAGACGCTCGGGCAGCAAAGGCGCACTCGCGCGCCCTGAACCCAGCGTCCTTTCCGCAAGGAAAATGCACTGAGTTTGAAAGGCAGGAGGTGGAAATTGGTCAGGAAGCACCCTCCTTTTCCTTCCCCGTCCTTCTAGCTTCTCTGGACCCTTACCCTGCTCCCACACTCACACCTAGGAAGGAGAGGACTTGGGTCTCTGTTCCGGTCCACCCACCAGGGCTAACCTTTCGGCCCCTCTTGACTGCTAAACTACCGGTCAAGTTGACCACTTGGAAACTTGCAGGCTGTCATTGGCTGCTTTATATATATTTGCTGCCAAGGAGGGGCTTCGCATCCTCACAGCCTCAGGACCCTCTTATTGGCTGATGGAGGTGACACTAATTCAATTAGGCATATACTAATTGGATCAAGTCTCCTGTGACTTTCTTTTCCTTATCCTGATTTTTTTTTTTTTTGAGACTCTGTCCTGCTGTGAAAATCAATTCTAGTGTCTGTATTTCGCTGGAGTTTAGGGGAACAGGGTTTGGAGACTCCATAGTGGGGTCTACTCTTGGCACAGAAGTCATCTCAACACTCTGAGAGGCGAATGCGGAGGCGGGACCAGGGTTTAGAGACCCGGAGGAAGAAAGGTTCTGCTGGTCAGCTTGCAGGGAGGCCCCGGTCCCTGAGGGCGGGATCTGGGGATGAGTTAGAAAGAGGCCCAAGCAAAGTCTCTTTACCCGTCAGGGGCTGTAACTCAAGGCAGACTTTTCTCCCGATAGGGGAAGACTCACAAGAATCACTTTTTGTTTGGTCCCACCCTTTAATTCAGGATTTGTGGAGAGGAACCTCGTGCTCGGCTTTTTGGGATTTGGGGTTGCGGGGAGCACGCTGCTGTCCTTGAGGATCGATGCCCTCAGCTTAAGAATCAAAAGCCCGGGCGGGGTGGGCTACTGGGAACACCCTCATGCCCACGTCAACACGCCTGCTTTTAGGAGGCAATCACTATACTCGCTACGATTTAAAATTCAAGCCGCTCATTTTCCCTTTAATCTCCGATCCTCCCCAACCTTACCTTCACTTGGTCCTGACACGGAGAAACAAAGGTTCCCCAGCAGCCTCGCGGTTAAGATTCCCTGCGCCCTTCCTCTGCGGCACAGCACAGAAGGTAGAATAATTGGTGAAATAATCAGTTTGTTATTGAATGAAGCCCTTTTGCCCCAGCTGCCTGTTTCTCCCCTGCGTTTCCGCAGACAGTAGAGTCAAGTGTGGTGCCGGCATATTTTATTGTATTATTATTACGGGAGATGGGGCATATTTCGTTGCTGATAAGGAGAAGCCTGAATTTTCTCTGTTAATAAGCAATTACAGACGCGGCTTATAACCGCTGCGGGAGCGCATTTTCCGGCTGAGATGTCGGGACCCTGCTTCCCCAACCGAACATGATCACACGGGAAACTCTTCACCCACAACAGATGAGGCGGTCACAGGATTTGTTAAGCGCTCACACGCCAGTGCAGAAAGGCTCAAAGCTTTTCCAGCTAGGTTCCAACCATAGCAGCACCAACAACGGCACGTCTTGGTTAGAGAGCGAGGCAACTTGGACGCTCCTGGGCATTTACCAGTTTTTCGCGGTGGTGAAAACCGAGAGCGCGCGAAGGTTTTCAGGGTCAAAGCACAGTCAGGGGGAGGGAGCGAGTTAAGCGAGTGGGCCGGGGCGGGGGACTCGTAGGTCATGGACAGAAGTAGCCTGAGAACAGATCCCTGGAAAGCTGGTCCAGAGCGCGCTCATCCCTGCGCTCCTTGCATTTCTTCCCACCAGTTTAGTTCGAGTTTGGCGTGGCTCTCTGCTCTGATCACCCACTATCCACCCGGACCTCCCTGGCTTTTGTTTTATTTTGACCCAAGGAAGCCTTGAAGAATTAAATTTTGCAAGTCCTTTGTGATTCCGTAGATTTCATGATTTTCAGTGTGGAGATTCCGTGAGGGGTACGCGAAAGCAAGGAAAGGAAGGGGCCGCGAGGATTGGCCAGCTTGGAGATGTAGCCCAGGGCTAGGGGAACCTGATAATGACTCATTGACTTTTCCACATTACACTTGACCTGAACTTTGGCGTGTTTGAAGAAAAAGTAGGGGTGAGATTGAATCTCACATTATTTAAAGATAGGGGTGGCCGGGGGTTAGATAGCAGTTTTACGCTTTATCACAGCGAGAAAGCGGGCCTTGGTGTCCCTTCAAATTGCTTTCGAGGCGTCCAGGGAAGCGCTGCGCGTGGCAAAGTGCCATCGCAGGCAACAGGCATCGTTCCTACCCACTCTGGCGCAAATAACGCGGGCCAGCTGTCCCCAGCGCCACATCATAAAGGGTTGATTTTATTCCAGTCCCAGAGCAAAGCGTATAGACTCATTCAGAGTGCTACCTAATTATTAAATATATACGTACACGGTTTGTGTAATCAGGATTAGTGTTGATTCTTGGGGCAAGAAACTGTAGTTTATCTCTCCCCACCTCTCCAATATATCTATTATTTTACCCAAACTTTAGTCTATTTTACAGAGGAAGGAGCAAAGAGAAAGAAAATCACAATTCAGTATCTACAAAACTGTACTGGGACTCAGGAGTTTTGGAACATGAAAAACATATACATAATTTATATTACATTTTATAAATATATATTACGATGCCTTTTTAACATAATGAAAAAGACTGTTTCAACTAAAGATGACTTTTTCTGACTGCATAGAGATAGATAAATCTCATTTAATGGTTCTTCTGTATTAATTAACTAAATACATTTTTATTATTATGTATGGAATATACTAGTCTCTGCCTGGAGAGTTATAGATGAGCAAATCTGTAATTTCTTACTTTTAATGGGCTTTCCTTTTGCTGCCTCAATTTTACTTAAAACCAGGGAGAGAGATAGGGACATTATTTTCACGTGTCCCAGCCGCACTTTAAAACCCAAGTGCTCTTTTCCAAAAATAGGAACAGAAAAGAAATCTAAGGTTGTGGCTTCAGTGAACTTGTCAGGCAGCACCCTCCTTAGATTGGGTGGGCAAGAAACAGAGCCTTCCAGCCTGTTTGCTGTTTGATTTCAATTACACCCCAAGCTTCATGAAATCCAAATGAGACATTTATTGAAAGGTGCCTGGTTTTATGTGGCTCAACTGACAGTGTATTGGAATACATTGAACAAAAACATCAACACTGGGGAGGAAACATGGAGACCCTGTGGAACTCCAGACCCAAATACCGGCTGGATTAACTCAAATCTTGCACCTTTCAGCCTGAAACAGAGCAAGCAGGACCCTTTGAAGGTTACAATGAAGCCAAGGCCAAGCCTGTGTGTAAGCCTATTAAGGATCTCATGTTGTTGCAACAATAATACTAACTTCATGCTACTGTCTCACCCTGATTATACAAAGTGATTGCTATCCCGGCCAGGTGACCTCTTTACCCCTTTCATTCCCTTAAAGATAACCACCATCAGGACACTCATCTCTTAAGAACAAAATTGAGAAGCATTGGCTGTTGTAGGACTATTACACATCAAATTCATATACACATGTATGGATAAATTATAGTGGTGAGTTATAGATGAGTGCAATGATATATGGTTTACCTCCCCCCATCGCCCACACACAACCAAGGGGGCCTATATAAATGTCCCAATAAATTCTATTATTTTCACCCCCACTAAAAATGTGTTATCAAAACACTGTCCGTGTTATTCAAACACTTTGTAAATTCTGAGCAGACTTGCTGCCGGTTCTCCTTTTAACCCTAGGAAAACATTCCAACATTAACCGGTCACCAGCGCTTCGCCTGGACTCTGGGAAAACGTCAATGGGTTTTTTGTGGTGAGTTGGTCCTTTTACTATTTATCTATGGCCTTTTCTTTGTTGACGTTACATTTTATTTCACCATCTCGGGTTCACTCTTTGGCCCTTTGTTCTCTGATGGCCAGATCTGCCACCTCCACTGTGCTTTCTGAAGGGAGAGGGAGCTTTTATCACCGTCAGGTTGTTCAAGTTTCACTTTTTTTTTTTTTTTTAAGAAAATGTCCTGTAAGATAAAGAATTTTAGTAAGGACAAGTAGTGTTGATTCTGCTGATGACAGCAAGATACTCCCACCAACACAGTTTCACTTTTATAAAAATTTATATTTCACCATGACACTAAAATAGACTGATCACTTGCTTTAAAAAAAAATCACCAAGTCTTCAAATGTGTTAGGCAAAGGGTTATATTAAACTCACTGTATTTTTTTCCTAACAAAAATGACCAATTTAAATTGTTATCTTAGCTGTCGATTCATGTATTTAGATTGCTACATGCAATTGTTGTTCACTGTTAAAATATGAGAAGTGGGGGAATTCTGGAATGAAAGTTAACAAACATACCAAAAGTTGCTTATTACAAAAACCATCTTTTCTTAAAAACCGAATCAATAATTTTTTTTGAAAGTAGTTTTTAAACTACAAATGAATTCCTCGATTTAACTGCTGTTTTATCATCATTATCATCATCATCATATTTATCAAAGTACATAGAGTCACATAAATAAGGAGAAAAGCCACAGGAAGCAAAGTAAATAAATTACCCTCAAAAATAAATTATGGGAATGTTTGACTAATTGTTGTTACATTACAATGCGAAAGAGTTATACCAGGCTCCACCTGTCTTGCTTACTTTTCACCTTGAAAGTCCTGCCACTTAGTAGGTGCTCATCTGTTAATTGAAAGAAAAGGTTACCAAATCTGCAAACTAGAATACCTAAAATAGTCCAAGGACAGTGTCAGGTCTCAGGCTTTATAATCAGTAAGACTAAAGTAAAAATGCTTTTTTCCCTCCTTGAAAGGAAAAGGAAATACAGATCGTCCTGAATTAATGAAACAGGTATTTTCATCTTTTCTAGACTTTTAAAGATTTAAAAAATCCTTTTTTACACCTTTCCTAACCCAAAGTTCTCACATTATTTTATGGCTTTCAGTGTATATGTCAATGTTGACATTCTTCCACAGGAAAATAGAAACGTTATTTGCCAGAAATGCAGTACAGTTGTTAATGCGAGTAACCACCACTTAGTCAAGGAGAGACATTATCCTGCACATAAATCACTTGCACATCACTAATAGAGTTGGCAGAGCCTTTGGAAATTAATGTTTCAGCAGAAGGCCCCCTCATGATACAGGTGTAGCAGGATGTCTGCACAACAGGTGGGCAGAATCCAATCCTGAGGACCAAGGCTTCAATATGACAGGGGCAGCTGGAAGCTCAGATCCTGGCCCTATGTGAGAAATGAGGAGAGGAGAAGTGTGGGTTGGGGAGTTACTCAGCAGAAAGAATTAAGCCCTCAAGATAACCAAGGAAGAAAGAGAATGCGAGGTAAGGAGGACGAAGGGAAGGTCAACAGGATAGAGACCAAAGAGATCACCTTTTAAACTTCTCTCTTTTCAGACCCCTAAGAGAAAAAGCAGAACATTGTAGATAGAATTGTATGTATTTGTGGCTCTTCCTTTTACTAGCTTTGTGAGTCTGGGTAAGCTTCTTAATCTGTCTTCAACATCCAATATAACAAGAACACACAGAATACAAAACAATTAGAACAGCATCTGGCAGAGGAAGGTCTACAGTCTTTCCTATTACTACCCATCACGCTTACATTGAGCTTATTTTGTTTGCCCTTCTTACTAGATAACTGAGGATGCATGGACCTGAGTCTCTTTCTCCTCCAGAGATTCGCCTGACCGGCGAAAGTCAGACGCAAACAGGTCAAAGGCAACGTGAACTATAGGTAGGAAGCTGGAGTGAGTCAGTCATAACCTGAGAGGAGAGTCTCCAGTAGTTCCAACAGCTTCCATTTCCCCAGAAGGGAAGGAAATCCAGGGCCTTCCCCTAGAGCCCGGCTGGAAAGGTGCATTTCAAAGGGAGGCTGCCGGGCGCCCTAACCCAGGAGCGCCTTCCGCCCCCTCCAGGCTGCCATTAGCATTCTGTTTTTCCCAGGCCTCCTCGCCCTCCCGTCCCCCGCCGGGATTTTGCCTTTCCGGCAGGTTACTTGTCAAAGAAGAAAAAAAAAAGGATATTTTAGCTCAGGATTTGTTCTCCACCCACTTGGTTAAATGCACGATGGCAGCGGAGTTAATGAATAGTTGGAAGCCTCTCACAGGGCTCTCGCTCCGGGAGAAGGCACCCTGACCTGGGAGTCCCGAAAAGGACGCCATCTGGATCCACTCTGCAGCGGCCCTGCGGGCCTCAGTGACGGCATCTGCAAATTGACAGGGCAAGAGCAGAACGAGATCAGCCACAGAGGGCTGCCATTCAGGGAAGTCTGGAGGGCTCCCTGGGCTGCTTAGCCACTCCACAGGGGCCAGGAAGAAGGCCCTCCTCCCCTAGATTATGAAGGGCCCACAGGAAAGGAGTCTCTACGGGGAGCAAGGAACAGCTTGGGATCACTGATCCATCTATTTATTTGAGGCTGATTTTTCAAGAGTAGAGTTTTTCCTGGAATCCGCAGCCAAAGGAGGGAAATAATCAAAAAGCAGACTATAGGCCAGACTCCATGATTTACCTGTACGACCTTTTCAAATTGGCACCTAAAATGTTATCCTCCCATTTTACGGAAGAGTAAAGTGATGCTTGGAGAAGTGAAGGCCCTGGTCCAGGGACACAAGCTACGGTGGTACACGGGAATCCCAGCCGTCTGAGCTGCAGGGCTCCGGGTGGAGGGGTTAAGTATGTGTGAATGGGGAGGAGTGTGCGGTTTTCTTTGAGGGAGAAGGCTCCCACGTAGGCGTTGGAATGGGGACCCCGCATAGTGGCTTCGGAGGAAGCGAGTGGACGGCGTTCCATGCCCATCTGCAGTCACCGTAACTCTAGAATGAGAGTCTTTGGAGGCAGCTGGGCCCCATAACTCCACCCTAAATCTCAATCTGCGGCGGAGTTCGTCATTCTTGCTCGGGATAACTGGGGGTAGAGGGCGGAGGGGGGAAGCGAGGAGCCTCTCTCTACAAGCACTTGACCCTACAATATTCCATTTAAACTCTCATTACCACCTCACGGAGGTAGGTACTTTTATCATCCCCATTTTACAGATAAGAACATCGAGGTTGGGAGAAGTACACTTGCTTAAGGGCATACAATTTGAAAGTAGCTGGTCCGGAAGCTGGGGAGGCGGTTCCCTCTCCCTGAAACTTTGAAACCTTTAGTTGAAAACTGGGGTCTCCCCGCCCGGAGTTTTTATGGAGGGGCGATGGGCAGAGAGAGTGGGGACAAACAGCCAGTTCTCCACCTGGTGTCCGCAGAGTTTCCCTTTCTCTTCCAGTCATCCCGGCCCGTTCCCGGGACAAATTTGGGGACTTCGGGGGCTCTTTTCGCCTCTCTGGTAGGCGCTGGAAGCCTCTGAATTGCGAACTGGCGAGGACACCGGACTATACCTAGGATCTCTCCCTCGTATGTGCGCGGGGCTCCTGCGGCCGCTCCAACGCCCACAACGTGAACCCCGGGACGGTGCGCTTGCCATCAGAAGCAATTCCTTCTCTACTGAGTCTTGCAGCGCTCCGGAGCGCGCGGCCAGTGCCCCCACCGTGACGCACAGTCCTTCCCACCCACGGCCTGGTAGGAGGCCAGAGCAAAAAACCGCCAATACCAGGCGGGGGCTAGAACCCAGGGGTCTGCGCTCCGGCCAGCTAGGGTCCCTCGGGTCGTGGGTTCTGGCGTCACCCACGGCTGGCTTAGAGCTACAGATGCACTTGGAGTTGCGCTCGTGTAATCCAGAGCCTTAGTTTCCCTTGGTCCCTTTCCCCACAACCGCTCTGTTGTCTTCTGTGAAAAGATACTGGGGGCGAGGTGTCCCACATATTTTCTCTGATCCTCTTTTCCTTTTCACGCCGCGAATCTTTGTCTCTGTACTTTGGATCGCCCTCGTAGGTAGAGCCTAATTTAGACTGACTCCGCCAGCCAGAGATATATGAGTATTATACAACATATTGTATGGTGTTATATATAATAATATATAAGTGTATCTTTCATAACAATCTGTTACATATAACATAGAACATATACTATACAATCAATATAAGCTTTAAAACATACTTACATAAGGTTTAAAAAAAAACTCGAAAAGCCACCAGGTTGCAACGCCTCGCGCGTCAGCCTGATAGCAACCACGATTAATTTCTTGTATTTCCGGGGCTTATTATATGTTTGCACCAGCAAGTTGCACTTGAATTTCTCCTTATCTGTCGTCCACCCATCTTCATGTTGTTATACACCCTATTCAACACCTTGCTCTTTTCGCTTAAAATACATCTTGAAATGAGTTCCTGGAGACTTCGAAGTTTTTGCTGGCTCAGCACATTAGGGCGGTAGGGGAGGGGGGGTGCACAATTGGCGGGAAATGCTTAAATAGATTATAATGGTGCTTTGGAGGCTTTCCTAGCAAGCTGTGCTGCGGTCCTCTCTGAGGCTGGCCGCCAGCTGTTCTGCGCCGCCGGAAGCTCGAGGAAGGAGGAGAGGTTTGCGCTACGGAAGGAGTAGCGCCCCCTTGCTCCACGTGCGCAGAACCCCTCCTGGGCCTCGCGGTGGGAATTTTCCTTTCTTTGAGACCCCTCATTGTTTGTCCTCAGAGACCCCAGAAGCAGGTAAACAAGCTCTCAGACCCTTCCCCGTGCTCCTGGGGCTTGTGGGCGGGGGGAGAGATCTGCTAGACGGTTCGGTTGCGGATCAAAGCGGAGGACCTGGAGGGGACAGTCGGTTCTATTAACATCCCACCAGGCTTCGAAGCTAGGGGCGGGGATGAGATTGGGCAAATTGACCCAGGAATCGCGAGTTGCAAAAGGCCCAAGGAGGGACCCAACCTGAAATACTTCCTGAATTCCCTTCAGGCCCAACGCCAACTCTTGAAGCAGCCGAAGCTACTTACTCTTCTTCTTAGAAGTCGCGCTGTGAGGCACAGTTCATAGATGGGTTCGTAGAGCTGGAATACGGGACCCGCGGTGTTGACGAGGATAAAATTCCACTTCTGGTGCAAGACATAGTTTAAGTCATTAATAAAGAGACTCAGAAAATCATCAAACGGAGTAATGCAATGCTTCCCAATCGTGGCTGCATTTTAGAATATCCTGGAGAGTTCTTAAAAATACTGATGCCCAGGTAGTGCCCTGAAAAATTAAATTAGAATTTCTGAGGATGAGGACCAGGCATCAGTAATACTGAAAGATCCTAACACTATTCCAATATGCAGCAAAGCTGGAGAACCATTGGGCTTATGGGTTTGTGGGTCGGGGAGGTCTTTCTGAAGAATTGACACTTGAGCTCAGATGGGAATGAGGAGGTGGCAGGCAGGAGAAGACCTCAGGAAACACTCTGTACCCAGGTCCTACGTTAGCTGGTACTCTGGGATTGGCAGTGGAGACGGGAGAAAGGGCATATTAAGAGCAGAAGGAAGCAGGTGATAGCTGAGCATCTGGTCACAGTGTTTTGCATCCCTGGGAAGTCTTTCAATTGCCCAATTCCTAGGGAAGCTCTAAAGATCACTGGAAAATACCTAATTTAAAATGATTGATTTTAAAACATAATTTAAAACTCAGATAATGCATGGGAATATTTAAAAATACAATAATGCTGGAAGGCTTCTAACAGCAACTTCGTGAGATGTTTCATGCGGGCATTTCATCAAATCTAAGATACCATGCATTAACATGCCCATTATTTAATTTACCACTAAGAATAAAAAAAAGCTACCTCTAAAATTTTAATTTTTTTTTTTGCTTATAGAAAACTATTTAGACAAAGTTCCATTTTCATATTTTACTTATACACACATAAAAAAGAAAATAAAAGCTGTAAGCACAAGCAGTGACATCTATGTCACAACTGCAAACTAACAGTGACAAGATACCATTGATTGTAGAATACATCTGGATTTTTTAAAATTAAAAGGCAAGTCATAGCAATAATGCAAGCGCCATCCAAAGAGCTTGCAACTCTCAATGCTTTACACATTTTAGCTCATTTAATCCTACAACAACTATATGAGGTAGAAACTATTGCTTATTAACAACATTTTACAGATGAGAAAACTGAAGCACAGAAAGATAAATTAGGTCAGGCCACTACCAAGTTGCAGAGATAGAATATAACCCACTGTGGGCTTAATTACCACACTAAGCTGAGAAAGTGTCCAGGTGAGTCCACAGACTCAAAAGGGTTAAAAGGAGGGTATAGGGGAGAGAGGTTAGAACAAGGACTTGAGAGTTCAATTAAGTGGGAGGTTGGTATCTCCATTTCAGTTGGACCTCAGTTTTGTAAGTGGGGGTAGAAAAGCATCAGGTGGTAAAATAATATTATATAGACAAGAGGATTCATGTCACTCATCTAAAGAACTTATCATAAAGAAATGATATCTATATATTTCAGGACTTTTTTTTTAAGTTAAACGTTTTAGGGAGTTGAAGTACAATACATACGGAAAAGCACAAATATCCTAAATGTACAGCTCATTGTTTTCTCAAATTGAATACACTTGTATAACCAGCATTTGTGCTAAGAAATCCAGGATTCCTTGAAGCTTAGGAGCCCCCAACCCCTCACCCCCCTGCCCCAGTTCCTTTTCTGGTTATTGCCTTCCACAAGGTGACCACAATTTTTACTCTGTCACCCCCAATTAGCTTTCCCAGTTTTTGAATTTTAAATAAATGGAAACTTACAGTGTGTTCTTTGCGTCTGGCTTCTTTCATTCAACTTCTTTGGGATATTCACTCACGTTATTGTATGTAATTGCATTTGTACATTTTCCTTGCTGTGTAATATTCTACTGTGTGACTATATGATTTATTTATTCTACTGCTGGAGACATTTGGGTTATTTCTGGTTGGGATTATTATAAATAGTGCTGGTGTAAATATTCTGGAATATCTGTATTGCCATTTCTGTCAGGCCTCTATCTATGTTGCTGGATCATAGAGATCAGACTATATATTTTTAAACAAGATTAGCATCATTTTAGAATTATGGGTTATTTAAGCATGGCATCTTATACTCTTAGGAATTAACTGTAATGATGTTTGGGAGTATTAAGGGAAGGGATATTAAGTAAGGCAGAAAACGATGAAAAGGAGACAGGAAGATAGCTGCTATGCTTTAGCATACATTTCTTGTTCTGTGTTCTAGTATTCAAGCACTAAATGCCTTAATAGGAAATGCTTACATTTCCTCTACAAATTGTTGAACGCCCATAGATAAATGTGTTGGCAAAGCAGACAGGGATTGGGGAATACTCAGAAGGCCAGAAGGAACTCCTGGGTTTCCTTTCATCTTACATATTTATGACTTTCTAACAATTACCTAGGTTAAAAGTTTCTAGAATATAAAGGTGGAGTTATTGATATCAGTAAATTCTCAAGTCTAGATTTTCCACTGATATTTCTCATTTTTTAACAATAAAGGAAAAACATTTTCCCTCTTGATGGTATATAATCTTTTTTTTTTTTTTTTTTAAGAGTGATGAGTTTGAGGAAACCCAAACACCTTCCTAAACACTCATAATCCAACCTCCGAGTAATAACCACTTTTAGCATTTGGTGGTTGTAGGGACACCAATGGGCGTCTACCTAGTATCCATCTCGCCCCATGTGTTTTTTTCCAAAAGAATTTCTATTCTATCCAGGCATTCATTCCCCCGCAACATGACTCTGAAAAAAGTGATCCCAGACTTAATACCTGACTAAAACTTCTTTAGTGTAAGCCGATCGATTTGTGTTGTTTCCATGGAGATTGCTATTGGTCTAGACTGAAGGGGATGACTTGGAGTCCATGGTTGTCAGAGAGTTTCTTTTCCCCCTTTTTACCGCCCTACTTAAGTAGAAAAAGGAAGCAAGTAGCCTGATTGCCCCTGGCACCATCTTGGAATTAAGAGAATAATCTCTTTAGGGGAACTCAATACTCAAGCAACAGATGAGAGAGGCAAAGAATTTGGATTCTCAATGACTTCTTTGAGCTGTCCTATCTTCTGAGGTAATAATTAGCTTAATGTTTAAGCTAATTTGAATCAACATCCTAACTTTAACAATTGTACATCTTTCCAAATATGCTTGGACATAATATTACACAATTATATATGTAATATGTACATAGACAAACAATTCAAAATTTCCTGTTATCAACAACACCATAATAAACATATTTTCATAAACATCTTTACATACATATCCCTAGAATAAATCCCTAGTGTTGGTGCTGTTGGGTTGAAATATATTTGTATAAAATTGGGCACACATTAATAGATAGTCTTTTGTACCAACTTATGCTTCCAATAAAAATGTTTAAGAACATCTATTTCCCCTCATCCTTACCAATGTCAGCTACTACTAACGTTTCTAGTCTTTGTCATTCTGGTAGGAGAAAAATATCTCAATGTTACAATGTGTTTTAAAAATGATTAATTAATTTGTGCATCATATTTAAGTTTAGTATAGCTCTTTAGATATCATATATAACTATATTTTGTTAGATGTTGCAAATATTTCCCTCTGTTATTATTTGCCTTTTGACTTAGTTTATGATGATTTCTTCTTTATAGAACATCAAGTGTATCTCTTGATGCATGTTGAGCTTTATGTGAAACTAGAAAAACCTTACTCTCCAGTGTTTTTGTATATTATACATTTTTCATATATTTGAAATTAATTTTGAGGAAAAGAGTGGGTGGAAATTCATCTTTAAGTTCTAACAATTAGCTAATCAGTTACTCAAACATCAATTACTGATTAGCCTTGATTTAAAATACTTTAAAAAATATATACTACATTTCCATATGTACTTGGGTATAATCTTGGACTCTATTAGCTGCCATTGAACGTGTGACTCTGTACTAGTGACATGCTATTTTATTTTGCTTTATAATAAATATAATCACCCCCAAAGGATTAAAATATAAACCAATTTCTTTTTTAAAGCAACTTCTTTACTATTCTCTTATTTTATTCTTCTAGATTAAATTGAGAACTGGTTTGCAATCAGGATTGCATTGAATTTAAAAATTTGTTTAGAACAAAATAACATCTTTACAACATAGACTTTCTTTCTAAAATTAATACATCTCTAACATTTACTCAAGTCAGTATAGTTACCCTCAGTATAGTTATCTGCTTTGTTCATGTAGAACTATATCTTTCTTGCTAAATTTATTCTTATGTATTTTTGTTGTTAATTACATTGTTATTTCTGTTGTAAAGGGGATCTTTTATATTTTCTAACTGGATCTTATTTGTTATAGTAAAGCTATTGATTTTTTAAAAATCTGGTTATTAACTACTTTCTAAATTCTCTTAAGACTTTCAGTAGTTTTACATTTGATTATCTTTTTTTTTTTTACATCGTCTACTTGGACATGATTATTTTTCTCCTCTTTTCGAATAGTTTAATTTTTAAATATTGAACTATTAGAAGAATGTTAAATAATAGTGTTGCTGGGCTCATACTTGATGTTAGTGGGAATGCTTCTCTTGTTAAATCATACAGTCCGATGCTAAATTTTAAATATATATATATACATATAACAAATACAAGAATTTATAATGTATTTGAATATTTTTATAAATAAACATTTTGTGCATGTATTATGTAGATATGCAAATTCAAGAATTTGCCATTTGTTCTTGTTTTATCTGAGAAAATGTTGCATTTTAAAAAATCTGACATAATTATCATGTTTATTCAAATGAATTATTTTTAAAGTCAAGCTTATTAAGGTATATTTTACATATAGTAAAATATCACCCTTTTTAGAAGTGTGCAGTTTGATAAGTTGTAACAAATATATACATTGCATAACTAATACAGAAATTGAATATAGAACATTTCCATTACCCAAAAAGTTCCCAAATGCCTCTTTGCGGTCAATCTTCTTTCTCAACCCTCAGCCCCCTGGCAGCTCAGGTTTCTGTGAAGATCACTACAGGCACACCTCAGAGATATTGTGGATTTGATTCCAGACCTCTGCAACAAAGCAAATATAGCAATAAAGCTAGTCTCATACATATTTTTGTTTCCCAGTGCATATGAGAGTTATGTTTACACCACTGCTGTCTATTAAGTGTGTAATAGCATTAAGTCTAAAAAGGTATGTATTTTAACTTAAAAATACTTTATTGCTAAAAAATGCTAACCATTATCTAAGCCTTCAGTGAATCATAATCTTATTGCTGGTGGAGGGTCTTGCTTTGATGTGATGGCTGCTTATTGATTAGAGTGGCGATTACTAAAGGTTGGAGTGGCTGTAGTAGTTTCTTAAAATAAGACAACAATGGCGTTTCAATGAACTCTTTCTTCCTTTCATGAACATAATGATGCTGTTGGATAGCATTTTATCCACAGTAGAACTTCTTTCAAAATTGGAGTCTGTCATCTCAAACCCTGCCATGGCATTAGCAACCACGTTTACGTAATATTCTAAATCCTTTGTTGTCGTTTCAAAATCTTCACAGCATCTTCACCAGGAGCAGTTTCTATCTTAAGAAATTACTTTCTTTGCCCATCCATAGGAAGCAACTCCTCATCCATTAAAGTTTTATTATGAGGTTATTACACCAATTCTTCAGGTTCCACTTCTAAAACTAGTTCTCCTGCTATTTTCACTACATTTGCAATTATTTCCTCTATTAGTCTTGACCCCTCAAAGTCATCCATGAGGATTGTAATGCACTTCTTCCTAACTCCTGTTAATGTTGTTATTTTCACCTTTTCCCACAAACCACTAATGTTCTTAATGGAGCATGGAATGGTGAATCCTTTCTAGAATGTTTTCAGTTTACTCAGATCCATCAGAGGAATCACTATCTGTGGCAAGTATAGCCTCACAAAATGTATTTCTTAGATAATAAGACTTGCAAATTGAAATTTGTCCTTGATCCATGGGCTGCAGAATGAATGTTGTGCCAGCAAACATGGAAACAGCAATAATCATTGTTCATCTCTATCAGAGCTCTTGGATGACCAGGTGCATTATCCCTGAGCAGTCATATTATAAAAGGAATCCTTTTTCTCAGTAGTAGGTCTCAATAGTGGGTTTAAAATATTCAGTAAACCATATTGTAAACAGACTTGCTGTCATCCAGGCTTTGTTGTTTCATTTATAGAGCATAGGCAGAGTAGATTTAGCATAGTTCTCAAGGGCCCTATGATTTTCAGAATGGTAAATGAGCACTGGGCTTCAACTTAAGGTCACCAGCTGCTTTAGCCCCTAACAAGAGAGTCAGCCTGTCATTTGAAGCTTTGAAACCAGGCATTGACTTCTCCTCTCTAGCTGTGAAAGTCCTAGATGGCATCTTCCTCCAATATAAGGTTGTTTTGTCTACATTGAAAATCTGTTGTTTGGTGTCGCCACCTTCATCAATTTTCTTAGCTTGATCTGGATAACTTGCTGTAGTTTCTACATCAGCACTTGCTGCTTCACCTTGCACTTTTATGTTATGGAGATGACTTCTTTCCTTAAACCTCATAGACCAAACTCTGTTAGCTTCAAACTTTTCTTCTGTACCTTTCTCACTTGTCTCAGCCATTATAGAATTAAAGAGAGTTAGGGCTTCGCTCTGGATTAGGCTTTGGTTTAAGGGAATGTTGTGGTTGGTTTTATCTTTTATCCAGACCACTAAAACTTTCTCCATATCAGCAATTAGGCTGTTCACTTTCTTATCATTTGTGAGTTCATTTAATATCCTTTAAGAACTTTTCCTTTGCATTCACAATGTGGCTTTCAGCCTATGTTGGCTTTTGACATGCCTTTCTCACTAAGCTTAATAATTTCTAATTTTTGATTTAAAGTGAGGGATATGTAACTCTTCCTTTTACTTGAATACTTAGTTGCCACTGTAAGGTTATTAATTAGCTTAATTTCAATATTGTGTCTCGGAATAAAAAGGCCCAGGAAGAGGGAGAGAGATAAATTGAGTAGTCAGAACACACACAACATTTATCAATTAAGTTTGCCATCTTATATGGGCATGGATTGTGGTGCCCTAAAATAATTACAATAGTAACATCAAAAATCACTGATTATAGGTCACCATAGCAAATATAATAATGAAATAGTTTGAAATATTGTGAGAATTAATAAAGTGTGACACAGAAAAAGGAAGTGAGACTTGATCAATGCTGGGTTGAATTTATAAAAATTGCAGTATCTGCAAAGCACAATAAAGCGAAATATAATGAAATGATGTATGCTTGTATACTTTTTCCTATTTAATCCATTATTATGGAGAATTTTACTAAGAGATTATTTCATATTCAACATCCTTACATTTCTGTAGTAAAGTGGCTATGGTTGTATTTTATATTCACAACGCATTGCCAGACTCTACATGCTAACCTATTATTTAAGAGTTTTGCATTGATATTTAAAAGGGAAATTGGTCTGTATTGTCTTTGTTAGCTTTTGATTGCAATCGTATGCTATCTTTGTAAAAGTAATTTGGGGACTTTCCTTTATTCTCTATAAAACAACTTGAATACAAGTATCAATTTAATAAGAATTTATCTGTGAAATGAATAGAACCTTGAAAATACTTTATAAGCTCTTTCATTTTTCCTTATTTCTATTGATCTATTTAATTATTAAATTTCAAATGTTTTAGCAGAGAATTATACCAAATAGTATAGTTATATAATATAGAAATCTATTTATATAGTAATATAGTTATGTTTTAACATTCGGTTGTGATTCTGCCATCTTATTTTATAATTTTATTTCTTCCTTGCTGCCTCTTGGTTTTCTTCTTTTTTTGTGTTGGTGATATAGTCTATATATTTTTGTAACCCATTTCTCTTCCCATATTTTATTAGTATTTCAGAAGATACCTGCTATCAGTGATTCTTTTTATAGCTTTAAACTATATTCCTATTCTCTCCCTCCCCACCCCAATCCAAGAAACAAAATAGCTTCTATAGATTATAATGAGGGAGGAGAACTAGCTGGAATGGAAGTATCATGAGAGAATGAGTACTTTTCTCTTTCATTCACTGCTGTATTCTTAGTGCCTACAAGAGGGCCTCGGACATAGCAGCTGTTGGATCCATAGAAACTGTTTGGGTGAATGAATTAGTGTTGTCACTGACTCCTGCCTTTGAATTTTTGACAGCAGGCCTTGAGATTCAGGTACCAGGCCATTATAACTATATTATAGTTATATTCTTGTTAGTTTGACACATTGTTTTCTTTTCAAAATATAATAACATTTAACATTTGTTTTATAACTGCAATTGCTGTAATAATTTACCATCATTTATAACTAAATGAATTCTGAGCTCACTGCCAGTCCTTTTGTGCACTGACCTCTGCATTTCTAATCTCTTTTGCATGACTGGATTGTGTTATTATATAGTTTTTTTTTTTTTTCAGGAAAATTTTGCAGGTGCTATTTACCTATGATCTGATCTTTTTTCCTCCCTCCTCCTCCCTCTCCCCTTTCCTCACTCCCTCTGATCCTTTCCCTCTTTCTATTTAAGGCATTTCTTTATTTTTAGAATAAGCAATACATTTACATTGTTCAAAACTCAAGAATAAAAAAGTGAAATCTTTCCTCTTCTTTCCCAGCCACTCAATTCCTCTTCCCATACACAACCAATATTATCAGTTTCTTATAGATGTTTCTGAAGATATTTTATTCAAAAGGAGGTATATTTATAATTATTTTTCTAATGGTAGCATATTATAGCATTATTCTGCACTATCCCTTTTTTCCCCTCTTAACAATGTATGTTGAAAATTATTTCATACCGATGTATAAAGAGTTTCCTCATTTTTTGACCAGTTGGCAAGAGTATTCCATTGCATTGCTGAGTCCTTTCCTATTCAACACCGGCTGAATCAGAACTTCTGGGGTTGTGACTTTATGAAAGTCTCTTGGGTGAATGTGATGTATGGAGCACCATATCTTCAGCAGGTATTCCTTAGACGCTCTGAAACCTTCATTCTGTGAACCTTAGCCTTTCTTTAGACCTGGCCCCATTACTTCCTGTTGGTGATGAGAGAGAGGCTCCATTCTGATCTTCCCCTTGGGCCAACTATACTCCTGGGCTTAGTGAGAGTTTCCAGAGCTGTAGTTTAACTAACATCGTCAGTTAGACTGACTGCTCTTGTTTTATAACAATCCAGTATTGATTCTCAGCCTTCTTTCAATATACTTCAGGTTTTCCTGTCTCTGGATGATTCCTATAACACTTTATAGTATTAGGTTACTTTCTCTTTTGTTTTTTCTTTGAGTCTTATGTCTTTTGCTCATTTTGTTTCATTCTTTGGAATGGAGCATTCTGTAAGCCTAGGCTACCTTTCTTGGAAGTTCACTTTATGTATTTATTGTATTAATAAATTAATTGTTTAAAAATGTGATTATTTATTTCGCAGTTTTCCAATAATTTTCTATTATAATAAAGTAAACACTAAATAGGTCTACTCATAGATTTTCTAATGTCTGGGGTTTTTAGTTCTGTTTGTCTCACACAGACAACTATCTCCTTTTACCCCCTACCCCCTTTTTTGGGTAGGTCTTAGGCTTGTCCTGAAATTAAAGCTTAAATTCGTGGTGACCAAACTGAATGCTTATAAGGGCAAGGTGGATAAAGTAAATGAGGGAAGCAAGGTTACTGACATGTTCTTTTCTCTTCCTAAATTACTGTATTTTACACCAATTAAATTGCTTGAATTAAAAAATAAAAAAACTGTTGTTAAAATTCCACTTCTTTCTTTAGATAATAATGTTCCACTGTTATTTTGTATTTCTGGTTAAAGCTCTTACTATAAATTGTTTCATAATGGTGTCATCCATTTCTTTAAAACAGACACATTTTATTTGCATGTTTCACATGCAGAAATAGTCTTTATTTTCTGAGTCTATTGTATATTTCCCACTTTTGATAGAGACAGAAGGGTAAGTGCTATTTCACCTTTTTTCTTAACCTTACCATAAGAAAACACAGCTCAGACGAAATGCTGATAATAGCGGATATTGTGTGCTTACAATGTGTGAGGAACTGTTCTAAGTACTTTCTTGTATAGAATCATTTAATACTCATCACAAGATAGATAGCAGTTATTACCCCACTTCACAAATCAGGAACTGAGGTACAGAAAAATCAAGCAACTTCTCCAAGATGAGCACTGGTCATAAATTATGGAATCTGGATTCAAACCCACGCAGTCTGGTCCCAAGTCCATGCTTTTATAGCTACTGTGCTTGACTTCCTATCTGCCATCCATCAATCACAAATGCAACTAACATTAGGGATTACAGACTGAATTGCAGGTAAAATGTCTGTGGCACATTGGTGAACACATGGCCCCATCCAAAGGAGCGATCTATTCTGCCCCAGCCCACTGTTACCTGGTGAGAACTAGAGAGCAGATTTGTTAATTTTACTGATTTTTCAAGAAAAGTCAGAATTTAGATATTTATGCATGCTTTCTAGATTTTAAAATATTGGAAACCATTCAAATATCTTAAAATCCAGGAAAATTTTGCTTTGACCAAGAAAGCAATCTGTGGGTTAGATGTGGACTATAAGATGCCTGATTGAACACCTGGTATAGACTATCCTGGATCCAAATCTACTTCCTAGATGGCTCATTCTGAGCAAAAAAATACAGTGAAAGAGATAAGGTGGGGACATTTTGTTGTTTATATACCTTCTTCCTTTTCTTCCCCCTCTTCCTTCCTGTCCCTTTCCTATTCCTTCTTCAGTGATATTATAAAGAATAGGTTAACATTAATGAAATATAGTAATATTAAAAGGGCTTCCAGAAGAGAAAGGGCTTCCAGAAAAAAATTCTAATAAATACCAAATAAGTCAAGGGGGTCTTAACAGATGCTTCAAAGTATGCAATTTATCTTGGACAGCAGCATAATGATTTTTTTTTCTTTAGGATTTGCACCATTTTGATAGTGACAGGTACTTGCACTTAACACATATTTGTGAAGAACTTACTGAGTTCTGTGTGGGGGCTCTGTGTAGTGACCCTGAAGATGCCAAAATTAATAAGGTTAGATTTATGTCTTTGGGGATTGTTAAATCTATTAATTCTTTAACATTGTTACTCTTATCATTAAAAGAATTTACAAAGGTTACTGGTAATACAAAACCAACCAATGGCATCCATAAAAACAAGACAATTTAATATCAAAGAAAAAATTCTATTTTAAAGATATTATCTAGAAAGGGTGAATGTTTTACTTAAGTGAAAGAATTATTACTTATGAATTGATTGTTACCTAATTTTGGGTGCCTAGTTCTCTAAAAATTTTGTATTACAATTGCTGAGTACATCAGCTAAACTTGTGATTCCCAAAAAGAAAAATGGGTGTCGCTTTAATCTCGTTAGCTGCACTTGTAAATACAGGAAGTAACACTGTTGCCAGAATATTATCATTGTGTAGGATGGAGAACAGTATACAGTCTGCCCTCCATATCCGTGGGTTCCACATCCGAGGATTCAACCAATTGCAATGGAAAATATTTGGAAACAAAATGTTATGTTATTGCTGATGTATACTATGCAATTAGGCTTATGATGGTTGCCTATGTACTGAACATGCACAGACTTTTTTTCTTTTCATTATTCTCCAAGCAATAGAGTATAACAACTATTTACATAGCATTTACATTGTATTAGGTATTGAACGTATTCTAGAGATTATATAAAGTATACCGAAGGGTGTGTGTAGGTTTTATGCAAATAATATGCAGTTTTATACAAGGCACTTGAAGATCTGTGGATTTTGGTATCTGAAGGGATCCTGGAACCAACGAATCCCCTGCAGATACTGAGGATTGACTATACTTTTTAATTAACTCCCTGTGTTTAGGAGTTTGTAGTATACACATTAACACAAAACGAACTGCAGCAAATGCTTGTGGGAAAAAGAATAATGAGTGTCCCAGATTTATGAAAGTGGTGCAATTCTCCTCAGATTTCTCCTTTCTGAACAAGAAGAAAGTAGCCAATTATTTTTTGTTGAAAATTCTCAGATGTTGTGTGACAATGTGATCGCTAAAGGAGTGAAGCCATTTCCTTATTAAGAATAGCTATTAAACTTCTATTCTTTCTCTCTTTAAAAAGATTCGATGGCACAAGGCATAGAGAAAGAACTATAGAGTAAATACTTAATTTTTATTCTTAGCCTCACAGTATACAATGGGCAAAATATAACAATTAGATGACAGAAATTAATTTCAGATGACTAAATTTTAAAAATAAGAAGCACACTTAAAAATAAGAAGCATACTTATTGAACTTTTGGAAAGTGCTTAATTTTATGATCTTAGAATGATATTTTTATAATTTCCAAGGAAAAGAGAGACAAATTTGATGATAAAAAAAAAAAAATAGAAAACTTCTATAATTCAAAAAACACCAAACCAAAATAAAATAGAATCCTGGAGTAAGGAATACTCATGACAAATAGCATATGTCAAATAAGGGAATAATAATGATAAACGAACAAAATCAATCATAAAAAACTGCATCTATAAAACAAAGATATAACTTACTAATAAATTAAACATGCAAAATAACAGAAACAAACAAATAGTCCCTTTTTGCTCCACAGCAATAAACATTTTAAAACAATAAAATCTAATATTGCTGAAAATATCGACTGTGATGGTACAAATGAGTTTAACACTTTGGGAAACAAATTTACTGTTGGGAATCAAGGACCACACAAATGTTAATATCTTTTACCACAAACTGAGGTTTGCCTCGGTAATCCTTCTAGCTCATTCCCTTCGACCCCTCCCAGACAATGCAATAGAAATTTCCACAGCTTTTGGAATTCTCTGGATTTCAGATTTTATCAATGAATACTGAATAGCTATGTAGAATGCATGTGAAGTCAGAAGAGGGATACATGGCTTTGAGAAAAGTTGTGTTATTTTAGTCTGATAGGTTAGGAAAATGATATATTGTTTTGATTTATAATTTTAAATTAATTACTAATATTCAGTTAATATATTTGTTACCATTTGCATTTCTTTTTTAGAATCAACTTTTCATTTAAATCCGATATGTAAAATAGATAGAACCTTATTTTATTGTTAGTTATTAGCAACTTTATTATTGAACATTAATCATTTGTAATATATGTTTTAACACATCCATTTTGCTTAAAATAAGCCTTCTCAATTATTACTACAGGTAGTTTCTTAGATAATAGCTGGAAAAAAGTCAATTACTGGGGTGCAGGAGAAGTCTTCTGGATTAAGAAGTGGCTAAATTCTCATGGGTTGAATTTGCTTGTGATTTGACTGGTCCTCATATCTGTCAGTGATACACAGAAGGCCAGACTGGAAGTTAGTTTTTCTTTACATAAGACATAATTGCTTTTCTTTGTTCTCAGTATATAGCTGATGATCTCCATTTTAGTGGATTTTCCAAATGAAATGCTCTAATGTTCCACAAAAGTATGGCTGAAAACACACATTTACATTGACCAAAACACCCATTTACATTGATCAAATCTTCACTGGTGTGAATGAAGTGGGAATTGATCATTTTTCAAGGGTTTCTATTTGGCATTCCCTGATTGGCCTGAGAGTTTGTGGGCTAGAGTCTTGTAGTATCTGGTTTATTTATTAACCAAGATGCCTTAAAACAAGATGATGACCCAAGATCCAGTTGGAAAAGCCAAGCCGAGTTGCTTTCCTCATTGTCAAAGAACAAGCTAAATAAAGGAGAGAGGAGCAGGTAAAAGTCAAGGTGGGAATGGGGCGAGACCATCTGTGTCTACTCCTTTGGCCACTTGGGTTACCTTGTGCTTTTCTTCCAGAGTGTTGGCCAAATGTCTGGAGAATTAATTGGCTTAGCTCTGGTTAAAGCAAGGGGTGGGGTAGACACTGTGCCACTTGGTTTCACGTGGATGTAAGATATATCTTCTTAAAGTTTGAACACAGTGCTGCAAATTCTGTTCTCTTCAGAGGAACTCCCTCGGGACAGTGGCCCAGCATGTGTGCTAATGTATGTCAGGGAAGAGGAATGGTGGCAAAATGTGATCAGGAAATCTAATTAAGAGACCAGAATGCAATGGAAAGAGGACCTATCCATGCTCCATAAGTCGTTAGCTGGTGGCATGGCACGTTTCTTAATTTCTCTGTGCCTCTGCTTCCTGGAGATAATTACTAATTCCTTCCTCATAGGTAGTAAAGATTAAACGAGCTAATTCATGAGAAGTGTTTCAAATAGTATCTAGCACTAGTAAGTGGCACTAAATGTTAGCATCATCAGGATTGTCATCTTAAGAGGGTCTCTGGGGTCCATCTGTGACAGTTCTCTCTTCCATTAGTTGAAATCTCTGAAGATGGATATTAGAGATTTTGTGCTAAAAAAAGAGTGAGACTTTCCCAAGGATTCGATATAAGAAGAAAACAGGAGAGAGGAGATGAGAGAGAACCATTTTAAACCTTATCTAAAAGGAGGACTACCTGTAGTAGCAACTGAGAGAGACTGTATGGGGTGGACTGCTGAAAAATCCCAAATAGCAGAGGGGAGAATGACCAGAGGGAGAGAGAAAATGCTTCACCTACATCACAGGAAATGCATGTTTCCACTGGTGGTCTCTGAACAAACTGTGGACGTTCCTAAGGAGAAGAATCAACTTTCATCATTGGCTGGGTCATGTGTCATCATACGAGAGTGAGAGAACCAGTCATATAAGAAATGTTCTGCTCTCTTTCACCGTTTTTTCTCCCAGCTGCTCTGACTCCTGGAGTGAATCAGCAACTGTGATCAGGAGGATGAGAGAGGAAGGACGGAGATGAAGGGCAGGAAAGAGAACAAGTTCATGCTGCTTTCTTCAGTTTCCTGTCTTCAGAAGCTCCCAGAAGTAGGAAGGGAATGTGTTTTAACTTAAAATCATGTTCAAATTCATGATTATTACACGGGACTACAAACATTTAATTACTAAACTTAGACGAATTTTCCAACTAAAAATGACTACATTCATTTATTCATTGCTACATGTTAGAAAAATCATGAGACTGCCTGAATACCTGAGTTTTCACCCAGGGGTAGAGGGAAAAGTTTCCACATTGAATGCCTTTTGACAGAAGAGTCAGAGACCTAAATAAAAATGTTGTCTGATTACATGTGATGAGGTCTTTTTGTTTAATATGCCATATTTAGTTGTTTTTTATGC
>NW_011888782.1:13009140-13024405 GCF_000151845.1 Pteropus vampyrus
CTAAGGAGAAGAATCAACTTTCATCATTGGCTGGGTCATGTGTCATCATACGAGAGTGAGAGAACCAGTCATATAAGAAATGTTCTGCTCTCTTTCACCGTTTTTTCTCCCAGCTGCTCTGACTCCTGGAGTGAATCAGCAACTGTGATCAGGAGGATGAGAGAGGAAGGACGGAGATGAAGGGCAGGAAAGAGAACAAGTTCATGCTGCTTTCTTCAGTTTCCTGTCTTCAGAAGCTCCCAGAAGTAGGAAGGGAATGTGTTTTAACTTAAAATCATGTTCAAATTCATGATTATTACACGGGACTACAAACATTTAATTACTAAACTTAGACGAGTTTTCCAACTAAAAATGACTACATTCATTTATTCATTGCTACATGTTAGAAAAATCATGAGACTGCCTGAATACCTGAGTTTTCACCCAGGGGTAGAGGGAAAAGTTTCCACATTGAATGCCTTTTGACAGAAGAGTCAGAGACCTAAATAAAAATGTTGTCTGATTACATGTGATGAGGTCTTTTTGTTTAATATGCCATATTTAGTTGTTTTTTATGCCATATTTAGTTGGAGTTCTATGGCTTATAGCTAAAAGCATTCTAACTGATATGTTCATCTTCCTCCAGGTTTATGTTGGAAAGAAAGAAATCATATTGCGATCCACACTATTATTTTTTAGTCTCTAATATTTAATTATTATTCAATGACAATCGAGTCATGTATTAAAACAGAGTTATCAAGTTATCAAAGCATTTTAATATAAATAATCCCAAAAGGAGGAAGTAGGATGCATAGGAGAGTATAAAGTTTTTTAATGTCCTTAAGCATGAAGGATAATGAACTGTGAAGGCACCTTGACTTAGCAGGATTATGCACATAAAATATATTATCTACATTTCCACTTCGTATTTTATTCTGGGGTCACTACTAGTTTTGAAGGATTTATATTTGACAGATGGTACCTAATGCAGCTTTTTCCCCCTCACCTATTGTGAAGCAGAAACCTTTGCCAAGATTTCACAATATGAAAATTGCTCCTGTTTCCTAAAGGGCAAAAATGAATCACTTTCTTTTTGGATTAAGAACAAGTTGAGATGGCTCAGAAATACATTGACATAGTTTACTTGCCAGAGTGCTGACAGAGTGCTGACATTCAATGCTGTGTATATTTGGGGGAGAAAATTTGTTTCCCTAGAATAGCCAGTTGCTAACATTAAAGCATTCAAGTTAGTTAGAGTCAAAGCCTTTTACATGATATAGAACTTCTCATGTGAAGTTACAAGAATTTAAAGCATTTGTTAAAATAAAGAATTTTGTAATCATGCCTAGTATTATTCTTCCATTCCCAATCTAATCATTGTAAAAGGTTTTTTTTTTAGTTCATCCCTGGTAGTTGAAGAAAGTAATAACTTGTTTTTAAAATAAGATATCAAAATATAAGCTCAGTTTATTCTTATTTAAATTCTAGTTATTTTTAAGACCCATACAAAGTACCATTCCCTCCAGAAGTCTTTCTTGCAATTTTCGCTTTTAGTGACACATACTGTTTTGATATTTGGCTTTTATTTTCTTTCTAATTTATTTTGTCTCTATTTGTTTAATTTATGTAACATTGATTTCTCAACATGTTTACATACTTCATAATTTAAATTAGATATTGACAACATATGTGACATAGTAATATCTAAATTATGATATATATCCTCATAAACTAGCATGATACCATTACAGGTATATAGTAAGACCTCAGTTACCTTGATTATGAGAGTAATTCACTTTCTGGGAAATTAGCCATAATGAGGAAATAAGTCATTAATGAAATAATTAGACTGAGAAGTAGTTCAGAAGTTGGTCATGAGCTGGTTATTTTTTTCCTTTAATTTCTGTTAAAGGCCCCTAAGTCATCTCTCTGGTTCAGTCTTGCCCCTTCATTTAATTCTCCAGATGCCAGAGACCTCCCTTTAAACCGCAATCCTAACTATGCCACTCCTCCGATTCAAGTTCTCCAGTGGCTTCCCATGATCTTCAGGGTAAGAGTCAAAGTGTTTGGCTGGCCCCCAAGGCCCTCCGTGATCGGACTCTGCCTAGCTCTCTTCTTATTTTCTTCCGCTCTTTCTAGTATACACTTCAGTTTCACTTTGGAGTCCTCCCTCAGTGACTATAAATATTTACTCGACCTAGCTGACCCCCCTCTGTTATAAGTTGTGTTTCCTCCCCCACTGCACCAATTCCTATGTTTAAGTCCGAACCCCAGTACCCCAGAATGGGACCTTATTTGGAAATCGGTTCATTCCAGACGTAATTAGTTAGGATGAGATCATACTAGAGTATGATGGGCCTCTAATCCAATGTGACTACTGTCATAAAAAGGGAAAATTTGGAGACAGTGATGTGCACACAGGGAGAACATCACGTGAAGATGGGAATGATGCTGCCACAGGATGAGGAACTACCAGAAGCTTAGAGAGAGCCTTGCAGCAAAACTTTCCCTAGCACTCTCAGAAAAAGCATGACCCTGCTGACACCTTGACTTTGGACTTCTGGCTTCCAGAACTGTGAGACAATAAATTTCTGTTGTCCCAAGCCACCCAGTTTATCGCACTTTGTCATGTCGACCCTAGGGAACGAATACACCTTCTTTCCACTGATGAGCTCCTACCCATCGTTCCATATTTGGTTTCCATATTTGGTAACCACTTTTGAAGGCTTCTTCTGACATCCCTTGCCCTCTCTTACAGCTGAATTAGTAGGAGTCCCTTCAATTTCTTTCCTCATGTCTTTTGCATTTTGAGCATTGATTTCTTTGCTTGTATTTCATCATGATCTGTTCATTGTTTTTATTGCAGCTCCTTGTATAAATGTCTCAATAAGTATTATTAAGCAAATGAATTTTTACCTTTTCACGGACTTCATCAGCATCTCTATGGAGAAATATTTGTCTCATAGGAATACAGTAACTCATTTTATAGAGGGAAATCAAGAGATATAAAAAGGTGGGGTGAAAGTAAATTAATCAGTGTCACCTAGCACCTCTATGGCACAGCCAAGAGCAATCTTTCACATTTGGGATTTAATATCAAAGCATTGTGGAGACTTCCAAAACATCCCTTTGCAGATGAAGAAACTGAGATTCATTCTATTAGATAGAAATGGCTCCTCATCCACACAGAACAATTCAGAAAAGAAAGAGGAATTTATTCCACTGGATGCTTATAAAACTATTAATAAAGTTAGGAAATTCTTTTTGAAAAAATTAAAGGAAGATTCAGAATTTAGACTTATCTTCTAGTGTAAACTTTTTTATTTCTTCCCAAGAAACCCATAAGAGTGTCTAAACTTTATTTGGAATGAATATTATTACGCTTTTGTGCCAGCTCTCGCTAGTCAGAATTTAGCCAACACATATTCTATGTAGCAGAAAAAAGCTCATTTTAAAGTAGTAGCTAGAATTTAAGAGTCCTAACTGGTCCAACTCAAGGCTCTATTGGTAATAATCGTCTGAGAAACAATTCTAGTATTGTCTCTTAATACTAAAGATTCCATGGCTAGCCCTGGGTACCTAAGAATTTTCTGCTGTTGGTCTGTTGGCTTCTGGAAATTCACTGTGGACCTAGTTGAAAAATGAAATGGAAAAGAGTGGAAGGATCACATTTATGTCATAAGCAAATCCTTTATAAATCATCAAGAGACTGCTAGATGGCCACAAAGAGATTTTGTCAAGGGTTTTATACAACTAAAATCAATGCATCCACTTTATCTGCTTTGAACAAACTGAAGATGCAACTAGAGATGTCACTAAGAGTTAGAGCTGCTCAGAAACCTTTAAGGTGTCAATTGACCACATTTTTTAGGTGCAGAAATGTTACATGGACACACCACAGATTCACCAGTGATTTACTTTTTAAAATCTGCAACAAATGGACCCAGGAATCTACAAGGGAATAAAAATATCATGAGAGCAAAGCTGAGTTGAAGCAGGGTAACTCAAAATCAATATTTTGCTTTTAAACTCTTAAGCGGAGACCCAGGAGGGCTGCACTCATTTTGTCCTCCTTACTTATTATCCTCAGAGGATGGGGTAAAAAGTGACAAGCCTGCTCCTTACTTCGGTCAGGACATTCTTCACTAACAAGCCACTTGTTAGAATTCTTAGCTTCAATTTCCTGTTGAGTGGCTTTTTAATAGCTATGCTATCAGATGCCGGTTAAAAAAAAAATCAAACTTACTTTCTGTATTATATAAATGAGACTGTATTTGGGTAACTAGGCAAAGAACAGTCAATATCAAATTTGATGGAGAAAAAGAGATTTTCTTGCTAGCTATACCTGTGCAGTAAAGGGAGTTGAAACACTTCCCACAGCAGCTCTACTGAGTTTTCTGCTATGAATTAGAATTCCTTGTTATTAAGTCAAACTATTTTCTGTCCTCATACATTGACCAGCAAAAACTGCATTTTCATTGCTTTGCTAGTGTCTTCAATAGGTGCAAACAGTAATTGAGGAGTAGGTGGGAATTTTCTTTAAGGAGCAGCCTGGGAATAAATTTTATTCTGAGTGGGTGACATCATTTATGTTTTCTCCTTAAAGTGTCTACTTTTTAAAACAAAACCAGAACTATGTTGATTTCTGGTGTTGGAATTATTTAGAAATCAAAGGCACAGGTCTTGGTTCAGGGTGAAATGTCCCTTCAACACCTAACTCCTAGGCTCATTGCACTTACTCCATAAACGTTGTTGGCTTGAGCAATTTCCTTCGTAGAAAGGAGCGAAGAGATGACATCAGTAGCTCAGGTTTTTTTTTGGTCAGGAAAGATTGGGAGAAATATAGGGCAAAATGAGTAAAGGAGAGTTTAAGCTCAATTCACTCATATAAAATATTGCTTGGAATAATATTTAGGGTCCCAATAAGAAAACAGAAACTGCAATAGTAGGTTAACAGAGAGAATCCAACATGGGTAATTAATTTAACAGATTTGTAAGACTGAAATACTGGAAAGTAGTAGTTGAGGGTACCCAGAGATAGTTAACTCCAAGAAAAAAACTATGACCTCTAGACTGGGGAACAAAAGGATGGGGTTAAGGTTATTGGAACATAGAAGCTTAGAAGAGAGGCCCTGTGATGTTGAAATTCAGATTTGGGGCATGGGGGTGGGAGACTGGGAGTTGGAGGAGGAGGTGTTGACTGGATGGTGCTGATGATTCAGGAATTCAAAGGAGGGGCTTCTTGGAGCTGGGACCCCTGCAGAGGGGTGCTACTCAGCTGGTGTGTCTGTGAGGGACAAATATGAGACTGGTCCTGGGAGTCTACAAAATGGAGACTAAAACCATTTGCCACAGCCAGAGAGAAGGGCTTCTGCTGAGATACGTTAATAGGAAAAGTGAATGAACAGGGAAGAACAAACATCCGTCACTACCACCACGAATACCGTCCCATCTTCCAATGTCCTCCGTATTGGCACAGCCTAAGAAGGAGCCAGTTGGAAAAGGAGACATGAAATCTGCAGAACCTCTAGGCTCAGCTTCGCAAAGCATAGTATAGAGGAGTGAGTTTGAAGCCAATTGCTTATTAACTGGCCACTTGATTTACAGTATCTTATCCATCAAGTTTGGCTAAGTTATGTTGTAATAAAACAACAATAACAACAACAACAACAACAACAACAAAAAACTCCAAAAAACTCCCAGATCTAGATGGCCAAAACAATAAAGGCTTACTGTTTGTAGATACTACATGTCCACTGCAGGTTGGCTGGGCCTCTCCTCAGTGTCATATAAACTCCTGGATGTAGGCTAATGCAGCGGCCACTGCCTGAAGCATTGATGGTCACCATGGCAGAGGTAAAGAGAGCAGTGGTGAATTTTGCGTTGGCTCTTGAAGCTTCTGAACATTTCTTTGGCTGGAAGAAGTCACATGGATATATCTGATTCTAATATTGGGGACAGAGTGTAATCCTACTACCTGAGAGAAGAACCAGAAGTATTCGGTTGATATCAAGGAAAATGGATATTTATTAGGCAAATTTTGGTTAAAAAATTTACATACTTGACTTCTAAGTTTGGAAAAGCAGATCAATCAATACTGTACTTCCTTTTTCTTCTCAGGATCCTTTAAGGTAAATTTTCAATTCTGATGTCAATTAAAACTTACAATTTCATTGTTAGTAATCCATCTGTTTATAGATTTTCTATTTCTTCTTGGTTCAATCTTGGAAGGTTATATGCTTCTGGAAATTTATTTCTTTTAGATTGTTGGATTTGTTGGCATATGTTTGTAGAATTTTTAATGATTCTTTGTATTTCTCTGGTGTCCCTTGAAACTTCTTTAATTTATGATTTTATTTATTTGGGCTTTTTTTTTTTCTTGATGAGTTTGGCTCAAGGTTTGTCAATTTTGTTTATCTTTTCAAAGAACTAGCTCTTAGTTTCATTGATCTTTTCTATTGTTTTTCAAATTTCTATTTGTTTATTTCCGCTCTGATCTTAATTATTTCCTTCCTTCTGTTTACTTTCGGTTTTGTTTGTTCTTCTTTTTCTAGTTTCTTTAGGTGTGAAGTTAGATTGTTTATTCGGAATTTTCTTGTTTCTCGAGATAGGCCTGCATAGCTATGAACTTCCTTGCTTCTCTAACTGTATTGTAAAACTAGTATTGTGTTGGGATGAAGGAGACTTAATACCAAAAAATTACTGAATTATAAAGGTTTGAACCAAGATTTATTTTTTTAAAAGGATATTAAATTATATTGCTCTCACCAAGTACAAAACCTTTTTTTTTTTCCTTTCTTGCTTTTTTTTTCCTTCCAGTTTTAAATAAACTTAAATCTATGAGCACATTATTGGGGATATGAATTTAAATGTATTTATTGGTTTGAAGATCATTTGGATGTGAAGATAATTTAGAGACAGCAGATCTAGAGAGAAACATAAATAAGAAAACAAACAAAAATCCTACACTGTGAACTCCACGAGGGCAGAAAACATGTCTTTAATTCACTCCTTAATTGGCAGGCTCTTCTACAGTGTCTGGCACACGGCTTGTAGTACATGCTTAGTTCTATTTGCTCTGACGGAGACAGTGGTTAAGTGCTCTGAGCATAGAAGTTTCAGGGTATTAAGAGCTCCATAGGAGGGGCACCCAAAGCTGCTCTGTGTAGTCAGGGAAGACTTCAAGAGGAAGTAGGAAGAGAAGGAGGTAACTAGGTGGCCATAGTGCGGCAGAAAATAAAGCCACCGGGAATCTGGTAAGTGCACTGGAAGGACACTAGGCTATTTATTGGGATGGGATGGAAATGGGGGAAAGAAAGGATGAGGTGAGCTATGGTCAATTCTACATTCAGAATTTCAACCATTTTCTGGGTTAACCAGCAATTTATATTTTAGTGAAGCACAATTTATTTCACTGAGAGACTAAGGAATATTTACTACATTATACTGGTAAGACATGAATATAAATAAAAATATTTCAAGATAATGAAATGTTGAGTGAAACATAATAGGAACAGAAAAATCAAGTGGGAATTTGGAAAAGGGCAAACTTCTTACTAGCCATGGGATCACACTATATATATAAGGCATCATCAATATCTATTGAGTCTGTAGAGATTTAAAGCAACTAATACACTTGTTTATTTATTTTAAATTATACAAGTGAATTCATTTTTGTAAAAATATAATCAGTACAGACAAAATGAAAGTACTTTACCACGCATCGAAACCCCACATTGAAATCCCCCATCTTGATATAAGCACTGTTATGAGTTTGATTTATCTATCTAGTCTTTTTCTATGCATTTATATACATATATTTGGATCTGTATAAATATATAGAGTTATAGTGGTTTTTAAAACATAAGTTGCATCACACTCTCTGTATTTTTTTCTCAATTTTTTTCCCCCATGTAACATTAATTCTTGGAGAGATTTTCATCTGAATGATCTAGAGCTAATTTAATCTTTTTAATTGTGAAACAATTTTCCAATATGGGCACAACATCATTTATTCCATTCTCCTACTGATAGAAATCTAAGTTGTTTCCAATTTTTAGCTGGTACAAGGTTACAATGAACAAAATTCTTCTCTTGTATAATTTATTCTAGTTGAGAAAGAGACAGTAAACAAGCTGAAAGGAAAAACACAGAGGATATTCAAAAATGATGCATTCTTAGAAAAAAATTAAGAAGGATACAAAATGTCAGATGTAGGAGTAGAGTCGTTATATTTTATTTGAGGAAAGGCTTCGTTGAGAAGATGATTTCTGTTATGATCCGAAGCAAGTGGGAAAGTGATATACTGATGAGTAAGTGACACACTAAGTGTCTTTGCTACTCACTTGAGAATCCTTAGAACTTTTGAAATCTCATGAGCACACTCGAATTATTTGTAAGGTATAAGCAAGGGCCAATTTAAGTATTTATAATACTACTCTTCTGTAGTAAACATGACCGTAATCTTTGCCATATTGTACTTTTTATGACTTCATGAGTTTTCCATATTCTGCCTTGGTTAACCACCCTTTATCAGCTCACCTTATGTATTTAATTATTTGCTATATATACCTCTCCAATTTGCTAAGTACAATGAGCTTTTGCATTCCTTGTTTATTTTATCAAGACTCTATATCAAGTGCTTTTATTTTATAGCTTTTTCTACCCATATGAGGTTGACCAAACAAATTGAATTATTTTTACTTGCAGCATATATATTTTATCCATTCCTTTAGGAAAGTGGGTATTGATGTATGGGAGTCACTAACTCCATTGAGAATCTGATGGAAGCTGTGGATTATCTCTCTAAAAAATACGTATATTTTTGCCCCCATTCTCAAAATTTTGCATCTGACAGCAGTGGGTTCAGAGATATACAGAAATCCAATCATAAATCAGGGTCTAGGGAACTTATATTAAAAAAACAAAACAAAAAATTTTTTTTGAAACTCTAAAATCTATCTATAGTATAGAAAGGACCTTTAGAGAACTTAGTAGTTGAATATATCATGACACCTCTGACAACTGCCTCCTTTTACGTGTGCTTCAGCGTAAAGCTGGAGCCCATAATAAGGCGTGAGATTAAAAAAACAAAACAAAAACCTTCTATAGCTCATTACCATGTTTACTACGAGGGTATTTAACTTACTGTGTTTCGTTGTTAAGGTGCATGGAAGTCGTTAGAGTATAGACTCAGACTCATGAAAAATTTTTGTACTTTTCTGGAACAATGGATTTGTTTTAATTTACGGTGTCCACCATAAATCTTATAATCTTGGTGGAAGCTAAAAAGCTTAGATCCTAGGTGGAGACTTCTTTTAGCATGTGAGTGGGTTATAATAGATGGTCTTGTTTACCGAGCACTGTTTGATAAACGTGACGAGTGCTTTATGAGATTTTTCTCATTTATTCCTCATAATAGGACTATGAAGTCAGTGCTCTTTTCAATCTCCATTTTATAGAGGAGAAAACTGAGACTTAGGGAAAGTGGACATGCTCAAAGTCACAAGAAGAATAACAGAGCAGGATCACAGACCAGCTTTGTCTGACAGCAAATGCCCTTAACTACTCTGTATCACTTCCTCCCTCGGGGGCAGTATTTTGGACACTAACCTCCCCACTTTCTCTGTCTTGCTCTTCTACTTACATTCTTAATTTTTCTTATTTGTTTTAAATTGTTTTATCTTGACTATTTTATACCATCTTATAAGTTTGCCTTAAACAGTTTTTGGGAAAGGGAGAGTATGAATAATATTTTTGTGTATTTCTCGATATTTAATGGTGTGTTGAGTAGACTTAGCTAAAAACTTATAGCTCTCTCACCCCTGCCTTTGCCTCTTTCCTAATTAATTTTTTCCTGTCTTGAGTGCTATTAATACTTACATGCTTTCAAAATCTTATCTAATTAAGACACCGAATATTTTATTTTGTTTGAAAAATTCCGGGTCCCAGTTTTTTTTTTCTTTTTCCAAACATGTAATTTTTGCTATCTCTTTTTTTATCTCCTTCTTTTTTTTTTAAATTATCTTTAAAAGCTTTACTGCCCTCAGCCATCCTATTTGAATTAGCAGAGGTTTTTCTGACACATTGAACCCTTTTTACAGAAAAGTGGTCCTATAGAAGGGCAGTGAATTGAATTTAAAATGTTAACTGCTCAACATTTCTTGGAAGTTCACTGATATATTGAGTATATTTGCATAACATTGCTTAATTTCTTAGGGCCTCAGCTTTGACATCCAGGGAGCAATGATAATGGCATTCACTTATTTTTTTCACAGGGAAGTAGTAGTTAAAGATCAATGGGACTTTCTGAGTGGGCAGGAAGAGGTGATGGGCACCCAGGGGAGTGGGGCTCGGTGTTGTCCCTGGAAGATCAAAGAAGTGCAGGCTATCTCCTCAAGCCTCTTCTTCCTTCTGTTTTTGCTCAAACCTGGGTAGAGGCCATGAACGGGGTGAGAAGGGACAGTGGCGGAGGCAGGGGAGGGCGAGAGGGTAGTAAATGTGTATTTTCAAAAAGAAAAGGCTTCTGGGGAACGAAGAACATACTGATGTGGCACTCCTTTGGCCAGAGTCAGGAAGGACTTGAATGTGTTTCCCCCATTTAGAATGAGAACAACGCCATCTAGATGCTTTTTCCCTCCAAGCTTCCTAGGCTTGCAGGACTGATTTTCTGCCCTTCTTATTCACCTCTTCTTCCTTGTACCATGGCACCCTCTACACAGGGTGACGCTCATCATTCTTCACTGTGAAACTTTCAACGTCCATGCAAAACTCACTCTGCAGATGTTTCCTGCAGGTTTCATTTGCTCTATGTCCTTTGCATTATAAAACTACTCAAAGGATCTCATTGAACTTTTACATTTGTTACTGTCACTTAGTACATTTCTCTCTCTCTCTCTCTCTCTCTCTCTCTCTCTCTCTTTCTCTCTCCCTTCACCTTTTATTACCTTTCCTTTTCTTTTTTTCATTGTGACCTCTCCGGGCATTCTTTTCCCACTCAGGAGAGCTCGATCAGCTCCCTCTGCCTGTTCTTGCAGAAACCCTTCTCCTGGCCTTGCTTTGAGCAGAAAAGCACAACTTCTTAGCACAAATTCACTTTGGGAAATGAAAATAACAAAGGCAAGTGAATATCTCTCTTTTCTTGTCTGGTCTGCGAAGGCCTGGAAGTATCTACACAGGCTCCCCCGCCCCCACCCCCCGTTTTCAAGGTTGCCTCGCTGCCTTCTGCTCCAGTCAACCTAGTACTTTCATTTTGGGTCTCACGTTGAACAGCGGTGCACCCCTCCCCTGATGGCAACGGCTTCAGCAAGTGCCATGATGCGAATTTGATCCACTTTGCTTTGGTTTCATTTTAATGACTTCAGTTCTATTGCCTCTGAGAACCATGATTTATGGAGCTATTTGGATTAGCATCTTCTCCCTCATGGCAGTCACACTCCCCACCCCACACCCTTTAGTTAGTTTGCCAGTTGCTCTTCTCCACATGGTAGGGGAAATGTTCCAGCTTCCCTTCCACATAGTGTGTGTATGCCGGGCCTCCAATCCCTCCTCCAACTGCTTGGAAAGACAATAACTACTGTATTTTCTTTCTCCTTAAATTCTGAATGGAAGAAATTTTCAGGATTTACTGAGTAAATAATAAACAAATTGGAGGAAAGGCAGGTCAGGGAGATGAGGTGGTACCTAGGTCATTAGAATGACTGAATTTGGCAGAACTTCAATGGTAAAAAATAAACAAGGGGAAAAAAAGACGTTTTCTCTCTTTGATGCCACAAAGAGCCACTGAATCTAAAAGGCTCTCAGATTCTCACTTCTGGGTTTCCTCAGATTTGGGTCAAGAAAGTGAGTGCTTTGTGAAATTAGGTGTACTTAGGCTTCTTGGCAGTTAGGGTTTATCAGCTCTACAGGCCACGGCTGGTGAGTCCAAATCTACAGGGAGAAAAGAGCAGCTAGGGCATCTGTTAACTGGAACCCAAACTGGCTGCAACTTGGGCAGAGGGCAGGGGGTCCCGGGCATTAGTGGTTTAATACAGAGGTGTGACCGTCAGGAACTTCAAGGGAAACTGGGCACTGAGCATACTTGTTGCCTGAATTTGAGGCCAGTTTACTTTTGACTTATTAAAGCTCCACAATTTCAGAAGATGATTCATTTGGGGAGGAGTCTCTGTTTCACTGTTTGACATTGGTTGGGTAGGAGAAGACACTTTGCTTTTCTCGTGGTGACGTCAATTGTGCTTCCACATTTTTAGAGCTTCTCATTATGCCTCCTTTCTTTCTTTCATCACCATCCTTGTCCCCTTCCTCTTTTAGGCTTATATTTTAAAATATGAAGTGGAGACCGAGGGAAGCATGCTTAAGACAGGTAAGAGTAATCCTGTTTCTGAGCCACGCTTGATTCACTTTCTTATACATGCTTTTTTTCCTACACATTTGGACAGAGCTCTCTGGGTTCATGGCATTTGTGGCATGGTCTAAAAGCATCTGGATGAACATGTCTCCTTGGCTTACAAACTCTTTACCTGATGGGGAGATGCATGGCAGAGGAGGACCAGACACGATACTCTAAAGCAATGTGTCTGAAACTATATGTGGTGACGGCCTGTTTCTTTAAAATTTATAATGGATATTAGAAATGATATGTAATATTGTAAAGCTTAAAGTCATGTGCTTGGATGTTGTGGCAATGTCAAGTAGTTATAACAGTTTCTGAATATTAAGGCTTACTTTCTTGATTTCTATTGCTGCATATTGGCAACTAATTGTTCCTGGACTGACACAGGACTGTGTATCACACTTTCAGGAGTCCTGCTCTAAAGCCTTCTTCCCTGGCTTTAAGGGTGGAGACTGACACCTGTTATTCAAATAATAAATTCCTCTTTTCACGGAAGCTCATATGGTTTGTTATTTGTAATCAAAAGGAAATCAAAACACATGGGAAGTAACCACCTCTGCTCTATTTTAAAGGGCTCTTAGAGGTAATTCACCTTTTATAGAGGATGCATTCTTGAAAATGTGGACTCTCATCAAGTGATACATATGCATGTTATAACACATATTTTTACTTCCAGAGAGTAAATATAATATTAAAATATATTATAATATCCGTAACTACACCTCGTTTTAGGTATAGTCTTCAAAAAATATTTTTAGATGCTATGTATATTTTTTGATTGAATTTTTAAAAATTGCACACTTTGTCAATTAGCTGAATCCTTGAGCATCTCACTGAAGGTGAAGATTTTCTGTTTTTGAGATACTGAATGGTATTTACCCTTATATCAACTGTACGAACTTGTGATACTTATGCTACATAAAAGCAGTGCCAGCACTTCCATTTTTCCAAACGGAATCATTCATCTCCAAAATATTCATTTATTAAATAGTATATGAGAGTCCATATTTGGTCATGTATATAAAAATGTAGATAAATAAAACTAAGTAGATAAGTCTATCTGTTATCTATTTATCTATCTATCTATCATCTATCTATCTATTCATCTATCTACTATTTATCTATCTATTGAATCACAGGTGTGGATATACAAAGTTCAAAAAAATGAGGCTGTTCAAAGCTAAATATGTGAAATTTCACAATAGAGTCTAATAAGAAAAGAAGTAAAAAAACCAAAAAAAAACATTTTAAGTAAAATAAAATAAATTGAGAATTATGCTCTAGCATAATTAAATATATAATGATGTATATATGTAAAAAAATCAAAGTTTTTATTCAATTATTTAAATCTATTATTTACATAAAGTATCCATCCCGGAACCAAATTCCAGTTTTGTTCCTCTCCTTTCCTCTTCCAACCATATCTTCCAGCTTGCCTCCCCTTCTCCTACCACATTTCCCCCCACTTTCTTTATTCCTTCCATAATTATTTATCGAGTGTCTACTTTTGGCTTTGCACACTGCAAAGCGTAAATATGGCAAAGTATAGCAAATGGTCCTTGCCATTTGCAAAGTCACTGAGGAGGCCAGATAATATGCAGCTCTGCAGAGTTAGGCAGCTCCACATGAGTTAAAGAACCAGATCAAGTATTGTATTGTAAGAGAGATAGCAGAAGGTAGTGTATATAATGAGGAGCCCCAGAGAAGTGCTCTCATTAGTGGCTATGAGTTTACAGGAGGCAAAGAAAATGTTATCTGAGGACTTGAGTAGCCAGGGGAAGAGTCTCTGAGATTGCACATTTTGAGTTGAGCCTACAAGGAGGCCAAGCTTTGGATTAGCAGAAAAAGATAGTAATACTGGCTAAAGCAGCCTGGTGTTCTAGGAGTATAGGATGGTTTGGGTAGAGTGGAAAAAGACTAGAGAGTAGAGGTGATTAATATGGCTTAGGATCAAAATTAGGTTCTATTACACGCCCATTAATTAACAGTCTAATATTAGATCTTGTCCCAAAAGTATTCTTAGACTATGGTTCCTTGTTTCGGGTTCTCCAAGGCCATATCTCACTCAGTGCCCTGCTATATCCCCTCAGCATTCATCGGCATATGTGTAAGGCTGTTTACTGCAAATAGCTACAACTTTCTGCTTATGGGTTTGTTTGTTTTTTTCTAGCCATGTGAGTGTGTTTGGCTGTTGCAAAGGACAAGCTGGAAGTTTCAGAAAGTTAGGTCTGTCAACCAATGTTGGATGGGAACTTGGTGAATACTTTTTTCAGCTTCTTTGATCCGCAGTTGGGAAAAAACCATGGCTTATTTCTGTTTCCCAGAATTCCTCATCATGAATGGAAGTCAGATTTAGAAGTCAGATTGCTCAAAGGACAAAGAGAGGGACTGAGGTAGGGACTCAAATGAAATTAGGACACACAAGAATCAGGGAATAGGGACTGCTACAGAAGCAAGAGGGGAGGGCCTGAGGTGATTCCTGAGCTTCTTTCTGGATGGCACATGACTGGCAGGTACCTGCAAACTTGCATATGGGTCTAATTTAAGGAGCTAAGTGAAAATAGTGTAGAAAGTTTCAGTACTGTAGAGGAAGTAGAGAAAACAGTCCATGAAGATGCTCAGTCAGTGTGTTGGCTATAGGTGATGGTTCTGGAGGATTGCAAGGGATTCAGCCATGTGTGATTAGCCACTGGAGAAGAGCTTATGATGAGGAGAACCTGGGTCATACATTTTTGTAACTGGCTGAAAGTGAGACACAGTTTGGAATTACCAGGCTCTAAAGTTTCAGGCAACTTCAAGTGACATCCCTGGTGGTTTGAGTTACCCAAAGAGGATGTCAGTCAATGTTCTGGGGTTCAAAGAGAGCTCTGGTCAGTGGTGTTGGAAGCATTATCG